>NC_087308.1:4652887-5008257 GCF_015220805.1 Pogoniulus pusillus
TCCTGCCCTCTTAGATAACTGAACCCCATCATGATCAAGCATGTCCGGCTCAGTAAAAGTTCCCCCAAGGTCTAAGAAGCCAAAGTGCCGCTGCTCACACCATCCCTTGAGCCAGCTGTTGATGTCATAGGTTCTGCTGTTCCTCTCTGTGAACTCTCTTGCCACAGGGGGAACTGAGCAGAACATCACCTGTGCTCCTGACCCATCTATCAATTTCCCCAGGGCCTTGAATTCCTTTTTAATTGCCCTGGTTCCCTTCTTCTTGATTTCATCCCTGCCAGCCTGTATTACCAGTAAGGGGTAATAATCAGAGGGCCGGATTAGGTTTGGGAGTCTCCTGGCGATGTCCCTAACCCGGGCACCAGGAAGGGAGCAGACCTCCCTGTGAGACGGGTTGGGACGACAGATGGGTCCCTCCGTCCCCCTCAAAACTGAGTCCCCAACGACCAAGACTCTTCTCTTTTTCTTGTTTTTTGCGGAGCTAGTAACCACAGTTGGTGGGGACTGCTCCACCCTAGGCATCCTGGCTGGATGCTCCTCAGCTCTCCCATCCTCCCTGCTCTCTTCGTGTAGCGCCTTATACTTGTTATGCAAGAGCAGTGGAAGAGGAGGAGAGGGCCGGGGTGGACTTCTCTTACTGCCTTTGACAGGGATTTGTATCCATCCCTCCCTGTTTCCAGGGGCAGTTCCCTTATCAGGGGCGATCTGCAGAGCCTGCTCCCACAGATCCAGCTCCCTCTCATTTTCCCTTATCGACCTGAGCCTAGATACTTCATCCTTCAGCTCAGCCACCTCATCTTTCAATTCTGCAACCAAAGTGAGCAGAAAGTTCACCTGCTCACACCTGGCGCAATTGTTCTCCCCTTCCCCTTCTACAGTGAGTGAGAGGCTCCAGCACTCCCTGCATCCAGTAGCCTGGACTCCTATGTGTTCCAGGGTTGAGTCCGTCTGCGTGCACACTCTTTTCCTGCCCTTCATAGTGCGAGTGACAGGCATAGTGCACAGTGATACTGACAGTCAGAGACAGAAGGGAAAAAAAAAAAAAAAAAAAAAAGCTCCCAGCCGAAGGCGGGGTTTTAAATCTCCCGTGGCTGACGTCGCTAGCCCCCATCACAGCCTCGCTCTCTCTCGCGAGACAACAGCCCTGCCGACTCCGCTGCTTACCTTAACGTCTCTCTCAGAACCACGGAGAGCAGCAGAACGGAGCAGAAAAACCGATCCAGCAGCAATCCCCGCAGCGGTTTCACTCTCTCGGCTCTGCAGCCAAAATGGAAATGTTTCCTCCTTCAATTATTTCATGCCATTCCTAATGCCATTCTCAATGCTATCTTTGATGCCTTCCTTGATGCTATCTTAAATGTCATCTTTCATCCCGTTTATCTCTGTAGTCATAGTTTGTACGGCAGAGACTAGGGCAATATGTGACAAGCTGTCCTCTATCTGCTTGAGCTGGTCAGTGAACTCACCAACAGTGACCTTCCATTATCACTCCTTGACAGAAACTTGCTAGCCAAGATATTAGCATAGGAGGGTAATTGTTATTGGTGACTCCCTTCTGCAGGGAACAGAGGGCCCCATATGCCGGCCAGACCCCTTTCACAGGGAGGTCTGCTGCCTCCCTGGAGCCCGGGTCAGGGATGTTACCAGGAGGCTGCCTACTGTAGTGCAGCCCTCTGATTACTATCCCTTATTAGTTATACAGACAGGGAATGATGAGATTAATAACAGAGGGCTAAAATCTATCAAAAGGGACTTTAAGACACTGGGGAAAGCAGTTGAGGGAGCAGGGGCACAGGTAATCTTTTCATCTATACCCTTAGTTACAGGCTGGAATACAGAGAAGAATAGGAAAGCGTATTTGATGAACAAGTGTCTCAGAGGTTGGTGCATCCAACATAACTTTGGATTCTTTGATCTTGGGGAACTTCATCTTGCCACAGGTCTGCAATCAGCAGATGGGATACAACTATCACAGAAGGGGAGAAGGACCCTGGCACATAAGCTGGCTGGGCTTGTTGAGAGGGCTTTAAACTAGAATGGAAGGGGGAGGGGGTTAAACATGACAGCACCAGAGATAAATCAAAGGGAATTGAGGATGGTAGGCTAGAGATAGGGGTAAAAGCAGCAGCCCAGATGAAGTGCATGTACACTAATGCACGCAGTATGGGTAACAAACAAGAGGAGCTGGAAGCTCTGGTGCTGGAGGAAAACTATGATATTGTCGCCATCACTGAAACGTGGTGGGATGGCTCACATGACTGGAGTGCTGTAATCAATGGCTACAGACTCTTCAGGAGAGACAGGCAAGGGAGAAAGGGCGGGGGAGTGGCTCTGTGTATTAGGGATGCTCTGGATGTCATGGAGGTAGAAATCAAGGATGATCAAGTTGAGTCATTATGGGTGAGACTTAAGGCGAAGGCCAACAAGGCTGATATCCTGGTTGGAGTCTGTTACAGACCACCCAACCAGGAAGAAGAGGTTGATTTATTACTCTTTAAGCAACTGGAGGCTGCCTCAGGATCACCTGCCCTTGTTCTGGTGGGCGACATTAACCTACCAGACATCTGCTGGGACTTAAACACTGCAGAGAAGAAGCAGTCTAGAAGTTTTCTGCAATGTGTGGAAGACAACTTCCTATCCCAGCTGTTACGTGAGCCTACCAGGGGGGTAGCCCTGTTTGACCTGCTGCTCACAAACAGAGAGGGCCTGGTAGGGGATGTGGTGGTTGGAGGCTGCCTGGGGTCCAGTGACCATGAAATTATAGAGTTTTCAATACATGGAGAAACCAGGAGGGGCATCAACAGAACCTCCACACTGGACTTCCGAAGGGCAGACTTCAGCCTGTTTAAGGAACTAATTCAGAAAGTTCCTTGAGAAATAGCCCTTGAAAACAAAGGGGTCCAGGAAGGTTGAACCTGCTTCAAGAAAGAACTCCTGAAGGCACAGGAGCAGGCAGTGCCACTGAGTAGGAAGACGAGCCGACGAGGGAGGCAGCCAGGCTGGATGGGCAGGGAGCTGCTGAAGGAATTAAAGATTAAAAAGAGAGTGTATCACCTTTGGAAAAGAGGGGAGGTGTCCCAGGAGAAGTTCAAGGAAGTTGCTAGGTCTTGTAGAGGAAAAATTAGAGAGGCAAAAGCCCACTTGGAGCTCAGGCTGGCCACGGCTGTCAAGGAAAATAAAAAGTGTTTCTTTAAATATATGAATGGCAAGAGAAGGGCCAATGACAACCTCGAGTCCTTGTTAGATAGAGAGGGGAACATAGTGAGGAAGGATGAGGAAGAGGCAGAGGTGCTTAACACCTTCTTTGCCTCAATCTTCACTAGTGGGACAGGTTGTCTCCAGGACAGCTGGACTCCTGAAGTGGTGGATGGAGTCAGGGACCAGTACAGTCCCCCTCTAATCCATGAGGAAGCAGTAAGGGACCGGCTGCGTCATTTGGATCCTCACAAGTCCATGGGACCGGATGGGATCCACCCTAGGGTGCTGAGAGAGCTGGCAGATGAGCTGGCCAAGCCACTCTCCATCATTTATCAGCAGTCCTGGCTCACTGGAAAGGTCCCTGAAGACTGGAAGCTGGCCAATGTGATACCCATTCACAAGAAGGGTAGTAAGGAGGAGCCAGAAAACTACAGACCTGTGAGCCTGACCTCAGTGCCAGGCAAGGTCATGGAACAGGTAATCTTGGGTGCCATCACAAAGCACCTACAGGATAGCCAAGGGATCAGGCCCAGCCAGCATGGGTTTAGGAAGGGCAGGTCCTGCCTCACCAACCTGATCTCCTTTTATGATCAGGTTACCCGCCTGGTGAATGTGGGGAAGGCTGTGGATGTAGTCTACTTGGACTTCAGCAAAGCCTTTGACACTGTCTGCCACAAGAAGCTCCTAGCCAAGCTGGCAGCTCATGGTTTGGACAGATTCACTCTGTGCTGGGTCAAGAACTGGCTGGATGGCAGAGCTCAGAGAGTGGTGGTGAATGGTGCCACATCCAGTTGGCAGCCAGTCACTAGTGGTGTTCCCCAAGGATCAGTGCTGGGCCCAGTCCTGTTCAATATCTTTATTGATGACCTGGATGAGGGCATTGAGTCCAGCATCAGTAAGTTTGCAGATGACACCAAGCTAGGAGCAGGTGTTGATCTATTGGAAGGTAGGAGAGCCCTGCAGAGGGACCTGGACAGGCTGGATGGGTGGGCAGAGGCCAATGGGATGAGATTTAACAAGGCCAAGTGCAGGGTTCTGCACTTTGGCCACAACAACCCCAAGCAGTGCTGCAGGCTGGGGACTGAGTGGCTGGAGAGCAGCCAGGAGGAAAGGGACCTGGGGGTACTGATAGACAGTAAGCTGAAGATGAGCCAGCAGTGTGCCCAGGTGGCCAAGAGAGCCAATGGCATCCTGGCCTGCATCAGGAACAGTGTGGCCAGTAGGACAAGGGAGGTTATTCTTCCCCTGTACTCAGCACTGGTCAGGCCACACCTTGAGTACTGTGTCCAGTTCTGGGCCCCTCAATTCAAGAAAGATGTTGAGGTGCTGTAACATGTCCAGAAAAGGGCAACAAAGCTGGTGAGGGG
This sequence comes from Pogoniulus pusillus, assembly GCF_015220805.1. Lineage (NCBI taxonomy): Eukaryota > Metazoa > Chordata > Aves > Piciformes > Lybiidae > Pogoniulus > Pogoniulus pusillus. The sequence goes on from NC_087308.1 coordinate 4,657,453, forward strand.
CCTGGAGCACAAATCCTATGAGGAGAGGTTGAGGGAGCTGGGGTTGTTTAGCCTGGAGAAGAGGAGGCTCAGGGGTGATCTTATTACTGTCTACAACTACCTGAAGGGACATTGTAGCCAGGTGGGGGGTGGCCTCTTCTCCCAGGCAACCAGCAATAGAACAAGGGGACACAGTCTCAAGTTGTGCCAGGGTAGGTATAGGCTGGATATTAGGAAGAAGTTCTTCACAGAGAGAGTGATTTCCCATTGGAATGGGCTGCCCAGGGAGGTGGTGGAGGCACCGTCCCTGGGGGTCTTCAAGAAAAGACTGGATGAGGCACTTAGTGCCATGGTCTAGTTGATTGGTTAGGGCTGGGTGATAGGTTGGACTGGATGATCTTGGAGGTCTCTTCCAACCTGGTTCATTCTATGATATGATGAAGGAGCAAGCTTAATGAGCTTCTTCATGAGACCTGTTCCAAGAGGAGTGTCATCAGGCTCATGAGCGCCATGATCTCCATAAAGCACTTCCTTCACAGCAAGCTCCTTCAGAAGCTTAATTCCCTGCTCAATGGTGTTCCACTTCTTAGGAGCCCATGGCAGATCATCTCGGGAAGGATATCTCATTGCCACAGCCAACAGAAGGCGTGTCCACAAGCTGACCTTACCAAGAGGACTTGCTGGCTATTTGTCCACTCCACTCTCCTTGGTGAGTGGTCCTAGCTGCTTGGCACACTTGTCTTCTTCCTGTAGGGCTTTGGCACCAATGCTACGGCATCTCACTAACCAGCTTAGGATTGGTTCACCTGATTCCCTTGAGTATTCCTTTTTAATTCCCTGACCTCTCTGAGAGGATCATTGGAGTCCTGGATGTCATCCTCCTCCTCTTCCTCTTGTTGATCTGGATGACCCTGGCCTCGATAGAGAAACCATCCTCTTTCTTGGCAGCCAACCTCACAGCGCTCTTCTCATTTGAGTACTGCGATCTCAGCATGTTTCCTAGGTCCCAAAGACTAAATGCCTCCTCTTCCTCCTCTTGCTCACCAGAGGTCCCCTCTCTTACATCGTCCTTTGAGTCACACTTTGTGATGGTTTGGGCTCTTACCCGCCCCCCCCACACTTTGTATGTACCCAGCTAACTCAGACGGACCCTTAGGAATATAGATGAAGCAATTTATTTACAGCTAGCAGAATTTACAAGCAGCTATTTACAATATATACAGTTATATACAATTATATACAGAAATATACAAAAGGATAAACAATACAAAAGCACAACTCCCCTCCCAGAAACCTGAGTCCCCAGGAGGGGCTTCCAAACCATCCCAACACCTCCCCCGGCCCTCTCAACCTTACCCCAGTCCTCAGGAAGAAAAGAGGTGCAGCCAAGAGGTTAGGGAGCAAGATTAGTGGGAGCAAGGTTAATGAGATGTGACCAGGTCTGAAGGCAAAGGCAGAAGAGAAAGACAAAATGGAGAAAGTTTACTTCTTCTTCCCAGAGCTCTCAGCGTGACTGTGAGAGAAGGAGACACCATGTTTTCATTCCATTGCCTGTTATCTAGTTCTTTTACCAAAACATTCTAGCTTGCTTCAAACTAGCACACACTTTGTCAAAAGCTGTGTCTTGGCTTTCACTTTTGCAGGTGCCAAAAAGGCCTGCACAGCAACAGACTTTGACGTGTCTACTGAGGGTTTGAATCATTTGGGGTCTGGCCTGGGTTCTGTGAGTTCAGATCTGCCTTAGAATTAACAGGGTTCTGGTCTGCTGGTTGGGGATTTGAACTGGCTGAGCTGGTGTTATTAGTATTATTATTAGTGGCATTATTTGCCTGTGCTCCTGGGATGCCTGCCAATCCTTGTTTGTTTTCTTTCCCGCCAGGAACATTGGCAGTTTTCCCAGAATCTGGAGAGGGAGGTATCGGGACTGTCCCTGGCTGGGAAGGAGTTGGTGTTTCCGAATTATCTGTGTTTTGGTTTGGTTGCTGCAAAACTGTCCCTGAATTTTGCTGGGAAGGAGATTGTTGTGCTCCTGGATTATCGTTGTTTATATTTCCACTGGTAGTTTGTTGCACTTTTGGTTGCAAAACTATCCCTGAATTTGGCTGGGGAGAAAGTATTTGTTGAGACACTGTCCCTTTCGCTTTCGAGACAGAGACTTTCCTAGTTCTTAAAGCCACTGCATTCGAATTTTTCACACATAATGCCAGAATTAATATGAAAATCAAAATTACAAGACATAAATTGACACTTAAGAGTAACAACATGGTCTTACATGAACATAATCCTGAACAAATGTTTGGCATCTCAGTTCTGGGGTGAATTACCCTCATGAGGGCTGTAGTTAAAGCAGTATTTTGATTGGATGTAATATTATTTTCTGTGACATTAAAACCAGCACACCCAAGAATGAAATCACCCCAGGACCAGAAAATGCTTGTAAGTTTAGCTTTGACCTTCTTAAAAACTACATGAAGCAAGAAATAACCAATTTGGTCTTTGATCCAATTGTACACAAGAAAACAGAAAACAGGCCACACAATAGCCACCACCAAGTAAAATAGCTGCTTTATTAGCTTCATTCTGATTCCCAGAGTTAATTAACAGTCACCAAATGAATTTGCCCCATGTTGGGTGCCAAATAAAGTATGTGGTGGTTTGGGTGTTACCCGCCCCCCCCCACACTTTAGAAGTACCCCACTAGACTCAGCCGGGCTCTGGGAATATAAATGAAGCTATTTATTTACAGCTAGCACAATATACAAGCAGCTTGTCCCGGGTTTGGGCTGATCCCTCTCCCAGGAAGAAAATTCACAACACAAGCCCCCCTTCTTTTTTGAAAGTCAGGGAAAGATGAAATTGTATTTTCTTACAGTATAAGTACAACAATATAAAGAGAGATAATAACTAGAGAAGGAAGGAAGGGGAAAAAAACAATACAATAACCTTAAGGAAGATGGGGGAGGGGTCAAGCGGCGGCAAAGCAGCAGGAGCAGCAGTAGCCAAAACAGCAGCCGGGGAAGATAGGCAAAGCTGAAGCAGCTGAAGCCAGCGGGAGAAAGGGGAGAACAAACTGTGCTTCTAGACATTAAGTTCTTGATGCTCCAATGAAATTATATTAATTTATCTATTGTTGCCATTTATGTGGCCTATCCCTGGAATGTTCATTTCTCCCCTATGTCTGAGCTAGAGGATCAGCTCAAACGGCCACACAGCTATTTACAGTATATAAAGTTATATACAGAAATATACAAGGTAAAAGTAATACAGAAACACAACTCCCCTCCCAGAAACCTGAGTCCCCAGGAGGGGCTCTCAACCACCCCTGCACCTTCCCCCTGCCCCTCTCAACCATGGTAATCTTGGTAAGATTAGCTTGTGGACACGGCTCCTGTTGGCTGTGGCTATGAGATATCCTTCCCAAGATGATCTGCCATGGGCTGCCAATCAGTGGAACACCACTGAGCAGGGAATTAAGGTTCTGAAGGAGTTTGCTGTGAAGGAAGTGTTTTATGGAGATCATGGCACACATGAGCCTCATGACATTCCTCTTTGAACAGGTCTCATGAAGTGTTGCAGGGCATTAGCACCAATGCCACGGCATCTCACTATCCAGCTTAGGATTGGCTCACCTGATTCCCTTGAGTATTCCTTTCTAACTTCCCTGACTTTTCTGAGTGGATCGTTGGAGTCCTGGATATCATCTTCCTCCTCTTCCTCCTGTTGATCTGGTGGTACTGGGCCTAACAGAACCTTCCTCATAGCACTCTTAAACTCATTGGAACCATCCTCTCTCTTGGCAGCCAACCTCACAACACTCTTCTCATTTGAGTATTGGTGTCTCAGCACATTCGCGAGGTCTCGCAGACTAACTGCCTCCTCTTCCTCCTCTTGCTGATCACCAGAGGTCCCCTCTCTTACATCCTCCTGTGAACCACACTTTGTCTTAGCTTTTGCGTTAGCACATGCCAGAAGGGCCTGAGCAGCAACAGACTTGGACGTGTCTGCTGGAGGGTTTGAATTATTAGGGGTCTGACCTGGAGCTTGTGAGTTCAAATCTGCCTTACTTTTAACAGGGCTCTGATTCTGGTCTGCTGGCTGGGGATTCGAATTGGCTGAGCTGGTGTCGTTAGGATTTGGACTGACTGGGCTAGCATTACCAGCATTAGTGGGATTATTTGCCTGTCCTCCTGGGACGCCTGCCAACCCTGACGTGTTATTGTTGCTAGGAACATTCTGATTTTGGGTACCTGCCTGTGCTCCTGGGACTCCTGCCAAACTCTGCGGATTGTTATTGTTATCTTTGTTGTTTACATTCCCGGCAGGAACATTGGCCGTGTTCCCAGAAACTGGAGAAGGAGGGGCAGAGGCTGGCAGGGGGGAAGCAGATAACTGTGTTCCCTTGTTTTGCTGTGAAAGAGACTGCTTTTGAGACACAGAACTTTTCCTAGTTCTTACAGAAGCTAGTTTTGAATTTTTCACAAATAATGCCAAAATTAATATGAATATTAATCCCATGAGACATACATTAAAAATTGAGAGAATTAGAACAGTTTTGCATGAGCAATTTCCTAGACAAACTTCTGAAATCCCAGTCTTAGGCTGAATCATTCTCATCAAAGTTGTGGGTAAAGCAGAATTCCGATTGATTGTCACATTATTGATAAGTGCTCCTGTGATATTAATGGTAAGGTTTTCAGAGACATTAAAACCAGCATAACCAAGGATAAAATCACCCCATCTCCAGAACATATCTGAGACTTTGGCTTTAGCCTTCTTATAAGCTAAATCAATAAAATAAGCAACAATTTGAGCTTTTATCCAACTAAATGCCAAGAAAACGAAACCAGACCAGAGTAACGCCCCACGCAAGTACAATAGCTGCCTTATTAGCTTCATCTTAATTCCCAGAGATAATGAACAGTCACTCAAATAAATTTGGCCCCACGTTGGGAAAGCCAATTAAAAATGTGATGGTTTGGGCTCTTACCCGCCCCCCCACACTTTTGAAATTGCCCCAGCTAACTCAGACGGCCTCTGGGAATATAAATGAAGCTATTTATTTTACAACAGCAAATATACAAGCAGCTATTTACAATATATACAGTTATATACAGAAATATACAAAGGATAAACAATGCAGAAGCACAACTCCCCTCCCAGAAACCTGAGTCCCCAGGAGGGGCTCTCAAACCACCCCAACACCTCCCCTTGCCCTCTCAACCTTACCCCAGTTCTCAGAAAGAAGAGAGGTGCAGCCAAGAGGTTAGGGAGCAAGATTGAGGCAACAAAAGAAAGGATAAAAGATGGAGAGTTAAACTCTCTAGAGCAAGTAATTGCCAGATTTGAAGCTAAGACATGAATCAATCTGATCAAAAAGCAAATGGGGGATTGTGAGAAATATATGTTTGATCTGATCAATTCGTGGCAAGGGGGGATTTTGAATGGAGCTGCGCTCCTCCTTGCAGAACCGCCACAAAAGTATACACTTGGCTTAAGATAACAGAGCAATAAATAATTAGAAACTAGAAAGGTTGGTGGAGGAGGGAGGCAGGTGGAAGAGACAGCCTTTGCGCATGAGCAAACAGAGGAAGAGTCATACACTACTAGTTTGGAGTTCATCGAAAGGACACTTGAGGAAGACCCCTTACTTTATCAATGTATAGGGTTAACACTCCAGGGGGAATAACCCTGAACCTGACCCTAGGGGTCTTGACCCTTCCCCAGGGGTGGGCCACACCACCAGGTGATGTTTAGCCCACTCCCCCCACTTCCTGTCCTATAAAATGAGGGGGGGGGGGGGCCTCCTGTTCGCTCGCTCTTTCTCTCTGCACATCTCTCCCTTCAAACCACCATACCACGTGGCAGACACGAGGCAGACAAAGCCACCATCACACAACTCAGGTTGTATTTATACCTCTTGTATTTTGCTATTTTCCTTTCCCTATCCTTTGTAAAACTTCCCTACCTTAGATACCCCTCTAAGCTATTGTTAAACTTTGCCTTTTAACATCCAAATCGAGTGAGATTGATTTATTCAGGTGTGCTTATCTCTCTCTCTCCCTATATCTAATCCCTATCTTTGGGAAAGGAGGGAGAAGAGGGGAAGGCACTCTATAAATTGTTATTGGTTCTATCAAATTTATTAGAGTCTCTGGGAATTTGGATTAGAACCCAAGACAATCACTGAAGACCCCTTACTTCATCACTGAAGACCACCAGAGGGACCACCAGATAAAGAGACATGCGTGGAAGAGACACCTCCCATTCTTAAAATTGATAAGGAAAACCCAATGTTTTCTTAGAATTTGTAATGAATATGTAATAGAATAGGATATAAAAGGAGAAAACTGAAAACAAATGGTGTGCGTTAGGGTAGAGCAGAGTCTCCCCACACACCCAGGCCTGTACATTGCTTAATTCCTGCAACTCTATGAAAAGCCTTATTTTGCATGAACATAAGTTTATGCCTGTTATTTATGACACCATGATAATTGCTTTGTAATGTCTATCGCTGTACTCTCTCTCTCTCTAAATACAATTCTGTATTTTCTCTCCAATTTGATTTGAGAGTTTAATCTCTGTCGTCTCTCTTTAAAGAACCCACGACAGAATTTTGGGGGCTCGTCCGGGATACTCGAAATGGTTGGTTTTGCACGGACTGAATAGGAGAAAAATACAGAATTAGAGCTTAGGGAAAATGGTGCCTCTTAGTGAAGCTGGCATGGAAAGTTGGAAGGCTTGGAGAAGTGAGCCGCTCCCCTCTTGGGTGGCAGAGGGGGGAGAGAGAAGCGGCAAGAAGCGAGTTGAAAGGCCTGAGGTGGCTGAAGATGATATGGGACCCCTGCCCCTGAAGCGGCCATGGCTCGTGCTGACCCACAGCGCGGTGCCGAGCATCCCTGCACGGGGCGAGCTGGAGGGGTGAGGTGGAGCGGAGCAGGCAAACCCACGTGTGTTTTCCCCTCCTGACTGGGATTCACGGGCGGTGGAAATGCAGGTGGCTCCGGCCATGCCGGTAGCCTCCCCTGGACCCGTAGATCCAGGCAGCGTTTTGAAGATGGTGCCACGCGGAAGCAGCGCCATCCTCTGTGGCAAGTTTAACTCTCCGTCTTTTATCCTTTCTTTTGCCACCTCAATAATCATTATAGGTTGGGGCTCGGTTCTCTCTTCTGGGTTATCGGGTACAATGGTTACTTGCATCCCTTGCACAACCATCATGATCAGTCTTACAAAACATGGAAAGAGACAAGGTACAATTAATACTACAATCAGCACTCCCCCTCCCACTAAAACAAATTTAGTAAACCAATCGCTTACCCCCAGGTTATACCGGGATGTGGGCAATTTTCTTCATCTCTTTTACCAGCATTTTCTTCATCATGGTCTTGGGTTCAAATGCAAGTTCCCAGAGACTAATAAATTTAACAGACCCAATGACAATTTATAGAATTTATAGAGTGCCCTCCCCTCTTCCCCCTCCTTTTCCCAAAGATAGGGAGAGAGAAAAGAGAAAAGCACACCCCAATAAATCAATCTCACTCGATTTGGAAGTAAAAAAGGAAAAGTTTAACAATAACTTAGAAAAGGTATTGGAGGTAGGGGAGTTTACAAAGGATAAGGAAGGGAAAACAGCAAAATACAAAAAGGGGATGGATACAACCCGAGCGATGTGATGGTGTCTCTGCCTCGTGGCTGCCATGTGGTGTGCTGGTATGCAGTGTGAGTGTGTGTGTCAAGAGGGAGCGAAGGAAAAAGAGAATGAGGAGCAGGAAGCTCCTCTGTTTTATAGCACAGGAAGTGGGGGGAGTGGGCTAACCATCACCTGGAGTGTGGCCCACCCCTGGGGAGGGGCCAAGACCCCTAGGGTCAGGTTCAGGGTTACTCCCCCAGGAGTGTTAACCCTATACATTCCACCCCTTGGTTAGACCACTTCCACCTTCCTACGAACAGTCTTCTTCTCCAAAGATGGGAAAAAGTGTCCATGGGCTAAGAGTTCATGAAGTCCTTCTTGGTCCCCGGCTGTATCCCAAGGTGATGTGCTCCTCTGGTCCGGTGCAGGTTGGTGAGGTGTGAGCAGGACAGGAACGGAAGAAAAGTCAGTGAAACAGGAACAGCTCATGTTGGAACTCAGGAAAGAGTCTTTTCCCTCTGTGAAGAAAAACATCAGGAACAGTCTCTTGGTGTCTGGCATCAGGGGAACAGGTGTAGATGAGATGGCTGTAGACATCCTCTGGAGGGAAATCGGGAACAATCTCTCACTGCAGGGCATCAGTGACGAATCAGATGCAGGGTTCTGGTTGGATGCCGTGGTGTGATGTGATGCTGTAGGACTCTGAATAGCTGCTGGTGTGATGTAGGTTCTGTTGGACGCTGTGTAGTGGTGAGGGTATAACTACAAAACAACTTGTAACCCCTTATGAACTATAATACAAGTATTGCACAACTATGATACAACTATGATACAACTATTATACAACTATAATACAAGATAACCTGAAATATCTGGAACACATGGAATCAACTCTGAGATTTCAAACCTTTTCAGCTAAAGAGAGATTTCTCTGAGGGACACACTCGATAACACCAGTTTCCAGCATCACCCAGTAGGTGTGACCAGGACCCTCTGCAGATACCACCCCTTTGATAGGTTTTCCCCCACCAGAGGCAGGAGCAACCCACACAGTCTTTCCCAGTAGATTCCTTTCACAGACTACAGGAACTCCATCTCCCTCAACTATGGGCAGTAGGGCAGACTGAGCAGGACCAGCTCTGTTAACTGATCCCCTGCTATTCACCAGCCAAGTGGCTTCTGCAAGGTGCTTCTCCCAGTTTCTGAGAGTTCCACCTCCCATAGCCTTCAGGGTGGTTTTCAGCAGGCCATTGTGTCGCTCAATCTTTCCTGCAGCTTGTGGGTAGTATGGGATGTGGTAAACCCATTCTATCCCATGCTCTTTTGCCCAGTTGCTTACAAGGTGGTTCTTGAAATGGGTCCCATTGTCTGACTCAATTCTCTCTGGGGTGCCATGTCTCCACAGGATGTGGCTCTGCAGACCCAGAATGGTGTTATGGGCAGTAGCATGAGGTACTGGGTAGGTTTCCAGCCACCCCGTGCTTCCCTCCACCATGGTTAACACATACTGCTTGCCACTGTGAGACCGAGGCAGAGTGATGTAATCGATCTGCCAGGCCTCCCCATACCTGTACTTTGACCACCGTCCCCCGTACCACAAAGGCTTCATGCGCTTAGCTTGCTTTATGGTGGCACAGATGTCACATTCATGGATAACCTGAGTTATGGCCTCCATGGATATGTCCACGGACCTGTCTCGGGCCCATTGGTATGTGGCATCTCTTCCTTGGTGGCCAGAAGAGTCATGTGCCCACCGAGCTAAGAATAGTTCACCTTTGTGATTCCAGTCCAGGTCAATCTGGCAGATGTGGGCAGCCAGGTCAGCTTGGTGGTTATGCTGCTGTTCTTCAGTGGCTCTGCTCTTTGGGATGTGAGCACTGATGTGTCGGATTTTAACTGGTCGTTTGTCCAGGCGTGCAGAAATGTCTTGCCAGAGAACAGCAGCCCAAATAGGCTTCCCTTTTCTCTGCCAATCATTTCTCTTCCACTCCTTCAGCCACCCCCATAAGGCATTTGCTACCATCCATGAGTCGGTGTAGATGTATAGCATTGGCCACTGCACTTGTTCTGCAATGTCCAGGGCCGGCTGGATGGCTTTCACCTCAGCATACTGGCTGGATTCACCTTCTCCGTCCCTTGCCTCTGCAACCCTGCGTGTGGGGTTCCAGACGGCAGCCTTCCATCTCCGCTTGCTGCTTACCAGGCGGCAAGATCCATCTGTGAAGAGAGCATATGCCTTTTCCTCCTCAGGGAGGTCACTGTATGGGGGGGCTTCCTCGGCACGGGTCACTGCCTTCTCTTCTGCTGGTTTTCCAAAGTCAGTGCCCTCTGGCCACTTGGTGATGACCTCTACAATGCCTGGGCGCTCGAGAGTCCCCATCCTAGCCCTCTGAGTTATCAGAGCCATCCACTTACTCCACGTGGCATCTGTGGCATGGTATCACAGTATCACAGTATCATCAGGGTTGGAAGAGACCTCACAGATCATCAAGTCCAACCCTTTACCACAGAGCTCAAGGCTAGACCATGGCACCAAGTGCCACGTCCAACCTTGCCTTGAAGTGCCCCAGGGACGGCGACTCCACCACCTCCCCAGGCAGCCCATTCCAGTGTCCAATGGTGAGGAGTTGAACCCTTCCCTTTAAACATCCAAGTCAGGACTGGAAGCCTTGGAGCTAAAAGGAGTGGTGACTCCATCCCAATCACCTCAGAGGCAGCTCTAACTCCCTCATAGGCAGCTAGGATTTCTTTCTCTGTGGGGGTATAATTGCTCTCTGAGCCTTTGTACGCCTTGCTCCAGAACCCGAGTGGGCGGCGTCGTGTTTCATCAGGAGCTTTCTGCCATAGGCTCCAGCTAGGACCATTCTCACCGGCTGCTGTATAGAGAATGTTCTTAATCTCTGGGCCGGTTCGAACTGGTCCCAAGGCCATGGCATGGACCACCTCTCATTTGATCTGGTCAAATGCCACCTGCTGCTCAGGTCCCCACCCAAAGTTATTCCTCTTTCTTGTAACGTCAAAGAGGGGTTTCACAATTTGACTGTACCCGGGAATGTGCATCTACCAAAAGCCCACAAACCCCAGGAAGGATTGTGTCTCCTTCCGGTTAGTGGGTTCCACCATAGTGGCCACTTTATTCACCACATCCATAGGGATGTGGCGTCGGCCATCCTGCCATCGAACTCCCAGGAACTGGATCTCTCTGGCAGGCCCTTTCACTTTGCTTCTCTTAATGGCAAAACCAGCATCCAACAGGATATTAATGATCTTCTCACCCTTCTTAAAGATCTCCTCTGCTGTCACACCCCATACAATGATGTCATCTATGTACTGCAGATGTTCCGGAGCTCCACCCTTCTCCAGTGCAGTCTGGATGATGCTATGGCAGATTGTAGGGCTGTGCTTCCACCCTTGAGGCAGTCTGTTCCAGTGGTACTGGACTCCTCTCCAGGTGAAGGCAAACTGTGGCCTACATTCTTCTGCAATGGGGATGGAGAAGAAAGCATTAGCAATGTCGATTGTGGCATACTGTGCTAGTTAGAAGCAAGCTGGGATGTTTTGGTAAAAGAACTAGATAACGGGCAGTGAAATGAAAAACAATTGATGTCAACTTCTCTCACAGTCTTGCTGAGAGCTCTGGGAAGAAGAAGAAAACATTCTCCATTTTGTCTTTCTCTTCTGCCTTTGCCTTCAGACCTAGTCACATCTCATTAACCTTGCTCCTACTAACCTTGCTCCCTAACCTCTTGGCTGCACCTCTCTTCTTCCTGAGAACTGGGGTAAGGTTGAGAGGGGCCGGGGGAGGTGTTGGGGTGGTTTGAGAGCCCCTCCTGGGGACTCAGGTTTCTGGGAGGGGAGTTGTGCTTTTGTATTGTTTATCCTTTTGTATATTTCTGTATATAATTGTATATAACTGTATATATTGTAAATAGCTGCTTGTAAATTCTGCTAGCTGTAAATAAATTGCTTCATCTATATTCCCAGGGTCCGTCTGAGTTAGCTGGGCCAAATACAAAGTGTGGGGGGGCAGGTAAGAGCCCAAACCATCACACATACCATTTGGCCTCCCTCGTTTCCAGTTCATACTGGAGCTCCAACATATCAGGCACGGCTGCGCTGATTGGAGGAGTCACTTCGTTCAGGCCTCTGAAGTCCACAGTCAGTCTCCATTCCCCATTCTCCTTCCGCACTGGCCATATCGGGCTGTTGAAGGGCGAGTGGCTCTTGCTGATGACAAGCTGTTGCTCCAGGCAGCGAATCCGCTGCTGTATGGGTAGCAGGGAGTCTCTGTTGGTGCGGTATTGCCTGCAATGAACTACATGAGAAGCAATAGGTAACTTAACATCTTCCACCTTGTGGGTACCAACCACGGAAGGGTCATCTGACAAGCCAGGCATGATAGACAGCTGCTCTTTGTCTGCAGTCTCTACAGCTGGTATGCCAAATGCCCACTTGTTCCCCTTCGGATCTTTAAAGTACCCTTCCCGGAAAAAGTTGATCCCCAGGATGCAAGGTGCATCAGGGCCAGTTACTATGGTGTGCTTCTCCCACACATTCCCGGTGAGGCTTATCTCAGCCTGCAGCACAGTCAACTCCTGAGACCCCCCTGTGACTCCTGCAATTGTAATAGTTTCTGTCCCCCTGTGGCTGGAGGGGATCAGAGTGCATTGGGCACCGGAGTCTACCAACGCTCTGTACTTCTCGGCTTCAGAAGTGCCAGGCCATTTCACAAACACGTCCCAATATACTCTGTTATCCCTGGCCTCCGCCTGGCTGGAGACAGGACACCTCTAATGCTCAGCAGTGTGACCGCATGAGGCACATGGACCTGAGTTACTGGCTTCACCACCCCTTGGGCGAGAGGGCTGCCTGCGGGACACTGGGGCAACCCCTCTTCTGGAGGAGTTATTCCCTGTGTTTGTCCCCTGCAGTTCCCTCACTCTGGCCCATAGAGCTGAGGTGGGCTGGCCATGCCATCTGTCCATGTTTTCCCCATGTTCACACAGTGTTCTCCAAAGTGAATCCCTGTGTGTACCCTGTCTGCTCTGGGCTGGTCTCCTGCGGGGAGGAGGAGGAGCACGGCGGCGTGTGTTCCTCACAGCTGAGACTTGCACCCATTCTGAAGGTGAAGAGCAGTCATCCTCTGCCTTCTGCAGTTCAGAGAATGAGGCTTTTAGCTCATTCACTTCTTGGGTGAGGGTCTCTACAGTGGCAATTAAGGTTTTCCTCAACAAACTGTCTTCAAACTGTCTCAGGTCATTCACAATCTCCCTGATTGTGGGAAGGTTGTTGGGGTCTCTGCCCAGCAGCAGTGCTCCCAGTGTAGGGGCATATGTGGAAGGGGCACACTGGGTCAGTTTCTTTAAGAGGGCTGTCTTTATGCGGACATCATCAGGGTCCGAGGGCATCTGGCCATCTCCATAGATTATCTCCTGTACAGCCATTTGCCTCAGGTATGAGATCCCCTGTTCCATATCTGTCCATTTAAGGGGATGGAAAATCATGTCATCCTTGGTCGGATATCTGTACCTCACGGCAATGAGAAGCCTGGCCCAAAGTGAGTGGGTACCATCCAGTCTTCCCTGCTCTTTATCTACACCCCCATCCCTCGACAAGGATCCCAGCTGCTTTGCCTTCCTCTGATCTAGGTCCACGGTTTCTGCTCCTGCATCCCAACATTTCAAAAGCCAGGCTAAAAGGGACTGTCCGTTTGCCCTTGCATACTCCTGCCTTGTGTGCCTGATTTCCTTTCTGGGCGTGGAGCTGATAAAGATAACTCCATTATCAGGTCCATTTCCAGCTGGTTGCTGTTGCTGGGGGGTGCTGGTTCCCGAAGAGGTCCCTTGCCCTGGATCGGTGTCTGTGGGAGGGTTCGGGTTTCTGGCTGGCCGCGTCGTGATGGGGGCGAGATGCAGGGGGCTGGGCTGTGGGGGCAGGGTCCGGGGGGCTGCCCTGGGCGGGACCGGGGGCGGAGTTCGGGGTGGAGCTGCACTAGGGGCGGTGTCTGTGCTCGGGGCTGCCTGACCCGTCGGACAGGTCTGACCTGTCGCCCACCCCCCGCAGCTGCAGCCAGGGCAATGAGACCCACCCCTCCCCCTAATCACCTTAATGGCAGCGCCCACACGAGATTTCCACGTGTTCCAGCTCAGAGCCACATTGTAAATTCCCAAAACCACATTTACACACAGTGAAATAACTGCTATCCAGTACCATTTCTCTCCCAAAATATCTGGAGCTTCTGTGTCCCAACACATATACTCAGATTGATTCCATGTTCCAGAAACATTTCTAAACACAGTTAGATTACTAACAGAATTCAGGAAATAGGCATAGACTCGGACAGGCAAATGCTTAGAATATTCCCAGACCATATCAATGACAATCCAGAAGACATGGTAACTTATAAACTTTAACACCCAGGACTAAAACAGACATCCAAAAGCGTGAATGATTAAGACTCTCAGAATATCCATTTTTTAACTTCCAAATCTTCTCTGAAAGAATTCTTTCTACCTAGCCCCACGTTGAGACGCCAAATAAATTGTCTTGGGTTCAAATGCAAGTTCCCAGAGACTCTAATAAATTTAATAGACCCAATGACAATTTATAGAATTTATAGAGTGCCCTTCCCTCTTCCCCCTCCTTTTCCCAAAGATAGGGAGAGAGAAAAGAGATAAGCACACCCCAATAAATCAATCTCACTCGATTTGGAAGTAAAAAAGGAAAAGTTTAACAATAACTTAGAAAAGGTATTGGAGGTAGGGGAGTTTACAAAGGATAAGGAAGTGAAAACAGCAAAATACAAAAAGGGGATGGATACAACCCGAGCGATGTGATGGTGTCTCTGCCTCGTGGCTGCCACGTGGTGTGCTGGTATGCAGCGTGAGTGTGTGTGTCAAGAGGGAGCGAAGGAAAAAGAGAATGAGGAGCAGGAAGCTCCTCTGTTTTATAGCACAGGAAGTGGGGGGAGTGGGCTAACCATCACCTGGAGTGTGGCCCACCCCTGGGGAGGGGCCAAGACCCCTAGGGTCAGGTTCAGGGTTACTCCCCCAGGAGTGTTAACCCTATGCAATCATCTATTTCCAGGCAGCAATTGGTTAGGTTGAATTTCCCACACACACCCCCTTCATGAGCTAGTAAATAGCCTAATGCAAATCTATTTTGATCTACTGCAGTTCACATTTGGGTATTTTGCTTTGCTACCAGGTTAAAAGCATCTCCAGTTTTGTTTGCTACTAGTTCTACTACTGCTTGCAGTCTAATTATCCTATTAAGCATATATATTGGGGTTCGATAACCCCAAGATCCATCTTCTGCCCATGTTGCAGGATCATAATAGGCAATGATCCCTCCGGGAGGCCACTCCTTGTCTTTCCAGTTTCCTATTTGGAGATCCCTCCTGGCCCTTCTTAGGTCATCAGTCTCAGTGTACAGCTGTTTGCCTAATCTTTCTCCCTTGGAGACCGGTAACAAGAAGCTGGGTCTAATTGTTCCCGATACACATGATCCTACCCAATTTTTGGGTCAGTGAACATAGGTTACTCTCCCACATATACAATAATATCCACCCAGGGCTGACCACCCATTTCAAAAGTCACTATAAATTGACCAGCAGCTCCTTCCAATTTTACTGGTTTGTAGGACCCACTGCTGCTTTCTGTTACCTCTCCACTTTCCAGGTGTTAGGATAAGAGATGTTCACTTCCATTGATTTCCAGTGCCATCCATCTCCTTGACTGGTACCGCCACAGACATAACAATTGGTTACATTCAATGATTTATTGGTTACATTCAAGGATTTATTGGTTACATTCAATGATTTTGCAATATTCTCAGCCAAATTTACAAAAAGATTTTCAGCAACTGTTGGAATTTCATACTTAACTCCTGATTCCGTTTCATGATAAAATGAATGAAATATGAAATGTCATGATTTTCCCTACGATACAGGTGGCATTGGCTAGGATCCTCAGGACAAATGTATTTTTCTTGCCCACTGTAATAACATCTCCACCCCATATTCCCACCATTTGAAGCACTGTTGTTGTCAATAGCCTGGCAAGCATCAAAAGTGACCCAAAGGGGTTGGCTGCGGTCGGTGGCCATTAGGCTTCTTCCTAACAATTTTCCTTTCTCATCATTTGCCCTTATTTCTACCCACCATAGATAGGCTCCTTCCTTTGGATCATAACAAGTGAAGTTTAACATCTCATTACACCTGGTTTTTATAACAGGGATCTAACTTTCATCCTTTG
Organism: Pogoniulus pusillus; assembly: GCF_015220805.1. NCBI lineage: Eukaryota > Metazoa > Chordata > Aves > Piciformes > Lybiidae > Pogoniulus > Pogoniulus pusillus. Next base: position 4,673,314 of record NC_087308.1, read on the forward strand.
CACTCATAAATTGTATGCTATACCAGTGTTTGAGACACAGTTTTGCCCCTCCCAGTTGCAGCAATGCAGTCACTGCAATTCTGGTCTTGTCCCAGGGCTAGGAGGCTTAACCCAGATATGCACAGAAGAGGTCCAGTCAGGGCCATGTTACTCAGTGGTCACAGCCCAGAGGGTTGCAGCCCTCAGCAGACCTTCTTCAGCCGCAGCACTGGTTCCCACTTCGGTCTTGCCCTCTTTTGATTTCCTTGGGTGCCTCTGTCGCAGACGGGAAAGTTTGTTGGGGGGGAGGTTTGGGGAAAATGATATGTGAGGCCAATGATTATAAAAGGTATAAATGATTAATATTATATACCCTTCCCCAAACTTATTTACAATTATCCCACGTAAGTTATTTATATGCGGTTTGAGAATTAAATCACAGAATGATTTATGTACAAGAAATCAGGAATTTAGCAACAGTTTATAAAAGAATTTAGAAAGAGAGTTTGTGGCTTGAAAATGCCAGGATTTAGGAAGAGAGTCTGTGATTTTTTTAGAGAGTTCACTGGAAGCTTGAGAGATTATTCAGTCTTTAAATTAAATTCTTGTCAGTTACTCACTGTTCAAATGTAGTTCAGAAAAGTTTCAAAGTCTTTATGAATTTCAAGGCGCGTTGTCCGAGGCTCCACGGGTCCAGTCGAGCTGAATGCTGACTCCCGGAGCTCGTAAGGATCGGGCCCATGCCTGGAAGGGTGCCGTCTTGAGCTGGTTGTTTGCGGTGCGAATGCCGCGTGTGTGTGTGTAATCAGTGAGCAGGGTATCGAGCAAGAGAGGTGCAAGTAGAGCAGGGTAGAGAGCGAGGGGCTCAGTTAAGTTACAAGGGGTGCAAGGGTATATTTTTTGTAGTATTTTAGAAGAGGTGTGTTCTGCCAACTCAGGCAGACTTGCGTTAGCTTTAGAGATTGGTACAAAGTTATAATCAACTTATACAATTGGCTAATTCTCACCAAAAACAACTTATGGAACCACCCAGGGGTCAGCCCCCAGCAGATGTTTGTCGAGTGGTCACCATGTCTGAATATTTGAACCTTTTTTCCAAAACACAGCCATGTTTATGTCTTTTGTTTCTCTGAGGGAGAGATTCTCCCAAGGCCTGTACGTCTGCTGGTACAGCAGCTACGTCAGTGCAAGCAGATAGAAAATATTGTTTTGACTCTTTCGATAGAAGGTACCCGTGTGAGCCACAATCCTGTGTACAAATGAGACCTTTGCCAGAGCTCTGCTCCCTTCCATAACATATTCCACCCCCTGGCTCACATGGGCCAAAATCGAAATATGAAATGGAATATACAAGCTATACACAACTATTATATATATAATACCTTTAAACCTTAAAGCATACAAACAATGTACCTAATACATAAACATAACTATAATCTAAACCAGTTTAAGACAGATCAATCCCTATATACCCACCCCCTGAATAACAAATAACTTTATTAAACATTTACAAAGCAAGAAAACCTGTTATATGTGAAAGCAATTTTAGAAGTCTGGGACAATCCATCATGCACTTATGCGATGAGTTTTCCCACTCACATCGATTGCTTCCCATGTGTACAACCCATTTGATTTTGACAGTGTCATAGGCACGACTCCAATCGAGGGCAAGTTCACCATTACTGGTTGTCCCACCTGTAACTTGTGTAGTGAGTGTTGATGTTGTTCAGATTTATCTGGCGGATAATTAACATTTCCTACTGGTTCACTAGGACAAAATGCTTTGATTTTTGGGCTACCATAATTGCCCCATCGGTTATTTACAATGAAGACTGCATGTGGTAAACGTTTATCCCAGTTACCTCTTGATACAATGGCATGCTTCTTGATTAAAGCATTTGACCTTTCTACCACACCATTAGCTTGAGGATAGTAGGGAGTATGGAATACCCATGTAACTCCCTCACCCTTGGCCCAGTCCTGTACGGATGATGCTGTAAAGTGAGATCCGTTATCACTCTGGATGTACTCTGGCATTGGTAAAAAACTGAACCACTGCCTCGAGGCCTCAATAGTCTGAGTGCCTGTGGCAGCATTAGTGGCCTTAGCCATGACTAATCCGGAAACTGCTTCCACCCCCACCAGTATGTATCTCTTCCCATGTGAGGGTTTAAATGGACCCACATAGTCAATTTGCCATGTACTCCATAATTTATTGTCTCCTCTGATGTGCTGAGCTGGTGCTAGGTTGGGGTGATTGGCTTTCAGCCTAATCTTACACTGTGGACAAGCTGAAATGATTGCCTCACAGGTGGTTGTCTTGGGTTCAAATGCAAGTTTCCAGAGACTCTAATAAATTTAATAGACCCAATGACAATTTATAGAATTTATAGAGTGCCCTCCCCTCTTCCCCCTCCTCTCCCAAAAAATAGAGATTAGATACAGGGAGAGAGAGAGGTAAGCACACCCAAATAAATCAATCTCACTTGATTTGGAAGTTAAAAAGGAAAAGTTTCACAATAACTTAGAAAAGGTATTGGAGGTAGGGAAGTTTACGAAGGATAAGGAAGTGAAAACAGCAAAATACAAAAAAAGGGATGGATACGACCTGAGCAATGTGATGGTGTCTCTGCCTCATGGCTGCCACGTGGTGTGCTGGTACGCAGCGTGTGTGTGTGTGTCGAGAGGGAGCGAAGAAAAGAGAGCAAGGAGCAGGAAGCTCCTCTCTTTTATAGGACAGGAAGTGGGGGGAGTGGGCTAACCATCACCTGGAGTGTGGCCCACCCCTGGGGAGGGACCAAGACCCTTAGGGTCAGGTTCAGGGTTACTCCCCTGAAGTGTTAACCCTATACAGTGGTCATAGAAATTGGCCATCCTCTAGATCTACATTCGTAGTAGAGGTCTGCTTTTCCTGAATGGCCTCTTTTAATGTGTAGCCATTCAGCCAATCTCCAGCAGTCATCTTTCTCGTCATTGACCATATTTGTTTTTGCCAAATAATCTACCTGATCATTCCAGGTCGCAGTTGGAGTTTGCTGTTTGGTGTGCCCCTTAACCCAACCTACTTTAAGGGGTCTGGATCGGCCTATCTCCAATAGCCTTTTCCAGTCATCAGCCCTCCAAACTTCCACATTTGAAACCTTCCACTGATTCACTTCCCACTGGCAAATCCATTCAGTAGCACCTTTGAACGTGGAGTAGGAATCAGTGTAAACGGTCTCTGCCCCATGTTCTGCTGCTCGCATGAGAGCACGCAGTTCCCCTACCTGTGCACTGCCATCATCCTCCTCAGTGATGGTCTGGCCCTTGCTAATCTCCAAGGCAGCGGCTTTGTAACGCCACTTGAACCCCACCCTCCTTGAACATGCATCTGTAAACCACACTCCTGACTTATCTGAATCTGCAGTCATTTCTGGGGCCACCTGAGTAGGAGAAGGTTTATATGGTTGACCAAGCAGTGCTCCATCAGGGTTTATGGGCTGCTGCAATTTAGATACCTTTGTAGGTCCCTCTTTCAGTGTCAAAAGCTGTGAGATTCCCTCTAGGTAGGCATACCACTTTCTTATGGTAGCCTTTTGGGCAATCCCTTCTGGTGGTGGAGATCCTTTAAGGATCGATTTCAACAGTGGGAATGGGCCTTGCACTACAATATCTTGTGTAGTGCAAAGTTTCTCTGCCTCTTTGACAGCTCGAGTTAGGGAAAGGAGTCCCTTTTCCCATTCCGAGTACCGTGTCACGGTCTCTTTGAATGCTGTTGATGAAAATAAAAGAGCTCTGCTAGGACCATTGTGTGCCCTTTGAAATATTCCACAGTATGAGGCATGCTCGGAAAAACCCCATTCAGCCCTTAGGGTGTCTTGTGGGTGCAAGGGCCCCAACTTCTGATATGCCTTCAGTTCATCTTTAAGAACTCTCAGGCTCTCAGAATGTCATGGAGTCCAGTCCCAAACTTTGTGCTTTTTAAGCAAATCATACAGAGCACGAGCAATCACGGAGAAACCTGGGATGTGTTTTCTCCGGTAGCCCAAGGTGCCCAACAATTGTTGTAGCTCCTTTTTGTTTTGGAGTACCTGGCCCTTTTCAATTTCTTGTAAGGTATGCTCTGGAACTGACACTGCACCTGCCACCCACCAGGATCCTAGGAATTTAACCTCCTGGCTTGGGCCTTGGCACTTCTCCTTTGGAACAGCTAGCCCTTGGTCAGTTAACAACTTTCGAATGTCCTCAGCTACTTTTGCAACCTGCTCCTTGTCATCTCCTCCCACCAAGATGTCATCAATGTAATGATAAACCTTAACATCTTTAGGAAGCTGAATAGTGTCAAGCAAAGCTGCAAGTGTGTTATGTGCAATAGTTGCACTGTGTTTGTATCCCTGTGGAAGACTGTTGAATGTGTATTGAATACCTTGCCAAATGAATGCAAACTGTGGTTTGTCCTCTTCTCTCAGTGGCACCATGAAGAACATGTCCTTCACATCCATAGTTGCCATCCAGGCGTGAGAAGCTGCTTGAATGGCTGTCACTGTGGAAGATAAACTTGGAACTGCTGCAGTGAGAGGAAGAGTGTTATTACTGAGTTTTCTAAAGTCGATAGTTAATCTCCACCTGCCATCTGGTTTTCGAACTGGCCAGATGGGTGAATTGTAAGGAGAATGAGTTCTGGTGATGATCTTCCTTTTCTCCAGGTCAGCTATCACTTCAGTAATGCCTTGCCTAGCTGCTGCTTGGCGTGTTTCCGGGCATCGGCTTGGGGCGGTACTTTTCTTTCTGGTGAGGCTGCGGATGTACGTAGTCATAGCTGCTGTGCCATGGCGGCTGTGGATAAAATGGCAGCTGTCCGGCGTGGCGGTCTGTTTGAGTTGTCGCGGTATGAAGAACGGTCACTTGCGGTGACAGTGGCTGTGGTGGCTGCGATTGTCGCTGATTTAGAGGCACTCGTGTGCGCGGCAAAGGGACTGGTGAAAGCTGCAGTCGCTGTTCCTGCTGCGGCGGCTGAAAAGATCATGCCAGCGGCAAATCTCGGAAAGACGACAATTCATACTGTTTGGGGGCCAATGGTTCATCGTGTGGCTGCTGCGGTCGTGACTGGTGTATTCCTGCATCTGGCAGGTCTCGGGGAAACAGCGATTCGGGTCGCGGCTCGGTAAAAATGACTCTGGGGTCCCCGGACGGGGTTGCGGGCATTGCAAGTGCCACGTTTGCCGCGGTTTCCACGGTTTTGGTTTCTAGTGGCGGCTGTCTAGCGGCGGCGGCTGTTTTAGCCATTTGCCACGTTCGCAGTTCTTGCAACTTTTGTTGTGCAATTTCCAGTCTCTCGTTTTGCAATTGCAACATGAAATATATCTTCTGATTTTCGGCTTCTACTAATTTAATGTGTTGTCCCATGAGCTGTACCTCTTCCCTCAAGGAACTTGAACTCTTCAGTTTAAATTTAAGACTCTCTATCTCATTTTTCATATTATCTAATTCGTCTTGCTTTCGAAATATGCAAGCTGCTAATGTAATCAATTGTTCTTTGTCTATTTTATCAACATCCTGCAAGCCCGTACACAACGTGATTACAGCATTTGCCAATTTGTCTGTAATTTGTTCTGAGCTAGCTAAATTTAGCATATCTACAGCCTTATTTAAATGATCGGGCTCAATAACAGATGCCATTCTGTGAAATAAATAATTTGTTGCAAACCCTGCTCGCTGCGCCATTATGTCGCGGACGGGAAAGTTTGTTTGGGGGGAGGTTTGGGGGAAATGATATGCGAGGCCAATGATTATAAAAGGTATAAATGATTAATATTATATACACTAGAAATCCCCTTCCCCAAACTTATTTACAATTATCCCACATAAGTTCTTTATATGCGGTTTGAGAATTAAATCACAGAATGATTTATGTACAAGAAATCAGGAATTTAGCAGCAGTTTATAAAAGAATTTAGAAAGAGAGTTTGTGGCTTGAAAATGCCAGGATTTAGAGAGAGAGTCTGTGATTTTTTTAGAGAGTTCACTGGAAGCTTGAGAGATTATTCAGTCTTTAAATTAATTTCTTGTCAGTTACTCACTGTTCAAATGTAGTTCAGAAAAGTTTCAAAGTCTTTATGAATTTCAAGGCGCGTTGTCCGAGGCTCCACGGGTCCGGTCGAGCTGAATGCTGACTCCCGGAGCTCGTAAGGATCGGGCCCCTGCCTGGAAGGGTGCCGTCTTGAGCTGGTTGTTTGCGGTGCGAATGCCGCATGTGTGTGTGTGTGTGTAATCAGCGAGCAGGGTATCGAGCAAGAGAGGTGCAAGTAGAGCAGGGTAGAGAGCGAGGGGCTCAGTTAAGTTAAGTTAAGTTACAAGAGGTGCAAGGGGACATTTTTTATAGTATTTTAGAAGAGGTGTGTTCTGCCAACTCAGGCAGACTTGCGTTAGCTTTAGAGATTGGTACAAAGTTATAATCAACTTATACAATTGGCTAATTCTCACCAAAAACAACTTATGGAACCACCCAGGGGTCAGCCCCCAGCAGATGTTTGTCATGTGGTCACCATGTCTGAATATTCAAACCTTTTTTCCAAAACATAGCCATGTTTATGTCTTTTGTTTCTCTGAGGGAGAGATTCTCCCAAGGCCTGTACGTCTGCTGGTGCAGCAGCTACGTCAGTGCAAGCAGATAGAAAATACTGTTTTGACTCTTTTGATAGAAGGTACCCGTGTGAGCCACAATCCTGTGTACAAATGAGACCTTTGCCAGAGCTCTGCTCCCTTCCATAACAGCCTCTTACTGCCCTTTTTGCTTTTCTTGAAATGTGTCACAAATTAAATTAAAACAAACAAGCTAAACAAACAAAGAAAAAACCAACTAACAAACAAAAGCAAACCAAAACTCTTCCCCACTAAACGCCCTGTCGCGGACAAGAAAGTTTGTTTGGGGGGGGGAGGTTTGAAGTAATGATATGCGAGGCCGATGTTTTATAAAAGATATAAATGATTTAATATTATAAGCACTAGAAATCCCCTTCCCCAAACTTATTTGTAATTATCCCGCGTAGATTCTTGGTTCGTAGTTGAGATTTAATATACAGAATGACTAAAATGAAGAGAGTCTATGATATGAGAGAGTTCATTGAAGTCTTGAGAAGTTATTCAGTTTCAAATGGAAGTTTATCGATTACTCATTGTCCCAAATGCAGTTCAGAGAAGTTTCAAAGTCTTTATGGATTTTAAGGCGCGTTGTCCGAGGCTCCGCGGGTCCGGTCAAGCTGAATGCTTACTCCCGGGGCTTGTAAGGATCGGGCCCTGACACGGAAGGTAGTTTGGGAGGTTGTGGGGAAAATACGTGGAGACTCACTTGTGGATTTTCAAGTGATTTATTGCTCAAACACGGAGATCCCCCTCCCGAACTAAATTCCCCACATGAGTTCTTTTGGATTGAAGTTGTAAAATAACAGTTCAGAAAATAGCAGATAAAAGAGAGTCTGTGATTTCTTTAGAGTTCCTTTGAGTCTTTGAAGTTACTCAGTCTTTAGGTAAAGAGTTCTTTCTCCAATTTAGTCACTGTTCGTAGTTCAGTTCAGCAAAGTTCAAAGTTTTGGGCGGTGTCCCTTTGTTCGTCAGGATCGGGCCCAAGCAGGTTTCAGGCCTCTGCGGGCCCCTCGTTGGGCAGGGCCGATCAGGAACGTGAGGGCACCGCGGCAGGAGCGAGGCAGGCAGGCAGGCTAGCGAGCGAGCGGTAGGAGCAGATACCAGCAAGCTCAAGCCAGCAAGCGCCCCGATCCAGGAAGGCACACCATTTTTATAATGTTCAAAAGAGGTGTAACCCTACAGTCCAGGCTATTTTACGTTATTCTTGCAGATTGGCACAAAATTACAATTAACCTATATAATTGGACAGTTCTTACCAAAACAACCTGTAGGACCACCCAAAGCTCGGCCCACACCAGGTGTCGAGCGGGCATGAGAACTGCCGTCCCCCCTAGCCAAAACAGTGGCCATTGTTTACCTTTTATCTCGACTAGGGAGAGACTTTCTCATGGGGCTGAAGGACTGTTTTGGTTTACGATGCTTCTGGCTTAAAATGTGAGACATTGAAACTTTTACAGCAGGGAGGCCTGCTAAGGGCTTCTGCTACCCTCCATGACAGGCCCTTGTCTGTGCGTGTGTAATCAGCGATCAGGGTATCGAGCAAAAGAGGTGCAAGTAGAGCAGGGTAGAGAGCGAGGGGCCAGTTAAGTTAAGGTAAGGTGCAAGAGGTGCAAGTGGGTACATTTTTTTTTATAGTATTTTTGAAGAGGTGTGTTCAACCAACTCAGTCAGACTCGTGTTAGCTTTACAGATTGGTACAAAGTTGTAATCAACCTATACAATTGGCTAATTCTCACCAAAAACAACTTATGGAACCACCCAGGGGTCAGCCCCCAGCAGATGTTTGTCGAGTGGTCACCATGTCTGAGAATTCAAACCCTTTTTCCAAAACATAGCCATGTTTATGTCTTTGTTTCTCTGAGAGAGAGATTCTCCCAAGGCCTGTACGTCTGCTGGTACAGCAGCTGCGTCAGTGCAAGCAGATAGGAGATATTGTTTTGACTTTTTCAATGGAAGGCCTCTGAGCCACAATTTTGTGTACAAATGAAAATTCTGAAATAAGGCAAAAGGGCTCTGATCCTTTCCATGACACACCCCTCCCTGTTTTTAACAATTTCAACACCTGTCGCCAGTTTTGAGTATTGGTTCTGAAGTCCCAATTAGTCCTCTAGGAGTGATAAGTGTTTAGAAATTCCACCAGTGCTTATCTTATTGCCTCCTTAGTGTCACTTTTGTTTCTCCTGGGTCTGAAGTCACTTGCCACTCCTGGACAGGTCCTTTTACTTGTGAGGTGTGTGTCCAGCCTTTTCCCGGTCTTCTGATGGCCGTTTCTGTGGTGAGAACATAAGAAAAGGGCCTTCCCACAGAGTTAACAAAGTTTCTTCTTTCCAAGTCTTTATCAGTACCTTATCACCAGGTTTAATTTTATGGATTGCAAACCTCAGAGGTGGAGTTTGATCGAGCATCCCCCTATTTCTGGATGTTCGTTCAACTTTCCCTGAACTCTGGGGGTGCCACGGAGTGTGGTATTCCCACTAAATACCTAAGATTTCTGATAGTTTCCTATATTTTTTTTGAGGTAAAATGTGTCCCTTGATCTGAATCAATATGTTCCACTACTCCATACCTTGGTATTATATTTTCCAATAATACCTTTACCACCATATGTGCAGTTGCTCTAGTCACTGGGTAAGCTTCCACCCATTGGGTTAAGTGATCTATAACTAATAAATATTGCTTTTTGCTTAAATACTGCCTTTTTTACCCTTTTACAGATTAGACATCCTTGTGCGATCTGTTTCGCTATATCGTATATCCCTATACACCCATACTGTTTCAGGAACTGGTCTTCTAATGCTTTGGTTCCCCAGTGGGTCTGATTATGGAGTCTTTGAAGAATTTGTTGGCTGCATGCCTTGGGCAAAATCTCCCTCCCGTCCAGGAGCTGCCACTTCCCATCTTTAAACTCCGCTCCCATCTTCTTGATCTTATCCTCCTCTTCCCCTGAAAACTTTTTTCCCATAAATGTGTTAATTTCCTGTTCTTGGTGTATTGGCGTAAACGGGTGGAGCACCTGGGTAAAATGACTCTTTGTTCACCAATACGGTTAGATGGTCATAATCCACTTTATTTCCATCATACAGTGACCTATATGTATTCCAGCAAGAGGCGTGCTCCACCAAGATTGGCCACAATCAGAGGGTACAGGGTTACACGTAAGGCATGGATAGGTCAATATACCATAACAATCTGAGGGTCAGCTTCTGGGGCTGGCTAAACTCTGCCCACCTGCAGCTGCACCTCACCCCCTGCAGCTGCATGTGGAGGGTGCTACCCTGTGCCTGGTATCTAACTCCCAAGATGAACTCAAGGACGTTCCCAGCACGGGTTGCTCACGTTTATTATTTCTGTGTCCTTGTCGTGGAACGCAGTTTCGCGGCAGAGTTTATGGGGGAAATACGCGAGGCGTTGACTATGTTATCAGTGATTTATTGCAAAAATGCGAATTCCCTCTTCCCGAAACTACACCACCACTGTGAATTCTTTTGATCGAGGTCGAAATAACATTTCAGAGAATGGCAAATTAAAGAGTCTATGATGTTTAAAGAGAGTTCTTTTGAGTCTCTGGGGTTTGAATTAACAGTTCGTCAGCTACTCACAGTCTGTAGCTTGGTAGGGAGTCCCTTTCTCCCGGTGAGGGTCCAGGCATGTGCAGGCTTCCTGCCTCTGCGGCTCGGCGTGTCCGCCCGAGGCGAGGCTAGATCGGCAAGCAGTTTGTTGTTGTTAGAAGTCCGAGGAAGGACAAGACGAGGGTGAGGTCCAGAAAGGCTGGAAAAACCCAGAAGGGCCTCGATCCTGGCCTGTCCACCATTTTATAATGTTCAAATAGGACTTGCCCACCAGTTCGGACCACTTTTACGTTGTTCACATACATTGGCAAAAAACAGTAAGCAACTTATACAATTGGATAACATTACCTAAACAATATAAAGACCACTCCTCAGGCCAGCCCACCTGCAGGTGCTGGGCAGGCCTAAGATAGTCGTTTCCACTAACCAAAACAATACCCTGTTGTCTGGAAAGCAAGGCCAAGTGAAAGGGAAACATGGCCAGTGTTTACCTTTCACTTACCCTAGGGAGAAATCTTCCCATGGGACTGAAAGATTGTTTTGGTTTTTCGATGCTTCTGGCTTTTAATGTGAGGCATTAGAAACTACACAATATAGCAAAAGCTTAGAGAGCTTTTGCTACTCTCCATGACAGTCCTCAGCTAGCAAGAATTTCTCCAACATTGGTGAAGTGTATAAGTCTCACAAGGGCCGCCTTCACCTTCAACTGCAGCCTTTTGAGCCTCTATATCAGCACTGTTGTTTCCTCGAACTCGTAAATCAAATCCTTGCTGGTGGCCCTTTGTATGTACTACAGCAACCTCCTTTGGTCCCCTTAATTCCTTTAATATCAGGGTTATCAATTCTTGATGAATCAATCCTTTCCCTTGAGTATTTATGAGTCCTCTTTCTTCCCATATTTTTCCAAATGTATGCACCACTCCATAGGCATATTTAGAGTCTGTGTAGATGGCTCCTGTTTTGTCCTTTAATAATTTAAGAGTCCTGTAAAGGGCGTACAACTCACAGGCCTGAGCTGACCATGATGGATTTAGGGACCCTGATTCCACTGGCTCTAACTCTCCATCGATTATCGCATATCCTGGTTTCCGTTTCCCTTCTATAACTCTAGAGGATCCATCCACAAATAATTTTTCCCCTTTATCTAATTCGCTCTCCTGAAGGTCTGGTCTGACCTTTGTCTGAGTTTCTATAACCCTTATACAGTCATGTTCCAAATTGTCTGGGGGTTTCCCATATAAGAATTGAGCAGGATTCTGAGCAGGTGTTATCTTTAATTCCAAATCCAGAGAGTCAATGAGTATGGCTTCATATTTCAGTATTCGGCTGTCTGTGAGCCATCTCTCTGCTTTCTGTTGTAACCCTCCCCTCACGTTGTGAGGGATGTAAACTGTCAATTGAGCATGTAGGGTTATTCTTCTCGCTTCCTCAATTAATAAAGCTGTGGCCACCAAGGCTTGAAGGCAAGCTGGCCATCCTCTGCTTACCGGATCCAATAATTTTGAACAATATGCCACTGGTTTATTGCTCCCTGCCCAATCTTGAGCCAGTACCCCATAAGCCGTTTGGTTTGAAATATTTACAAACAAACAAAAAGGCCTTCCCAAATCTAGTAAGCTCAAAAATGAGGGCTTGCAATAAAATATTTTTAAGGTCACTCAACCTCTACTCATCTTCTTGAGTCCACCTGGGACATTCATGTGTGAGTTTTTCATATAGAAATTTTACCCTTTCGCTATATCCTTCTACCCATTGTCTACAATATCCAAGAAGTCCCAATAACTGACTTCCTTCTTATTTTCTGGAGTCTTAATCCTCAAGATCCCAGATATTCTTTCAGGGTCTAGTTTCTTTTCCCCTTTGCTCAACCAATGTCCTAAATACTTTACTTCTTGTTCCACAAATTGTAGCTTTTGTTTCGATACCTTAAGTCCTTTTGCTCCTAAAATATTTAGAGTCTGTATGGTGGCTTCTTGGACTGCCTCTTCAGTTTTTCCTGCTATCAATGTCATCCACATACTGCAGCAATTTTATCCCTTCAGGAAACACCAGCTGTTCTAATAACTTCTCCAATGTTTGACCAAATAAGTTGGGGAACTCTGTAAATCCCTGAGGTAATACCATCCACCTTAACTGTTGCCTTCTCCCTGTCTCGGGATCTTCCCACTCAAAAGCAAAGTAATCCCTTGATTCCTCCTTTAGTGGACAAGCCCAGAAGACATTCTTTAGGTCTATTACACCGTACCACTGAAATTCTGGAGGTAGATTGTTTCTTTGTAGGTTATGCTCTGCCTCCAGTAATAATAACAAATCATGTAGGCAAATTTTATCTTCTGCTTCCATTTCTACTTCCTTTAAAAAAGGTACTGTAAATGGTTCTCCTTTAGCTCTTATGACCATTGTGTGATTCTTCCCTTTTTGTACTCCTATTTGGAGTTTTTTTAATGGTGGTTTTCTCAGCTCCTGTGTCCACTAAAATTCCACTTCCTCCTTATGGGGACCTATTAATAATTTTATCAAGGGCTCAGTAGATGATGGGGTCCCAGAAAGATACAGCCACTGACTCCCCTAATCTTCCTTGAATAATTTCTCACCCTGTGTCCTTTTGCAGCACTATTGCTGGATATGTCCCATCTTATTGCAATAATAACACACAGGAGGTTCTCTTTCTCTTGAACTCGGATTCTCCAGATGCCCCTTGGGCCCTGTCCCTTTTAATTCTTTAGTTATAGCTTGTACTTTCTGACTCTCCCTAGTACTGTTACTCGTTCTAGTAGCTGGGGGTTGATCATCCTGCAGAGACGGCACTGGGGCTGAAGCAGCGGCAGTGGCGAGGGGGGGCTGAAGCGGTGGCAGCAGCAAGAAGGGGGGGGGGGGGCTGAAGTGGCGGCAGCAGCAAGGGAGAGAGGAGGGGCTGGAGCAGGCAGTGAGTTATCTAAGGGCTCCCATTCCTCCCTCTTCTCCCTTTTGTCTCTTTCTACTGTTAGAGCATACAGCGCTTTAACTTTTCTTTTCACTGATAGTTCCCAGTGCTCAACATATTCACCCTCCTCTGGGCTAAATATTTTCCTGTTTCTCACACATTCTGCCAGGGCTTGACAAACCCAGTCCTCAAAAGACCCAAACACAGACCAATGCACATGTGGACCTATTGGTTCCTTTGGCCATATTATCATACAATAATCATAGAATCATAGAATCAACCAGGTTGGAAGAGACCTCCAAGATCATCCAGTCCAACCTATCCCCCAGCCCTAGCCAGTCAACTAGACCATGGCACTAAGTGCCTCATCCAGTCTTTTCTTGAACACCTCCAGGGACGGTGCCTCCATCACCTCCCTGGGCAGCCCATTCCAATGGGAAATCACTCTCTCTGTGAAGAACTTCCTCCTAACATCCAGCCTATACTTTCCCCGACACAACTTGAGACTGTGTCCCCTTGTTCTGTTGCTGGTTGCCTGGGAGAAGAGGCCACGCCCCACCTGGCTACAATGCCCCTTCAGGTAGTTGTAGACAGCAATGAGGTCACCCCTGAACCTCCTCTTCTCCAGGTTAAACAACCCCAGCTCCCTCAGCCTCTCCTCATAGGGTTTGTGTTCCAGGTCCCTCACCAGCTTTGTTGCCCTTCTCTGGACATGCTCCAGCACCCAAGCATCTCTCTTGAATTGAGGGGCCCAGAACTGGACACAGTACTCAAGGTGTGGCCTGACCAGTGCTGAGTACAGGGGAAGAATAACCTCCCTTGTCCTACTGGCCACACTGTTCCTGATGCAGGCCAGGATGCCATTGGCTTTCTTGGCCACCTGGGCACACTGCTGGCTCATCTTCAGCCTACTGTCTATCAGTTCCCCCAGGTCCCTTTCCTCCTGGCTGCTCTCCAGCCACTCAGTCCTCAGCCTATAGCGCTGCTTGGGGTTGTTGTGGCCAAAGTGCAGAACCCTGCACTTGGCCTTGTTAAATCTCATCCCATTGGTCTCTGCCCACCCATCCAGCCTGTCCAGGTCCCTCTGCAGGGCTCTCCTACCTTCCAACAGATCAACACCTGCTCCTAGCTTGGTGTCATCTGCAAACTTACTGATGCTGGACTCAATGCCCTCATCCAGATCATCAATAAAGATGTTGAACAGGACTGGGCCCAGTACTGATTCTTGGAGAACACCACTAGTGACTGGCTGCCAACTGGATGTGGCACCATTCACCACCACTCTCTGGGCCCTGCCATCCAGCCAGTTCTTGATCCAGGACAGAGTGAATCTGTCCAAGCCATGAGCTGCCAGCTTGGCTAGGAGCTTCTTGTGGCAGACAGTGTCAAAGGCTTTGCTGAAGTCCAAGTAGACTACATCCACAGCCTTCCCCACATTCACCAGGCAGGTAACCTGATCATAAAAGGAGATCAGGTTTGTGAGACAGGACCTGCCCTTCCTAAACCCATGCTGGCTGGGCCTGATCCCTTGGCCATCCTGTGGGTGCTTTGTGATGGCACTCAAGATGTCCTGTTCCACCACCTTGCCTGGCACTGCGGTCAGGCTCACAGGTCTGTAGTTTTTTGGCTCCTCCTTACAACCCCTCTTGTGGATGGAATGGAGTAATTCATTTTTGGTTTTGCTTTTCTGGGGCCCCTATCATTCCAATATTTAATCATTAATCTGGTAATTTTGATTCGCTCCCTCTATTAGGGTCTTGGGTCCTCAACTTAGTTTGACCCATCTTTCATGACTGCCTAAAGAGCGTCTTGCAGGGGGTTAAATGACCCTCCTTTAACCCACCCACGAATCCTACAGGAATCGCTTCGGTCCTTCACCGGCCAAGTCCCTCGTGGGAGTTTGGAACCGCGGTTATCGGACCTCCACACTCACTTTGGAGTCAGACTCCATCTCAAACACGCTCTTTCATACCAGGCAATCAAATCCCACCCAACCGAACGGATTCCACAGTGCTCATGACTCTGTTGTCTTTGCTCGGGTCCATGCGCACAAAATTAAGGGTCTATAAAAACAGCTGCAGCCTCATCAGGGAGCTCAAAAAAATGGATTGATTGATTCTGGCTGGGTTCAGGATATCACCAGCCCCGACCGGCCCTTCCCAGGGAGCCACCAAGAGGTGGCAGGAAAGACTCTGCTAGTGACTCAGAGAATTCCTCTGCATGTGCCTCTGTGCGGCGAAAGAACTCAAAGCCACGCAGAAAGCCCAGGTCCCGACCGGACTCTCCTGTGGCTAGCGGAGAAGAGAGCTCCAGTGAGGAGGGCGCCGTGGTGCAAAAGCACGTGCTGCCTGTAATAAAGACTCAGTCCGTGAAAGGCAGAAAAGGTGGTGCAGGGACCACTGTTATCAAAAAACAGTTTACAGACGCACAGCTCAGTGACTTACAAGTCAAATATGCGAGAGATCCTGGGGACTCGATTGCTGAGTACGTGTACCGAGTGTCCCGAGCCAGTGGGGACCGGGTCCTTCTAGACTCACAGGAAGCAGCTGGAGACTGGGGGGATGATGTGTTCCTGACACGTGAATCCGAGGGGACACACAGCCTCACCGCCCGGATAGCTTACTGGGCAATCAGCATCCGCCCAGCCTACCGTGGGGAGCTGACGGAACTAAGGGTCACCAGCTCCTCTGAGCTCATCACTGCTCTCCGCAGACTTGCCTGTGACCAGGCTATATATGACAAGGGAAAATATGATTGCCCGTTTTATGCCCCTGTGGACCCAGAGAGACTGCACCCTATTATGAAGGGTTTGCCAGCAACTCTGCAAATTCGAGCAATGAGGAATGTAGAGAAGATTCAAAGGGTGATTGCAAAAAATGCAGAGGACGATGCCAAAGAGCATATAATGACTTGGGCTGAACTGTTAACTGACTTAAATGCCCACGGGCTGCAGTTTGGGTTTGGGTCTCCTGAAGGAAAAGGGGCTGGGAAGACAGAGTCTCGTGTTTCTCCCCCAGAAAATTCCAAGACTCTGCACAGGCAGGTCCGGTCAGTGCAGGACTGCCCCCCCAGGGGGACGGGTCCTGCAGGTTTCTCCCCGAGGGGAAGGGGCAGAGACCAACACAGTGACTGGAGATCCAGAGAGAAAAACAGTTGGTACCAACAAGCCCTGTCTTTAGGGGTACCTAAAACTGTCTTAAAGCAGCTGGCAGATTGGCAGCTGAAGGATTTAGTGCGGTGCCTTCAGAAATCAGCTGCGAGAAGCCCAGGGCCAGTGGCGGCTCTGGAAGCAGCGGCAAGCCCAGATGCGGCAGACCCCCGCTGGGAACTGCAGCTCGTCCCCAGACGGAAAGGTTAACCCTTTCTCGTCTCCCACATGGGAGGCAAAACACTGAATTACTGTAATAGTGGCTCGGCAGCTTTTAATGGTCAGCAGTCACGGGGAGAGCTACAGAAGCCCCCAGAATAAAGACCTGCTGCCTAGGTGAGCCACTCGTGGTCACTGACCACCTGTCCAGTACAAAGGGCCAACCTATAGGGGTAGTGCCAATGGCACGGGGTAAACCCAGAGGCTTATATGCTTGGGAAGCCCTAGATACAAATGGAAAAGGCCACCGGATCAGTGCACGGTCGATTGTCCCCAATTATTAATTGTCAAGCCTGGCCTTTATAGGTCGAGGCAAGTTTTGTCTCCTTACAGGTTAAAGACAGTGAAGGACCAGTTCCTGACCAGCACCTGGGAAAGGGAGAAACAGCTACACCAGAGATGGAGTCATATCACTGGGGTGGCCAGTGGATGATGGCATCAGGACCCACGGACTGTGACCTCCAGCCATGGATTCAGAGCATCTAAGGCTCTGCCATGAACTTGGTTGCTCTACCAGGAACAGAGCAATTTTTCAAATTGACTGTGTAGCTTTATGTAATACTGTTTGGGCTATTGTTAAGCCTTGTTAAGTATTGTTAAATATTGTTGGGGCGATTAATGTGTTATATATTGTTAATGTTGGAAAAGGCTAAGCTATATATATATTAACAGGTTACTAAATTGTAAAGGGGATCACCATTCAAGCAACAGCTTGAAGAAAATGAAGTGAACTGGACTTAGGTGCCCCATCTGACTGCCCCAGGGGTGGAGACACGCCATTTGAGAAGACTGTGGACTGAGTCAGATTGTGCTGAGAAGGACTCTAGGAGAATCTGCAATGAGTAATTGAGACTTTGCAGTGGGCAGTTGCTTGGATGCAAAGATTTGAGTGAGAATGGACTGGGACTGTCCATTATTTGATGTTGAGTGCTGCTGAGCACAATGCAGATGGGAATAGACTTCCTTTGTTTGTGAAAAGGATTTGTTGGAGAATTGTATGGGTGTTTTCTGCCTTTGGGTAGGGATACAACCTGTCCAAGGACTGGTTATTTCTTGGTGGGGGAAGTCCAGGACATGTATGTTGGGCAATGCAGGAGGGTGGCAAGATCAAGTGCAAGTTTTGATTTGGACTGAGACAGTTCGAGTTAAAAGTATGTGCAAGTTGTTACTGAGTCTCAGGTAGTGGATGTCATATGAGAAGTCCCATTCAATGAGAAGAGTTGTGTCTAGGATGTGAGCGACAGATGGATTTGAAGGAAAGCAGCGGAACGATGCAGGACTTGGGTGGCACTGTTCACTGTAGAGACAATCTGTTTCTAGTTAGATGACTAGTGTGATGAGCAGGAATTATGGAATTGAATATAGGGGTGGAATGTCACAGGTTGAGGCCATAGGGTTAAAAAAAAATTTCTGGGACCAGAAATTGTTATTCAATCCCATAATTCTTCTATCTCTTTATAGACTGACAACAAGGTCAGTTCGCTCTCCTTTCCTCCTCCTTCTGCCCTGAGTGTGTGGCGGGAGCCAATTTATTGGGAACATGTAAGCAGGAGGCCTCTTGGATGGTGGAGGCATTGGTGGGTGGGAGGACTGGAGCACTGGGGAATGTAGATTTAGTTTTTGGGGATGGGGGAAACTTCAAGGGGGATTGCCATGGTAATTGCTTTGTAATGTCTATCGCTATTTTCTCTCTCTAAATATAATTCTGTATTTTCTCTCCAATTTGATTTGAGAGTTTAATCTCTGTCGTCTCTCTTTAAAAAAAGCCACGACACTGCCAAAGCCCTGGGTAATAACAATAACATGGCACAAAGCCCAGGAACAGAGATAATCGCTCAGACTCAAAATGTTTCTTCAGCTAATTTGATGCCTCAGGCAGCAGAAACCCCTAACCCTAAGCAAGATTTGAACTCACAGGCCTCAGGCCAGACGCCCAATAATTCAGACCCACTAGAGGGAACCTGAACCCAGTTTTTCCTGTCCCCAGACAAAGCCTGGGTGTAATGGTCTGGCTGTTCCCCGCCCCCCCACACTTTAGAAATCAGACAGACTAGACTCAGCCGACTCTGGAAATATGAATGAAGCTTGTATTTACAGCTAGCACAATATACAAGCAGATATTTACAGTATATACAGTTATATACAGAAATATACAAGTTAAAAGGTAATATAGAAACACAACTCCCCTCTGTGGTGGTTTAGGTGTTCCCCACCCCCCACACTTTAGAAGGTACCCAAACTAGACTCAGCCAGTTCTGGGAATATAAATGAAGCTATTTTATTTACAGCTAGCACAATATACAAGCAGCTATTTACAATATATACAGTTATATACAGAAATATACAAAGTAAAAATAAAACAGAAACACAACTCCCCTCCCAGAAACCTGAGTCCCCAGGAGGGGCTCTCAACCACCCCTGCACCTTCCCCTTGTTGTGGAACAGAGTTTAGAGGAATTTCGGGGAATAACATGCAAGGCCGATGTATAAAAAAGTTTAAATGATTTATCACTAAAACACTATAAATTCCCTTCCCCAAACTTATTTATAACTATCCCACGTAAGTTCTTGGTTCGCGGTTGCAAATTAAAATACAGAATGGCTAAAATGAAGAGAGTCTGTGATTTTAAGAGAGTTCATTTGAGTCTTGAGAGATTATTCAGTCTCTAAATAGAGTTTATCAGTTACTCACTGTCCAGAAGCAGTTCAGAGAAGTTTCAAAGCATTATAAATTCAAGGCCTGTTGTCCGAGCCTCCTGCAGGATCGGGCTGAGCTGAGCCCTGGCTTCCGAGGCTGACGAGGATTGGGCGCTGCAGTGCCGTCCCGTGCTGACCGTAACTTTAATGCTGCCGAGCGATGCATGTGCAGTCAGGGTATCAGTCAGAAGAGGGGTGCAAGGGATGCTCAATTAAGGCAAATGCAGCATTTTTATAGTGTTCAAAGGAGGTGTGTTCAGCCAGTTCAGGCACAAATGGGGCCTGCAAAAGGGCTCTGCTACCTTCCATGACATATTCCACCCCCTGGCTCACATGGGCCAAAAATCGAAAAATTAAATGAAATATACATGTTATACCTTACCAACATACATACAAAGCTTTAAACCTTAAAATATATAAACAATGTACCTAATACATAAGCATAACTATAATCTAAACCAGTTTAAGACAGATCAATCCCATATACCCACCCCCTGAATAACAAAATAACTTTATTAAACATTTACAAAGCAAGGAAAACCTGTTATATGTGAAAGCAATTTCAGAAATCTGGGAGAATCCATCGCACACTGATGCGATGAGTTTTTCCACTCACATCAGTTGCTTCCCATGCATACAACCCATTTGGTTTCGATAGGGTCATGGGTACAACTCCAATCGAGGGCAAGTTCACCACCACTGGTTGTCCCACCTGTAACTTGTGTAATGATTGTTGAGGGTGTTGGTATTTATCTGGCGGATGGTTAACATTTCCCACTGGTTTGTCAGGACAAAATGCTTTGATTTTTGGACTACCATAATTACCCCATCGGTTATTCACAATGAAGACTGCATGTGGTAAACGTTTATCCCAGTTACCTTTTGATATGATGGCATGCTTCTTAATTAGAGCATTTTTCCTTTCTACTATACCGTTAGCTTGAGGATAGTAGGAGTATGGAATACCCATGTAACTCCCTCACCCTTAGCCCAATCTTGTACAGATGACGCTGTGAAGTGAGATCTGTTATCACTCTGGATGTACTCTGGCATTGGCAGAAAACTGAACCACTGCCTCGAGGCCTCAATAGTTTGAGTGCCTGTGGCAGCATTGATGGCTGTAGCCATGACCAACCCTGAGACCACTTCCACCCCCACCAGTATAAATTTCTTCCCATGTGAGGGTTTAAATGGACCCACATAATCAATTTGCCATGTGCTCCATAACTTCTTATCTCCTCTAATGTGCTGAGCTGGTGCTAGGTTGGGGTGATTGGCTTTCAGCCTAATCTTGCACTGTGGCCAAGCTGAAATGATTGCCTCACAGGTATTCATAGAAATTTGCCATCCTCTGGATCTACATTCGTAGTAGAGGTCTGCCTTTCCTGAATGGCCTCTTTTGATGTGTAGCCATTCAGCTAATCTCCACCAATCATCCTTCTCGTCATTGACCATGTTTATTTTCACCAGGTAATCTACCTCATCATTCCAGGCTGCAGCTGGGGTATGATGTTTGGAGTGCCCTTTAACCCAGCCTACTTTAAGGGGTCTGGATTGGCTTATCTCCAATAGCCTTTTCCAGTCATTGGCCCTCCAAACTTCCACATTTGAAACCTTCCACTGATTCGCTTCCCACTGGCAGATCCACTCAGTGGCGCCTTTGAACGTGGATTAGGAATCAGTGTAAATCGTTTCTGCCCCATGCTCTGCTGCTAGCATGAGAGCACGTAATTCCCCTCCTCAGTGATGGTTTGGCCCGTGCCAATCTCCAAGGCCACGGCTTTGTAACGCCACTTTGACCCCACCCTCCGAGAGGATGCATCTGTAAGCCACACTCCTGATTTATCCGAGTCTGCGGTCATTTCTGGGGCCACCTGAATAGGAGAAGGCTTGTATGGCTGACCAAGCAGTGCTTTATCAGGGTTTATGGGTTGTTGCAATTTGGATACCTTTGTAGGTCCCTCTCTCAGCAGCAAAAGCTGTGAGATTCCCTCTAGGTAGGCATACCACTTTCTTATGGTAGCCTTTTGGGCAATCCCTTCTGGTGGAGGAGATCCTTTAAGGATCGATTTCGACAGCGGAAATGGGCCTTGCACTACAATATCTTGTGTAGTGCGGAGTTTCTCTGCCTCCTTGACAGCTCGAGTTAGGGAAATGAGTCCCTTTTCCCATTCTGAGTACCGTGTCTCGGTTTCTTTGAATGCTGTTGATGAAAATAAAAGAGCTCTGCTAGGACCATTGGGTGTGGGAGAATTTCTTCCGCAGCAGAGCATAAAACTGTAAACATAAGACCTTGTTTTGAGAAGTGTTCCTTGAGTCCAGCAGGCCCCAAGGACACTAGGCGGTTAGGCTGAGCAACTCACGCACTTCTAGGCCACGACCGTCCAGGCTATTTTTCCTTTTTTCTCTTTTTTTTTTTTTTTTCTTCTTTTTCGCATAACCCATTACTAACCTGTGAATACGGACGTGCTATAGAGATAGGCGTTTATTGAAGATTGGAATCGCCTATAGAGATAGAGATTGCTTCAATAACAGCAGCTGTCGTGACGACGCACGTGACCATATAGATGGGTGTGTCCCGGGAGGGGTAATCGCGCATAGACGGATCCTCCCCAGAGCAGCTGCCGTCAGAAAGCAGCGAATCCCCCCCCCCCCACCTCGCGCTTACGTAATCTTGCCACTTAAATGGAGCCTCCCCGCCGCCCCCCCCTTCTTCTGCGGCTTTTTCAAAGTGTCGGCGGTTCCCTCTGGGGGACCTGCCACCCGACCACGCAAGCAATTATGGATAAACAAATAGCAATTTCTCTCCTCTTGAACTTTTTGGAAAAACGAGGAGTTTCTATTCCGAACAAAAAGTTGGCCTCTCTAGTGGCATATGGATTCTTGAGAGGACACTTTCAAACCCCGGACTCGCTTTTCAATGAATCCGAATGGCACCGATGTGGCGATACTATTTTTGACCAGGCTATTGATGGTGACAAAACAGCCAAAAAACTGCAAAAGCGATGGCGCGATGTCACCAATTGCTTAAAGAAATATAAAATGGAACAGGCCGTTGCCGCTATGGCTTGATGACGGCTTGGACGCTCAGGGGGAGAGACCAATAGAGGCGCTGGCTACTCCATCTAGTTCCCTCTTTTCTGACCTGAAAATCTCCCCGGGTATGGTGGTACCTCTGATGACCCTCCCCAATGCGCCTGCTGCTCCGGCACAGCCCGCAGCCCCCAAAACCGGTGCCCCCAGTACCCCAGTTGCCTCGGTGCAGCCTTCCGCTCCCCAGCAACCGCCGACGCCAACCCAAGATGTCCCGGTGCAGCCCACGGCTCCCCAACAACCAGTGCCGCCTACCCAAGATGTCCCGATGCATCCCGCAGCTCCCCAACAACCGGCGCCGCCGACCCAAGATGTCCCGATGCAGCCTGCGGCACCCCAGCATCCGCCGCCTCAGAACCTTCCGTTATACCCTGTGCTACCCCAGCATCCGTCACTGCTTCCCCAAAACATCCCCACCATCCCTGCCACTCCGATGCAGCTATCAGCGCCCCTGCTGCCAGCGCCGCTGCCCTACTGTGCTCCGTTTTCCCCACTACTGCCTTCCGCTACCGCCCTGCCATTTCTGGTGCAAGTTCCTTATGCTACAGTTCCATCTGCCCCCCCGCCTGTAGTGGTCCCGATGTCAACTTCTGACGCGAAGGCCAGTCCTTCCTCTAAAGCCTGGGAACCGCCGCCCGCGATTAATTCGGACGCTAGTGACTCCTCACCTTCCGATGCTGACGACGCTATTGACAACGTTGCTAACGATTTGCAGAAACTGACAATAATATCCCCTGGTGATGCCCACTACTTGGCAGCACCACAAACTACAGAGATCTTGGGAAAGACTCTTCATCTTACACCCGCCTGTCCACAGCATCAGTGGCGTGCTGTTATTCGTGATGCTTTACTACAAGGAGACTGGGAGGCAGCTGCTGCTTTGGAGAGCGCAGTGGCATTCCCAGTCGTGGCAGCACAAACCCCAGATGGACGGCCAGGAGCCACACACACGGCTCTTGATTGGAAGCTTCTTATGCAACTAAAAGGAGCAGTATCTTCCCACAGTTTGCACTCACAACCGACTAAGCAATTACTGAATTACATCTTTTCTGCCCATGTGTTATGCCCGGCAGATTGTGAGACTGTTGCAAGACTGATCTTAACACCATCCCAGTTCATGTTGTGGGAAAGGGCATGGCGTGATGAGTGCAGGAAGGTGGTGGAACAACCACGGCAACTAGGCGACCCCTTACTTAATATTCAATTGGACATATTACTGGGAAAGGGGGCATTCAGTTTGTTGGACACCCAGATACGGCATCCCTTTGAATGGCACTATGCGTCCATGGCAACTGCCTGAACAGCCTTTAATATGGTACCTACAGAACCAAAAACACCTAACTACACCACCATCAAGCAAGGCCTAAGCGAGGACTACAGCCACTTCATTGATAGACTGGCAGCAGCAGTTGAAGCAGCCACTGAATTAGATGCTGCAACCAGACAGGCCTTTTTTCGAACCCTAGCTTTTGAGAATGCTAATAATAAAACCAAACATCTATTGTCCATTCTGCCTAGGAAGGCCTCAGTGGACGATATGCTGGAGCGAGTTGCTCGAATGACTACAAACCAGCAGCAGACATTTGTTGCAGACAAAATGGATCAAGTTCTGGATAAACACACACAGCTCATAATGGCAGCATTGCAATCATTCAATTCAGGAAATCGTGGCCGTCGGACCGACAACCAACAGGGCCCCTGCTTCCAGTGTGGCCTAACTGGACACTCACGTGACCGTTGCCCACAGGCTGCGGTCTGGTGTGACAACTGCCAGCTTAACACTCATGCAACTGTAGCCTGTAGGTGTCCGGGAAACTACCAGCCCAGCGCGACAGGCAGACGCACGACGACACAAATCGCTGCTCCACCGGTGCCATCTGCCCAGCAACCTCCGGCAGTCTCGGATTGGATCTTACAACAGCAATGAGCGTCACCTTGATTGACAACCACCCAGTCTGCATCGCTACCTCCACGAAAGGCCCATTAGTGATAAATGGCAAACCCACCAGTGCATTGCTCCTAGGAAGGTCCTCTGCAGGTCTGAAGGGACTGCTGATCATTCCTGGGGTGATTGATGAGGACTACACTGGAATCATACAAATCGTTGCGTACACTAACAATCCACCTATCGTAGTACCAGAAGGCAGTCGCATTGCTCAACTGGTGCCAATGACTAATTTGTTGCAGGATGTGGCCCAGGCCTATGCTTTGCCACAAAGGGGAGAGCAAGGTTTTGGATCAACGGGTGGCTTAGCCATGCTAACCCTGTCTCTGACTCGATGACCAGTTGCACCAGCTACCATTACTAATGGTGTGGCCGTTTGAGCTGATCCTCTAGCTCAGACATAGGGGAGAGATGAACATTCCAGGGATAGGCCACATAAATGGCAACAATAGATAAATTAATATAATTTCATTGGAGCATCAAGAACTTAATGTCTAGAAGCACAGTTTGTTCTCCCCCTTCACCCGCTGGCTTCTGCTGCTGCAGCTTCGCCTATCTTCCCCGGCTGCTGTTTTGGCTACTGCTGCTTCTGCTGCTTCGCCGCCGCTTGACCCCCTCCCCATCTCCCTTAAGGTTATTGTATTGTTTTTTTTTTCCCTTCCTTCCTTCTCTAGTTATTATTTCTCTTTACATTGTTATACTTATATTATAAGAAAATACAATTTCATCTTTCCCTGACTTTCAAAAAAGTAGGGGGGTTTGTGTTGTGAATTTTCTTCCCGGGGGAGGGATCAGCCCAAACCCGGGACAGGACTCTTTTGGCGCCTTAACGTGGGGCACGATCTTGGCTTGTTGTTTTGTTTTTTTTTTCCTTTCCCCCTGTTGATTGATAATCAGAATAAGAACATCAGGGAAAAATGAAGTTGTTTGATATATTCTGGCCTATTATTGCCTCAATTCTGACTCTGTCGGTTCAGCAGTGTTTTACAGCTATGGTGCACTACCAGGTGTGTTCATTCTTTGCTAAGATGGTCTGGGACTCGGTAAAAGCTGTGCTAAGGAAGGTTGGAGATGTTGTTAGGAATATTTTAGGGTTTAGGAATGTCGTTGAGGGTGTGCCGTATGTGACATTGGTGTCAGAGACTAGGAGTTATTTGGAAGAGATGAGCTACCCAGTAGCATGCCTAATATGTGTGAACTTGATGTTTTTGGCTGCTATTATAGGTCTGGTTATAGTGTGGAGACGAGAGAAATGCAGGAATAAACAGGCTGTAAGTGAGGTTTTTACCTTCTCCGGAGGCAATAGTAGGGAGCTAAGGGTTAAAGAAACAGTCTGCAACCGAAGCGGGGGAGGGAGGGCCACAGCACCGGGCAGACGGACTGCTCGCAGAGCAGTGAAACGTCCTGCCTCGGAGCCTTTGAGAGGAGAAAAGATTGTTGGACATGGCCCGTACCCCACTGACCCTGAAGCATGGAGGCAGGAAACAATCTGGTTCCCATTCGTACCTAATAGAACGGAGGAAAGTAAAGGTAGAGGCGATGGAACCCCTGCAGAAGTGCAGTCACAAAGGGCTGCTGCGGCGGCGGCAGATCTGGCTGCAGACAGTGTGGGCTATGGCAAAGTTCCTCGGACAGATAAAGTTGAGGAACTGGTTTGTGGAAAATGCGTCTCGAATGTTTTGATCTGTAGGAGGGTCGCTGACACCAGAGCCTCTGCCAGCAGAGAGGCTGCTGAGGCAAAGATTCTTTCGCCTGCAACCAGGGGACTGGAAGCGGTCCCAGGGAAGGCGGCGAGGTCCTCGGAAGGCGAACCCACTAACGCCATCGAGCCTGCTAATGCCACTGCTCCTGCCTTAGCCCCGTTTGCCTCTGCTGAGCCGGCTGCTGTTGCTGCTGTGGGGAAGGGTCCTTCTGCCTCAGCTTCAGCCCCACTACCGTGTGTGGAACAGAGCCAGGCAGACAAACAAAACTCAGATGATTCAGTGAAAACCACATCCCAGAGTAAGACAGAGTTTACCTTAGATAAGGTCTCCCTTGCCCCGGTTAAAACGAGGAGAAAAATGGCAGCTAGCCTTGGGGGTCGAGATAGCTCAGATGACAATGGGGATAAACCAGAGCAGGGTGAACAAAAGGAAGAGGATGCAGGAGAAGGTACATCGGCTGGTGTGAAGACCAGTACCCTTGTGGGCACAAGGAGTGGAAAGGCAAAAGCAAAGGAAAAACATATTCAGGAGACGGATGATAGTGACGATAGTGATGATGAGGAGGGAGCCCCGTTGCCAAGGAAGGAGGTCAGGCATATTAGGCAAGACTATGCCCGGAAAGAGCGAGAACTGCTGATGAATTGGCTGAACAGATGCTGGCATGGAGGCATGGACACCATAAAAATAAACCCTCCGACAGTAAGGCAGTTGGGAGTTTTCTCGAGAGACAATGGCATAGATAAACACTTAGGACATCTCGGTGGCAACTCTAGCCTCTGGTCACGCGTATTGACAGCTGTGGTACTGCGGTACCCTAACAGGGATGATTTACCCTGGAGACCCTTACGCTGGAATACAATTGAACAGGGGGTTCAGTGCTTGCGAGAGATGGCCATAAGAGAGCTAATCTATGGAGATTATACAACAGAGAACCCTGAGGAGATACCAATGAGCCGAGCTCTCCTAAAGAAACTTATCCAGCTTGCCCCCTCTAGTCATGCCCATACATTGGCAAGCAAGATGGTGGGGAAAGACGATGCAACAACTTCTATGACTGTGGGTGAATTCGCTGATCAAATGAGGCAAATGGAGGATAGCCTTACGGTTAATGCTATGGTGTCAGCCATAAATACTATGACTGAAGAGATTAAAGATAGCATGAAACAACTCAAGGAGGAATTTAAAACCTCCCTATCCCAGTTGGCAAAGGACAGTGAACTTTCTTCTTCACCCTCAGAGTGGGTACATGTCTCGGCCATCAGGGATAGGCGTCTTCCTAGAAGACCAATTCAACCAAACTCACTAAAAAATAGACAACAGTCACGTGGGTCTCTTTGGTTAATCCTACGTGACCAGTTTGGTGAAAACATGGATAAATGGCATGGAAAACCTACCTCTCTTCTCCTAAAAAGAGTGAGAGAGTTACAGAGTGAGAAGCCTAAAAGAATAGTCGCCTGAGTTTCACCACATGACTCAGATGGTTCTGGTGATGATTCAACTAACACCACTAAACACTGCGCCAATTGCAATTGTAATGGCCAACATTAGGGGGGCCCTGCCTCTTACCAGGCGGAGGCCAGGGACCAGGAAGACAACAGAATATACTGGAATGTATATGTTAAATGGCCTGGTACCTTGAAAATTCAGAAATACAGGGCTCTAGTGGACACGGGTGCACAATGCACATTGATGCCTTCAAACTGTAAAGGAATGGTGTCTATTACTATTTCTGGAATTACAGGAGGCTCTCAAGAATTGACAAGGTTAGAGGCAGAGATGAGTTTGACTGGGAGTGATTGGCGAAGGCATGTCATTGTAACAGGTCCAAATGCACCTTGCATCTTGGGAATTGACTTTCTGAGAGAAGGGCGTTTTAAAGATCCCAAGGGTTTTAAGTGGACCTTTGGAATAGCAACTGTAGAAGCTGTTGGAGACAAATTGAAGTTGTCTGCTAGGCCTGAGCTCTCAGATGAGTCTGCAGTTGTTGGGCAGCATAATGTAGAGGATGTGAAGTTGCCGGTTGCCACCCAAATTGTACACCACAAGCAATATAGAACAAACCGTGACTCTTTGGTGCCCATACATGATCCGATTCGTCGTCTGGAGTGCCAGGACGTCATTAAAAAGACCCATTCACCTTTCAATAGTTCCATATGGCCTGTGCGAAAGGCAAATGGAGAGTGGCGACTTACAGTTGATTTCCGTGGCATAAATGAAGTGACTCCGCCCATGAGTTCTGCTGTGCCGGACATGTTAGAACTCCAATATGAGCTGGAATCCAAGGAGGCCAAATGGTATGCAACCATAGATGTTGCTAATGCTTTCTTTTCTATTCCAATAGCAGAAGAATGCAAGCCTCAATTTGCTTTCACTTGGAGGGGGATTCAGTATACGTTTAATCGTTTGCCCCAGGGGTGGAAGCACAGCTCAACGATCTGTCATGCAGTGATCCATGATGCATTGGAGAAAGGTGGAGCTCCAGAGCACCTGCAGTTCATTGATGACATCATTGTCTGGGGGAACACGGCACAGGAAGTTTTTGAAAAAGGTAACAAAATAATTGACATTCTGCTGAAGGCAGGTTTTGCCATAAAGTGAGACAAGGTGAAAGGACCTGCTAGAGAGATTCAGTTCTTGGGAATTCGTTGGCAAGATGGTCGCCGTCACATTCCAATGGATGTGATAAATAAGGTTTCTGCCATGGCAAATCCCACAAATAAGAAGGACACATTGTCTTTCTTGGGAACAGTTGGATTTTGGAGGCTGCACATCCCTGGGTACAGCCAAATTGTAAAACCTTTATATGATATAACTCGAAAGAGAAACAACTTTCAGTGGGGACCTGAACAACAAGCAGCCTTTGATCAGATAAAACAGGAAGTAGTTCATGCAATGGGTTTGGGGCCTGTTCGAACTGGTCCAGACATTAAGAACATTCTGTATACGGCTGCGAGTGATAATGGTCCAACCTGGTGCCTATGGCAGAGAGCCCCAGGAGAAACACGTGGCCGACCACTTGGTTTCTGGAGTAGAGGATATAGAGGGTCAGAAGTAAACTATACACCAACAGAGAAAGAGATCCTTGCTGCTTATGAAGGTGTGAAAGCTGCTTCAGAAGTAATAGGAACAGACTCTCAGCTTCTTTTGGCTCCCAGATTACCAGTTTTGAACTGGATGTTTAAGGGAAAGGGGTCATTGCCACATCACGCAACCGATGCTACCTGGTCTAAGTGGATGGCTCTCATAACACAGCGAGCACGCATGGGGAGCCTTGAATGACCTGGCATAGTGGAGATGATCACCAACTGGCCAGAAGGTACAAACTGTATAAATCCTCCAGAGGAGCGAATGAGTCGGGCTGAAGAAGCTCCTCCTTACAGTGATTTGTCTGAAGGAGAAAGAAACTATGCTCTATTTACTGATGGTTCCTGTCGCCTTGTTGGAAACAAGAGAAAATGGAGAGCTGCAGTTTGGAGCCCTATACGGGCAGTGGCTGAAACAAAAGCTGGAGAAGGTGAGTCAAGCCAGTTTGCAGAAGTAAAAGCTATCCAACTTGCTCTTGACGTGGCTGAACGTGAGAACTGGCCCATGCTTTACCTCTATACTGATTCATGGATGGTGGCTAATGCCTTATGGGGTTGGCTAAAGGACTGGAAAAGAAATAATTGGCAACGGAAAGGAAAGCCAATTTGGGCTGCTGACTTATGGCAGGATATTGCTACCCGTCTAGAGAAAATCCCTGTAAGAGTACGACACATAGATGCTCACATGCCCAAAAGTAAAGCTACTGAGGAACATCAGCACAACCATCAGGCAGATCTAGCTGCCAAGGTGTTTCAGACCGATGTAAATTGTGATTTGGATTTAGATTGGGAACACCGAGGTGAACTGTTCTTAGCCCGGTGGGCCCATGATTCCTCAGGACATCAAGGCAGAGATGCTATCTACCAATGGGCACGGGACAGAGCAATCAACATCTCCGTGGACGCTATAACACAAGTTATACATGACTGTGATATTTGTGCTACTATTAAACAAGCCAAGAGTCTGAAGCCCTTGTGGTATGGTGAGCGATGGGCAAAGTACAAATACGGTGAAGCGTGGCAGATTGATTACATCACTCTACCTCGTTCTCGGACTGGAAAGCAATATGTGCTGACCATGGTGGAAGCAAGCACCGGATGGCTGGAAACCTATCCAGTTTCCCGTGCCACTGCACGTAACACCATTTTGGGCTTGGAAAGACAAATCCTGTGGCGACATGGCACTCCAGAAAGAATTGAATCAGATAATGGTACCCACTTTAAAAACAATCTCATAAAATCTTGGGCCAAAGAGCACGGCATTGAGTGGATCTATCACATCCCCTACTATGCACCCGCCTCAGGCAAAATTGAACATTACAATGGCTTGTTGAAAACAACTTTAAAGGCAATGGGGGGAGGAACCTTAAAGAACTGGGAGAAACATCTAGCCCAAGCCACTTGGGTAGTGAATAGTAGAGGTTCCACCAACCGAGTTGGCCCAGCTCATTCAGAGGTCTTACAAAAGGTAGACGGTGACAAATGGTGAGGACACAATAACTTTGGACGTTCTCCTGGATACAGGTGCTGATTTAACCTTCTTTTCCACACTTGCATGGCCCTCACATTGGCCAGCAAGTCCGGCGAAAGATGGTGTTGAAGGCATTGGAGGGGTATCTCAGACTCTGACAAGTTCGCAGCGAATCAGTATAACCGTAGATGGAAGGACAGGCCATGTCTTTGCAACCATCTTGCCTCTCCCACAAGGCGTAAATGCGCTGATTGGCAGAGATGTCATGACACAGATGGGAGTCGTGATAACTATCCCACAGGTAATTTTTCAGCAGCAGCCCCTGGACGGCAGCCGCCCATAATCAAACTTCAGTGGCTTTCTAATACACCGATCTGGATAAATCAGTGGCCGCTGCGAAAAGAACGGCTGCAAGAAGCACATAAGCTCGTCGAAGAACAACTTGCTGCAGGCCATATTGTACCTTCAACCAGCCCATGGAACACCCCAATTTTTGTAATACCAAAAAAGTCAGGAAAATTTCATCTCCTACATGACCTTCGAGCCATTAACGATCAAATGCAAGCCATGGGTGCTCTTCAACCGGGCCTGCCTTCGCTATCCATGATTCCTGAGAACTGGGAATTACTTGTCATAGATCTGAAAGACTGTTTCTTTACAATTCCACTACACCCTGCAGACTGTCAGCGTTTTGCCTTCACCTTGCCGGCCATTAATAAAGAACATCTGGCACGCCGTTTCCACTGGGTGGTCTTACCCCAAGGAATGAAAAATAGCCCAACGATGTGCCAACTCTACGTCAATTTTGCGTTACGCCCCATTCGACAGATGTGGAAACCAGCCATCATTTACCACTATATGGATGATATCCTAATAGCCCATCCAGAGCCCTTCCTCGATGTTCACCTGTGACAACTCATGACGAAACTCCAGGCTGTGGGACTTCAAATTGCCCCAGAAAAAATCCAGAGGGAAGCACCATGGAAATATCTAGGCTGGCATATAGCCAAAAACCTCATTCATCCCCAGAAATTGCAGCTAACTACCAACATTACCACACTTAAAGATGCTCAGATGTTGATGGGGGACTTACAGTGGTTACGCCCTGTTATAGGCTTTACAAATGATGACTTACGACCCTTGAGGCCCCTGCTACAAGGCACAGACCCTGCCAAAAAAATTGAACTCTCCGACTTACAGCGGGAGACTATACAGAAGCTCAGCGACATGATCACCAGCAGATGGGTAGAATGAGTGGATCCAAGCGTGCCTATTGACTTATCTATAATTAAGGGCGTGCACTGTATCTTTGGAGCTATCACGCAGTGCAAATCTCGATTGAAGGACCAATTGTGTATTCTGGAATGGTTGTTTACAACCATGCGGCCACAAAAAACGATAGAGACACAGACATATACGATAGCCCAATCGATCAAAAAGGGCAGGACACGGTTACTGGACATTGCCAGAACAGAACCTAATACCATAAGACTACCTATTAAACGAGACGACCTAGAATGGTTTTTATGCCAATCAGAGGAACTGCAGACCAGCCTTCTGAATTTTCCAGGGCACATTTCTGTACAGGTGTTGAAATCTAACACACTCCGGTGGATGAGTCAGCAGAACTGGATGACTAAACCGATGTAGTCCTTTCTCCCTTGCAGAACGCGGTTAATGCATTTACAGATGCAGGAAGGGATTCGCAATTCGCATAAGGCTGCAGTAGTATGGCAGTCAAAGACAGGGTGGCAAGAACACGTTTTGCAAGGGATGGCTATGGATTCCTTGCAAACCTTAGAATTAACTGCGGAGGTGTGGGCCTTAACTAACTGGCTCGATACCCCTTTGAATGTAGTAACTGACTCAATGTATGTGGCTGGAGTGGCACGAAGAATTGAAGACTCTTCTATCAGAGAGGTCAAAAATCGGCGTCTACACCAATTACTACGTTCGCTATATGCAGCCATAGCCCAGAGAACGGCCCCATATTGCATTATTCACGTCCGTAGTCATAAGTGGGAGATAGGTCTGGGGGAAGGAAATGCTAGAGCTGACACGTTAGTGTCATTACCAGAGTGGCCTGCCCTGTCAGGGTACGGAGGCTGACGAGAGGCGAGATCGGGGTACTGACGACTCGAGACAGCAGCTTCTAGGCATCTGTGCATCAGTACATCAGTACAACTTTATTAGGGTAGTGCAGTGTCTTATATAGTGCTCAGAGGAGGTGTTTCCAGCCAGCCTGGGGCTGGCAGAAGTGGACAGTACAGATTGGCCCCAAGTTATGTGTAAGGCAGAGATAGGTTACCTGTGGTAAACAACCTGTGAGTACCACCCAGGGGGGCTGGCCAGGGTCAGCCCCCCTTGGGGCTGCGTCCGCCCCAGGGGCCGGCAGATTCCACCCCCTGACAGCTGTGCGTGGGTTGCTCATAGTCGCCGGCTCAGGCCCTGGGAGCCTCAAGGCTCCAAGGACACTTCTCATCACAGGGCCTGATGTTTACATTCCATGCTCCGCTGCAGGAGAAAGCTTCCTACACTGCCCCACTTGATCAGTTTTCTCTAGCCAAAGAGGCCCACGCTACCTTTCATCAGAATGCGAAAGGACTAAAACGCCAGTTTCAGATTTCCAACAAAGATGCCAGGGGAATTATATGTTCCTGCCCGGTCTGCAGTCATATGGGACCGGGATTAGGATCAGGTGTGAATCCAAGAGGACTTAAGGCTTTAGAATTGTGGCAAATGGATGTTACTCATGTTCCCTCCTTTGGCAGATTGCATTACCTACATGTTACTATTGATACCTATAGCAAACACATGTGGGCAACGCCGCTGTCAGGAGAGAGAGCTGTTCACGCTATCAAACATCTAACAGGGTGCTTCGCGGTGATGGGTGTGCCAGAAAGAATTAAAACAGACAATGGCCCCAAGTACACTAGTGAGAAGTTTTGGAAGTTTGTGCAGAAATGGGGCATTACTCACACCACTGGCATAGCCAATTCACCCACGAGCCAGGCTATTATCGAACATTCCCATCAGGTAATAAAAAACTACCTTGAAAAATTTCGGGACATAACTGACCTGGCCAAATGCATGAGCAAGGCCCTTTTCGTTATTAATCATTTGTGTATTTTTGGTGACGATCCAGGGCCACCTGTGGAGGTGCACTCAGGTTTGGTACAAAAAGGAGCACCTCCAGTGCAAATGACAGTTATGTATAGGGACCCCAAGACAGGACTGTGGGGAGGTCTGGCCTCCGTGATTTATATGGGACGAGGGTATATGTGTGTCTCTACCCAGTCGGGTCCCTTATGGGTTCCTTCACGCTGGACCAAGGCTGTACCTGGGAACTGCAACAACATCAACCCCCCGCCGAGTCGGCCGGAAGGACGAGGACAACAAATACAGCATACTTGATTTTTTAAGACATAGATTGAGTTTTTTGATAACTATATTGTATTCTGGAACCTTAATGTTTTTTTTCTGACTCTAATTGTAGTATATTTTGTACTCTAGGCACTTATTTGGATAGGATAGTGATACTTATTAATTGTACTGGATCTTTTAGGATAATGTTAGTTGCACAATAATTCTTAGGTAATTATAATAGAGTATAATTAGCACTTAGTAGATATTATACTGGTATATTATGGTAAGACATTATATTTTACATTTATAGGTTACTGCTTACTTCCTCTATGCTAAGGATAATATGGTACCATATTTTCTTTAATCTTCCCTGCCCCCCTTTCCTCGATTATTAGGCTTATAAGTTAATACAGTATTACAGTTATAAGATTTTTTTAACATATAAGGATATTGTAAAACTTTGTTCTTTATATAGTTACATAGCAAAAAAAAAAAAAAAGGGAGGGGGAAGAGGAGCTAGAAAGATAAGGAGGGAGGTATGAAGAAACATTGCAGTTTCTTTAAACACATCACACAAATAATATCAGTGGATTTGTCAGCTTAGGTACTGAATATGCTTGCATTTGTTTTCGTATTGTGTTTCATCACTTGTCCTCACAGGCCTTAAGATGGAGACCAGCTTGAGTATGATTGGCCTGTCTTTTCATGAAGTGAGCAGAAAATCTTGCTCAGATGGCAGAGCTGTGGCAAGATCTTGGAAGGAGTACTGAAATGATGGTCATAAGTATTTGGATTATAAAGTTTCGGATCTTGGCTAGTGAATTTGGGTATTTTCATGAGCTTCCGTGATTATGGCTTAATGGAATAGATTTGGTTTGGTTTCTTTTGGTGAAGGCCAAAGCCCACTCAAATTGGCACAAGATGGCAAAGTGACTTTTGTCTCTTGCAAGGGCCCTGCAAGGGATGAAAAACACTGCCCTAAATTCTTAAATCAAATGAAGAACTGTGGGAAAAGGCCTGAAGGGATAGCCTAAAAATAACATCTAGGGCACACCTTTGTATTGTATTTGGGGGTTTGTAGTTGTCATGGAGGGTAGCAAAGCCCTTTAGCAGGTTTCATTTCTGCTAAAGTGTAATGTCTCACATGAAGCCAGCAATTGCAAAACCAAAACAATATTCCTATCTGCCCGCATGAACTACAGGGCCCCTGAGAATATTCCTCCCTAGAAAGGGTAAAAAGGTAAACATTGGCTTTGTTTTCAATTAGGGACCTTGGTTCTCATGCTCGCTGACCATCTGTTGGGGGTTGACCCCTGGGTGGTCCTGCAGGTTGTTTTGCCTTAGGAATTGTCCAGTTGTATAGATTGATTATAATTTTGTACCAATCTGTAAAAATAACGTAAAGTCACCTGAACTGGCTAAGCACATCCCTTTCAAAGACTATAAAAATGGGGCATTTTGCCTTAATTGGGAGCTCTAGCTCTCTTCCTCTGCACCCCCTACTTTGCGCCTCGATACCCTCTCAACCCTGCTGAAGGACACCCTGCCTGCACAGGCATCACTCGCAGCATTAAGAGTTATGGCCTGCTTGGCAGCGAACTGGCAACGCCCGATCCTCGGAGGCCAAGGCCTACCTTGGCCTGATCCTGTGGAAGGCTCAGACAACGCCCTGAACTTTATAAACACTTTGAAACTCTGCTGAACTGCTTTGAACAGTGAGTAACCAACGAACTTTTACTTAAAGGCTGAGCAACTTATCAAGTCTCAAAGAACTCTCTTAAAACCACAGACTCTCTTTATTTTAGTCATTTTTGCATTTTAATCTGCGACGGTGGACCAAAGAACTTACGTGTGATAGTTATAGATAAGTTTGGGGAAGGGGATTTTCTGTATTTTAGCAATAAATCATTTAATCTT
Organism: Pogoniulus pusillus; assembly: GCF_015220805.1. Lineage (NCBI taxonomy): Eukaryota > Metazoa > Chordata > Aves > Piciformes > Lybiidae > Pogoniulus > Pogoniulus pusillus. The sequence goes on from NC_087308.1 coordinate 4,709,048, forward strand.
TTACAAATTGTCCTCGCATGTTTTTCCCCATAAATTCCCCTAAACTGCATTCCGTAACAGTAGTTCTTAAGCACAATGGTCAGACGCAGCTCATAGCTGGGGAATGTAATGGAAACATCAAGATCTCTGAGAATTGTGAAGTGAATCCAGAACTGTGGGAGTCTGAGGAGAAATACTGGACAGCTTGGTGCATCTGCAGCTCTACAACATCAGCTGCCACACTGAACCAATGAAGACGTGCCGGATTTGCACACTCCAGAAGCTATGATGTTCATCTGGACCTTTGGGTTTTTGAACGTTTGACTCGCTGTCGCTTGCAGAAATAGCTTTTGGGATTGTTAATTGAACTTGGGTGGTCAGTTTGCCAGACTATTGCCACTAGCAAAAGGTTCTTAATAGATGCATTCTCTTCACTTTAGCACTATTGACCTGCACTTGTACCAAACATGGCCTATATAAGATCGAACGTGGGTTGCTCAAAGAAAAGAAGGGGGTATTGTGGGAGAATTTCTTCCGCAGCAGAGCATAAAACTGTAAACATAAGACCTTGTTTTGAGAAGTGTTCCTTGAGTCCAGCAGGCCCCAAGGACACTAGGCGGTTAGGCTGAGCAACCCACGCACACCTGACAGGGGATGGAATCTGCCGGCCCCTGGGGCGGACACAGTTCTAGGGGGCTGACCCTGTCAGCTCCCCTGAGGTGGGGCCACGGATTGTTTTGATGAGGAATAGCCTATGTGGGTCTTACACTTAACTTTGAGCCAATCTGTACCTTCCACTTGTACCAATTTCAAGCTAAGTTAGTTGTGCACACCCCCTTTTTGGGGCTATAAAAATCGCTGCATCACCTTAATAAAACGCACTGTTGCATAGCAGCCACGGAGTCGACTCTCAGTGCCCCGATCTCGCCTCTCGCCACCCTCCGACCACCAACAATTGGGTCCTCTCTGAAAAATTCCACAGTATGAGGCATGCTCGGAAAAACCCCATTCAGCCCTTAGGGCATCTTGTGGGTGTAAGGGCCCCAACTTCTGATATGCCTTCAGTTCATCTTTGAGAACTCTCAGGCTCTCAGAATGTCGTGGAGTCCAGTCCCAAACTTTGTGCTTCTTAAGCAAATCATACAGAGGACGAGCAATCATGGAGAAACCTGGGATGTGTTTTCTCCAGTAGCCCAAGGTGCCCAACAATTGTTGTAGCTCCTTTTTGTTTTGGGGTATTTGGCCCTTTTCAATTTCTTGTAAGGTATGCTCTGGAACTGACACTGCACCTGCCACCCACCAGGATCCTAGGAATTTAACCTCCTGGCTTGGGCCTTGGCACTTCTCCTTTGGGATAGTCAGTCCTTGGTCAGTTAATAACTTCCAAATGTTCCTGGCTACTGCAGCAACTTGCTCCTTGTCATTTCCTCCCACCCGGATGTCATCAATGTAATGGTACACCTTAACATCTTTAGGAAGTTGAATAGTGTCAAGCAAGGCTGCTAGTGTGTTATGTGCTATAGTTGCACTGTGTTTATACCCCTGTGGAAGACTGTTGAAGGTGTATTGAATACCTTGCCAGGTGAATGCAAACTGTGGTTTGTCCTCTTCTCTCAGCGGCACCATGAAGAACATGTCCTTCACATCCATAGTTGCCATCCAGGCGTGAGAAGATGCTTGAATTGCTGTCACTGTGGATGAGAGACTTGGAACTGCTGCAGTGAGAGGAAGAGTGTTATTATTGAGTTTCCCAAAGTCAATAGTTAGTCTCCATCTGCCATCTGGTTTTCGAACTGGCCAGACGGATGAATTGTAAGGAGAATGAGTTCTGGTGATAATCTTTCTTTTCTCCGGGTCAGCTATCACTTTGGTAATGCCTTGCCTAGCTGCTGCTGGTAATGGATATTGTGCAACACAAGTTATTTGTGACTTTGGCAGTGGAGGAGCAGTTTGCAACATATGAACACGAGCTGACTTTGCCCTCTTTGTTCCCACTCCATAAGAACCAAAGCTCCATAATGTACCATCTGGAAGATGCCACCTCCTACCTGCTAAAACATCAAATCCAATAATATTTTCTTGACAGGAACCTAATGCCACCTCTACTATGGTGCTCCTTTTTTCCCCAGGTAACCATAATCTTGTTTTAGCTAATTGGCATATGTCGGGCCGGCCTGTGACACCCGTTATTTTTACCTTCCTTCTGGATGGCAGGATTCTTAGACGCTTTGCTAGTTGCACATTGAGCACTGTAATTTGTGCACCTGTATCTATTAGATACTTCACAGCAGTTCTGTCCGGTCCTGTTGGGATCATAATGAAAGGCTCAAGTTTTTCAGACCATTGACAGGCAAATACAAAGCGATGTATGTGGCCTGAAGCACTCACCGCTACTTCTAGTTTTTTTGCTTGCTTTTAGCCTCCTGCTGATCAGAAGTAAAAGGCTGACCAGACTTGTTAGGAGAGGCGGCTCTGGAACTCCTGTTGCAGTCCCCTCCTGCCTCATCTCCACCATGGTTTTTAAATGTCTGGTCTAATAGTTTTTGTATCATCCGATGCATGTCACCAACTGTTTTACTCAAGTTATTGAATTCAGCCTTTGTGGTATATTCTCCTCGGCTTCTTTTCAATAAATCACAAGGTTTTACCCCGTATTTGTGTTCTTGTTTTAGGTATACCCCTTGCCCATAATAGGGACTTTGCCCCCAGGATATCCCCGAGCTGTAGCGATGGTTTAGCTCCGGGCTCCCCCTAGGACTAGACCGTGGGCTCGCTCTAGGGCTCCCTCTAGGGCTCCCTTTGGGACTTCCAGGACTCCAGATGCCTTGGCATGTCGCACTTCTTGTTTCTTTCCACGTGAGGCAACCGCATGGCTGCCTTTGTTTCCAGATTGCTTCTTCTCAAAGAAGGATGCTGGTAAAAATGTAGTATCAGAATAACCTAAATCTCACCCTTTAATGGATAATTCCTCCAGCAGCTCTCCCCACGTAGTGTGGTGGGATGAGCTATCCCCTGATTGCATAATTTCTTGTAATACTTCCTCAATTTGCTTGTTTCTTGCATTGCATATACCCCTTAAAACTCCTGGCAGACCTTTCACTAAAGGTCTTAGCCTGTGTGGCTCTATCGGGGCATCCATAGGATTTGCATGAATTCCCCTCTGACTCATAGCCTGCATACATGCTAGCTTAGTAACTGCTTCATTCAATTCATCACAGTTTGTGACACGAAATTTTGTCGGTTCATCCCTATCTGTAGGATCGAAGGAACCAGCCCAATAAAGGATTCTAGAACTTAATGCGAGATCCCCTTCAGGACCACTGTCACGGAAGGTAGTTTGGGAGGTTGTGGGGAAAATACGTGGAGACTCACTTGTGTATTTTTAGTGATTTATTACTCAAACACGGAGATCCCCCTCCTGAACTAAATTCCCCACGTGAGTTCTTTTAGGATTGAAGTTGTAGAATAACATTTCAGAAAATAGCAGATAAAGGAGAGTCTGTGATTTCTTTAGAGTTCTTTTGAGTCCTTAAAGTTATTCAGTCTTTAGGTAAAAAGTTCTTTCTCCAATTTACTCACTGTTCCGTAGTTCAATTAGCAGGATTCGAAGTTTGGGCGGTGTCCCTTGGTTCGTCAGGATCGGGCCCAAGCGGGTTTCAGGCCTCTGCAGGCCCCTCGTCGGGCAGGGCCGATCAGGAGCGAGAGGTCACCGCGGCAGGAGCGAGGCAGACAGGCAGGCTAGTGAGCGAGCAGGTAGGAGCAGGTACCAACAAGCTCAAGCAAGCAAAACCCCCGATCCAGGAAGGCACACCATTTTTATAAAGTTCAAAAGAGGTGTAACCCACCAGTCCAGGCTATTTTACGTTATTCTTACAGATTGGCACAAAGTTATTATCAATCCATACAATTGGAGAATTCTTACCAAAACAATTTCTAAGACCACCCCAAGTTCGGCCCACACCAGGTGTCGAGCGGGCATGAGAACTGCCGTTCCCCCTAACCAAAACAGTGGCCATTGTTTACCTTTTATCTCGACTAGGGAGAGACTTTCTCATGGGGCTGAAGTATTGTTTTGGTTTTGCAAGGCTCTTGGCATTAATGTGAGACACTATAACTTTCACAACACGGAGGCCTGCTAAGGGCTTCTGCTACCCTCCATGACAACCACCCCCAAGGAACACTTCAGGTCCCCAAGAACTTCCTCTCACCTCATCACAGGACAATATTATCTAGTCAGCACCATTATCCACCACCCTGTACACATAATCAGTTATTGTTTCATTAGGGAGTCACTCCATGCCACTGAGCTTGAGGTGAGGGACGAAGGGATTGAGAGCTTGTGGGTTAAAATCAGAGGGAGGACTAATAAATCTGACATCCTGGTTGGAGTCTGTTATAGACCACCCAACCAGGATGAAGAAACAGACGAGATATTTTACAAACAGCTGGAGTCTGTCTCAAGATCAGATCTTGTCCTTGTGGGTGACTTTAACCTGCCAGATATCTGCTGGGAACTTAATTCAGCAGAGAGGAGGCAGTCCAGGAGATTTCTAGAGTGCATGGAGGACAGCTTCATGTCCCAGCTGTTAAGTGAGCCTACTAGGGGTCAAGCTCAGCTTGACCTGCTGCTCTCCAACAGAAAAGGGCTGGTAGGAGATGTGGCAGTGGGAGGCTGCCTGGGGTGTAGTGATCACGAGTTAGTGGAGTTTTCGATATGCAGGGAGGTAGGGAGGCACTACAACAAAACCTACACCTTGAACTTCCGGAGGGCGAACTTCAATTTGCTTAAGAAACTTATTTCCAAAGTCCCCTGGGCAGCAGTCCTTGAGAACAAAGGGGTCCAGGATAGTTGGACCTACTTTAAACAGGAGCTCTTGAAGGCACAGGAGCTGGCAGTTCCCATGTGCCGAAAGATGAGCCGGCGGGGAAGACGACCAGCCTGGTTGAGTAAACAGCTCCTGAAGGAATTGGGGGAAAAAAAGAGGGTGTATCACCTCTGGAAGGAGGGGAAGGCTTCTCCTGATGTGTTTAAGGAGATAGCCAGATTATGCAGGAGTAAAATTAGAGAGGCTAAGGCCCAGCTAGAACTTAGGCTGGCCACTTCTGTGAAAGATAACAAAAAGCACTTTTATAAATTTATCAACGATAAAAGGAAGGGCAAGAAGAGCCTCCACTCCTTACTGGACCAGGAGGGGAATACTATAACTGATGATGTAGAAAAGGCTGAGGTCCTGAATGCCTTCTTCACCTCAGTTTTCAACAGTAAGGAGGGAGGAGTTCAGGGCAAGTGGCCTCTTGAACTGGGGGATGGGGTCAGGGAGTGGTGTGTTCCCCTGGAAATTCATGAAGAATTAGTTCAGGACCTGCTGAGTCATCTGGACACCCACAAGTCCATGGGACCAGATGGGATCCATCCCAGTGTGCTGAGAGAGCTGGCAGCTGAGCTGGCCAAGCCGCTCTCCATCATTTTCCAGCAGTCCTGGCTCACCGGAGAGGTCCCAGGAGACTGGAAAATGGCCAATGTGGTCCCCATCCACAAGAAGGGTCGGATGGAGGAACCTGGGAACTACAGACCCGTCAGCCTGACCTCAGTGCCAGGGAAACTGATGGAGCAGGTTATCTTAAGGGTGATAAGAGCGCACCTAAGGGATGGCAAAGGGCTCAGGTCCAGCCAGCATGGGTTTAGGAAGGGCAGATCCTGCCTTTCTAACCTGATCTCCTTCTATGATCAGGTGACCCGCTTGGTGGATGTGGGGAGGCCTGTGGATGTGGTCTATCTGGACTTCAGCAAGGCCTTTGACACTGTCCCCCACAGCAAACTGCTGGCTAAGCTGTCAGCCCATGGCTTGGATGGCAACACTCTGTGCTGGGTTAGGAACTGGCTGGAGGGCCGGACCCAGAGAGTGGTGGTGAATGGTGCCACATCCAGCTGGCGGCCAGTCACTAGTGGTGTCCCTCAGGGATCTGTGCTGGGCCCCATCCTCTTTAACATCTTCATAGATGATCTGGATGAGGGCATCGAGTCAGTCATCAGCAAGTTTGCAGATGACACCAAGCTGGGGGCAGATGTGACTGAGTTGGAAGGCAGAAGGGCTCTGCAGCGGGACCTTGACCGCCTGGACAGATGGGCAGAGTCCAATGGGATGGGGTTCAATAGCTCGAAGTGCAGGGTGCTGCACTTTGGCTACAACAACCCCATGCAGAGATACAGGCTGGGGTCGGAGTGGCTGGAGAGCAGCCAGACAGAGAGGGATCTGGGGGTGCTGATTGATACCCGCCTGAACATGAGTCAGCAGTGTGCCCAGGCGGCCAAGAGAGCCAGTGGCATCCTGGCCTGCATCAGGAATGGTGTGGTCAGCAGGAGCAGGGAGGTCATTCTGCCCCTTTACTCTGCACTGGTTAGACCACACCTTGAGTACTGCGTTCAGTTCTGGGCCCCCCAGTTTAGAAGGGATGTGGAGATGCTTGAGCGTGTCCAGAGAAGGGCGACGAGGCTGGTGAGAGGCCTTGAGCACAAGCCCTACGAGGAGAGGCTGAGGGAGCTGGGATTGTTTAGCCTGGAGAAGAGGAGGCTCAGGGGTGACCTTATTGCTGTCTACAACTACCTGAGGGGTGGTTGTGGCCAGGAGGAGGTTGCTCTCTTCTCTTAGGTGGCCAGCGCCAGAACAAGAGGACACAGCCTCAGGCTGCGCCAGGGGAGATTTAGGCTTGAGGTGCGGAGAAAGTTCTTCACTGAGAGAGTCATTGGACACTGGAATGGGCTGCCCGGGGAGGTGGTGGAGTCGCCGTCCCTGGGGCTGTTCAAGGCAAGGTTGGACGTGGCACTTGGTGCCATGGTCTAGCCTTGAGCTCTGTGGTAAAGGGTTGGACTTGATGATCTGTGAGGTCTCTTCCAACCCTGATGATACTGTGATACTGTGATCATAGGCATGCGGAAATAAATTTCCCTTAACTCATGCAATTGCAGTCCAGTGTATGGTCGAATTTGCATGGTCGTGGTGGATCTCCCCCTCTTTCCTTGCACGGTTTCTGATTTGAATACGGGTTTCACGGAGAACGATTTCATTCTTCCGTATATTTCCTCTATTTCCGCATCGCTGCTACTTGGCGTGTTTCCGGGCAACGACTTGGGGCGGTGCTTCTCCTTCTGGCAGGGCGACGTGGGCGCGTGGTCTCCGTTACTGCGTAATGGCAGTGGCTCAGAAGATTGCGCTGGTTGGGAAGTTGGCGGCTCGTCCCGGCGGTTGGTCTCGGTCTGAGTTGTCACGGCACGGAGAATGGTGACCTGCGGCATTAGCGGCGGTGGTGGTGGCGTCTGTTGCTGATGTGGAGATACTCGGGTACGCGGCAAAGGGACTGGCGAGGATTGCAGTTGCGGCTCCTGCGGTGGCGGCTGAGGAGATCGTGCTGTCTGCTGCGGCTGCAGCGGCTGTGGTGTTTGAGTCGGCAAAAGAGCTGGCAAGCCTCGGTAAATTGTCGGATCTTTCCTGTGGGGAATTTTGTAGGGGCTGTTGCTTTGCAATCGATATGTAGGCGATTGGAACACAGCGGGTAAGACACCGGTCAGCCCAAGGACACTGTGTCCGCTTCGTGCTTTCTATGAAAAAAAAAAAGCAGAGTTGGCCTGAGGATGTTGCGTCCTTGTGATACAGCTGTGCAAAGTAAAACAAGTAATGAATCAGTCATGAATATACCTTAGAACAAAGGATCTGCACATCTGGAAATGTAGGGTTTGATATATGAGCACACGTACTGCTTATAAAAATACCTTTTTGTATCTATTAATGATTATGCTTTAAACCACAAAAATGTATTGCATGGACCAATTAGAAATCGACATGTAATCCTGTAATAGTATAAAAAGCCTTCTGATTTGTGTATTAAACGTCTTACATTTACAATCCATATTGGATTCTGTAAGTCCATTTCCTCAACTTTGGGAACAGTCAGCATGCTAACAGCGCCTAACAGCGACACTTTCCATTCTAAAGAATGCATTTTGGAGCCTTCAAGCGGGACCGCTGTAGCAGACAGTTCAGTGCGCGTTTGCTGCTCCTGCAAGACTTGGGAAAGCGCCATTTTAAGCCGCTCTTCTAAAGAGCGTATCTGGTCTTCAGGTATCGCGGATTCAGTTACTTGCCTCGGCTCTTTAGCCTCTTTAGCAGCGGCAGTTTCTCTCATGGCAGCTTCCCTCTCCATCTGCAGTGCTTGCAGCTCTCACTGTGCCGTTTCTAATCTCTCGTTTTGTGCTTGCATCTTAACACATAAAGTCTTATTTTTTAATTGTAACTCTTCGATCTCCTTTTTCCACCTTCCGCTTTGCTGTTCCCAGTTCTCTGACTCTTTCTTAAAGCAATTGATTTTTTCATTTAAACTCTCTCCCGTTTCTTTCAATTTAAGTATAAGACTCTCAACATTATTTTTCATATTATCAAATGCGCCTTGCGCTTTAATTATGCATGCTGCTAACATAATGAGATTCTCCTGAACGACTCCATCTACTTCCTTTAAAGTTGTATACAACGTGACTACAAGATCTGCCTATTTGTCTGTAATTTGTTCTGGGCTAATAAAAGTGAACGTAGCCACGTCTTTTTTTAAATGTTCAAACTCAAAAATAGATGCCAGTCTGAAAAATAAGTCATCCATTCTCTTTGTTGTTATTGCCAACTCTGCTATCACCAACCCTGCTCCGTCTGCAGCCATTATGTTGTGGAATAGAGTGTGGGAAGCTTCCTCCCGCAGCGGAGCATGAAAGGTAAACATCAGACCCTGTGATGTGAAGTGTCCTTGGAGCCTTGAGGCTCCCAGGGGCCTGAGCCTGCGACTATGAGCAACCCACGCACAGCTGTCAGGGGGTGGAATCTGCCCGCCTCTGGGGTGGGCACGGCCCAGGGGGCTGACTCTGGCCACCCCCCCTGGGTGGGATCCTTAAGGTGTTTACTGTAAGTTAACCTATCTCTGCCTTACACTTAACCTGGAGCCAATCTGTACCCTCCACTTGTACCAATCTTGAGCTAAGTTAGTTGTCTACACCCCCTTTGGGGGCTATAAAGGTCGCTGCATCGCCCTAATAAATTGCACTGCTGCGCAGAAGCCACAGAGTCGACTCTCAGTGCCCCGATCTCTCGCCGCACCGGTCTCCGTCTTCCAACAATAGAGTTTAGGGGAATTTCGGGGAATAACATGCAAGGCCGATGTATAAAAAAGTTTAAATGATTTATCACTAAAACACTATAAATTCCCTTCCCCAAACTTATTTATAACTATCCCATGTAAGTTCTTGGTTCGCGGTTGCAAATTAAAATACAGAATGGCTAAAATGAAGAGAGTCTGTGATTTTAAGAGAGTTCATTTGAGTCTTGAGAGATTATTCAGTCTCTAAATAGAGTTTATCAGTTACTCACTGTCCAGAAGCAGTTCAGAGAAGTTTCAAAGCATTGTAAATTCAAGGCCCGTTGTCTGAGCCTCCTGCAGGATCGGGCTGAGCTGAGCCCTGGCTTCCGAGGCTGACGAGGATTGGGCGCTGCCGTGCCGTCCCGAGCTGACCGTAACTTTAATGCTGCCGAGCGATGCATGTGCAGTCAGGGTATCAGTCAGAAGAGGGGTGCAAGGGATGCTCAATTAAGGCAAATGCAGCATTTTTATAGTGTTCAAAGGAGGTGTGTTCAGACAGTTCAGGCGGACTTACGTTAATTTTACAGATTGGTACAAAGTTATAATCAATTCATATAATTGGATAATTCTTACCAAAACAACCTGTCGAACCACCCAGGGGTCAGCCCCCAACAGATGTTCATCGGGTGTGAGAACCAAGGTCTTTTACTCCAAAACATAGCCTATGTTTACCTTTTGCCCCTCTGGGGGAGAAATCTTCTCAGAGGCTCTGCAGCTGCTGGAACAGCAGACAGAAAGTAGTGTTTTGATTTTGCAATTGCTGGCCTTCATGTGAGCCACGACCCTGTGCACAAATGGGGCCTGCAAAAGGGCTCTGCTACCTTCCATGACACCCCCTGCCCCTTTCAACCTTACCCCAGTCCTAAGGAAGAATAGAGGTTCAGCCAAGAGGTTGAGGAGCAAGGTTAGTGGCAGTGAGGTTAGGGAGATGCAGCTCCGTCAAAGCTCAGCCCAAGAGTGAAGACAAAAAAGCAAGAGTGTTATGCAATGTTTACATTCTTCTTCAGCAAGACTCTGAGGGAAGGAGACATCACCATTGTTTTCCTTTTTCAGCCAATTATCTACTTTCTCTCACCAAAACATTTTACCCTGCTTCAAACTAACACACCCTCCCAGAAACCTGAGTCCCCAGGAGGGGCTCTCAACTGCCCCTTCACCTTCTCCCTACCCCTCTCAACCTTACCCCAGTCCCAAGGAAGAATAGAGGTTCGGCCAGAGGGTTAGGAAGAAAAGTGGATTAGTTCAAAATGGAGGGTGAGGTTAGAGAGCAAGATGTAGCTCAGCCAGCAGCCCCAGTGACAGTGGTTATCTAATGTTTTTGTTTCTTGTTCCTATACATCTCAGCAAGACTGTGAGTGAAGTAGACATCACCATTGTTTTATTTCCACAGCCTGTAATCTAGTTCTTCCCACCAAAACATTCTAGCCAGCTTCAAACTAGCACAATCCACCCCTGTCTACTTCACTCAGAGTATTGCTGAGAATTATGTTTTAATCTAATACAATATTTACACTAATGAATATCACAAGTTCAGCTCGCACTTCATTCCAGATATTTCAGATGTAGGTGATTCAAAAGCTCAGAACAATTTGTCTCCTCACAGATGAGACGAGAACAGGGACTCCCAGGTGACGTTGGGTTTGTGCTCATGTGCTGTAGATTCTCTCGTAGAATCTTTCATTGGACGCCGATGGTACCTAGAACAGAAAACTCCTAACAGCTTGTATTATACACACTGAATTTAAACTCTCTCAGATAAAGTTAGATTTCTCTGTGGAAAACACTGGATTTCACCATTCTCCTGCATTACCCAGCAGGTATGACGAGGACCTTCAATAGACACCACCCCTCAGACAGCTTTCCCTTCGCCCGAAGGAGAAAATACCCAAACAGTTTTCCCTAACAGATTCTTTTCATGTACAACAGGAACTTTATCACCATCTACTGTTTGGACCAAGTCTGATTGTGCAGGTCCTGCTCTGTTTACTGAACCTCTACTATTTACCAATCAGGTAGCTTGTGATAAATGTTTGTCCCAGTTTTTCAGAGTTCTACCCCCCATGGCTTTTAGGGTGGTTTTCAGCAAACCATTGTAGCGCTCAGTCTTCCCTGAAGCTGGAGCATAATAGGGTATGTGGTAGATCCACTCAGCACCGTGCTCTTTGGCCCAGTTTGTCACAAGATTGTTCTTGAAATGAGTGCCATTGTCTGACTCGATTCTCTCTGGAGTTCCATGTCTCCACATGATTTGCCTTTCCAAGCCAAGAATGGTGTTACGTGCAGTAGCATGTGGAACTGGATATGTTTCCAGCCATCCGGTGCTGTAATGGTTTGGGTGTTCCCCGCTCCCCTACACTTTAGAAATCACCCAGGCTAAACTCAGCCATCTCTGGGAATATGAATGAAGCTTATATATACAGCTGTCACAATATACAAGCAGATATTTACACAGTATATACGGTTATCTACACAAATAGACAAGGTAAAAGGTAATACAGAAACACAACTCCCCGCCCAGAAACCTGAGTCTCCAGGAGGAGCTCTCAACCACCCCTTCACCTTCCCCCTACCCCTCTGTGGCCGTTTGAGCTGATTTTCTAGCTCAGACATAGGGGAGAGATGAACACTCCAGGGATAGGCCATATAATGGCAACAATAGATAAATTAATATCATTTCATTGGAGCATCAAGAGCTTAATGTCTAGAAGTACAGCTTGTTCTCCCGCTTCTGCTGGGTTTGCTGCTTGAGCTGCGCCTGCCTCTCTTCCCCGGCTGCTGTTTTGGCTGCTGCTGCTTCTGCTGCTTCGCCACCGCTTGCCCCTCCACCATCTCCCTTAAGGTTATTGTATTGTTTTTTTTTTCCTTCCTTCTCTACTTGTTATCTCTCTTTACACTGCTATACTTATACTATAAGAAATACAATTTCATTTTTCCCTGACTTAAAAAAAAAAAAATCTGTGTTATGGTGAGTTTATTTCTCCCCCGGGGAGGGATCTGCCCTAACCCGGGACATTAATTTTGGCGCTTTTCCAAACGTGGGGCACGATCTTGGTTGTTTTTTTTTTTTTCTTTTGATTGATAATCAGAATAAGGACGTCAGGGAAAATGAATTTGTTTGATATATTCTGCCCTATTACTGCCTCAATTCTGACTTTATCAGTTCAGCAGTGTTTTACCATTATGGTGCACTACCAGGTGTGTTCATTCTTCGCTAAGATGGTCTGGGACTCGGTAAAAGCTGTGCTAATGAAGGTTGGAGATGTTGTTAGGAATGTTTTAGGGTTTAGGAATGTCGCTGAGGGTGTGCTGCATGTTACATTGGTGTCAGAGACTAGGAGTTATTTGGAAGAGCTGAGTTACCCAGTAGCCTGCTGCAGGGTTACGCACTGTGAGCCAGGAACAACTGATAACCTTGGAGGTGTTACAACATAAACCTTGGGCTAGAGCCTGCGTAAAATAACACTACTCAACGGAAGAGAAAGAGGAATTTATGACACGCTGACCTGATTATACTGCAAGGTCTGCTGTACTGATAAGGAGTCAGAGCGTAAGGTTTCCTGTGCTAATTAGAGGTCTTAGCTAGGCAGAAGTTGTGAAATGTTAGCAAGAAGATGAGTTAGAATAGCCAATCAGCAGTATACACGAGAAACTTAATGAACCAATCACTAAGAGCCTTCTGTATACAATAGAACTGTATTGCCTATAAAAGATCATGGATTTGTTACAATAAACAGAATTTTCTTGGCATCCAAGAGTCTCCCCGTCCCCTGTTGCGGCAGCCTGCCTAGTATGTTTGAACTTGATGTTTTTGGCTGCTATTGTAGGTCTAGTTGTAGTGTGGAGATGAGAGAGATGCAGGAACAAACAGGCTGTAAGTGAGGTTTTTACCTTCTCCGGAGGCAATAGCAGGGAGCTAGGGGTTAAAGAAACAGTCTGCGACTGAACCGGAGGAGGGAAGGGCATGGCACCGGGCAGACGGACTGCTCGCAGAGCAGCGAAACGTCCTGCCTCGGAACCTTTGAAAGGAGAAAAAATTGTTGGACATGGCCCATACCCCACTGACCCTGAAGCATGGAGGTGGGAAACAATCTGGTTCCCATTCGTACCGAATAGAATGGAAGAAAATAAAGGTAGAAGCGATGGAACCCCTGCAGACGTGCAGTCACAAAGGGCTGTGGCGGCAGCGCCAGATCTGGCTGCAGACGTTGTGGGCTATGGAAAAGTCCCTCGGACAGATAAAGTTGCGGAACTTGTTTCTGGAAAATGTGGCTTGAACGTTTTGATCTGTAGGAGGGTCGCTGACACCAGAGCCTCTCCCATTAGAGAGGCTGCTGAGGCAAAGGTTCTTTCACCTGCAACCAGGGGACCGGAAGCAGTACCGGGGGATGCAGTGGGGTCCTCGGAGGACGAGCCCACTAACGCCATCGTGCCTGCTAATTCCACTGCTCCTGTCTTAGCACCGCTTGTCTCTGCTGAGCAAGCTGCTGTTGCTGATGTTGCTGCTGTGGGGAAGGGTCCCTCTGCCTCAGTCTCAGCTCCACTACCACGTGAGGAACAGAGCCAGGCAGACAAACAAAATTCAAATGGTTCAATGAAAGGCACCTCCCAGAGTAAGACACAGTTTACTTTAGATATGATCTCCCTTGCTCCGATTAAAATGAGGAGGAAAATGGCAGCTCGCCTTGGGGGTTGAGACAGCTCAGATGACGATGGGGATAAACCAGAGCAGGATAAACCTTTGGCTGTGGTTGAGGAGCTTCAGAAGTCTGCTCAACTCATGAAGCAAAGGGAAGAGGATCCAGGAGAAGGTACATCGGCTGGTGTGAAGGCTAGTACCCTTGTGGATTAGGGTTAGGGCTAGTACCCTTGTGGAAAGGCTAGAGCTAAGGGAAAAAATACTCAGGAGACGGATGATAGTGATGATGAGGAGAAAGCCCCATTGCCAAGGAAGGAGGTCAGGCATATTAGACAAGACTATGCCTGGAAAGAGCGAGAACTGTCGATGAGTTGGCTGAACAGATGCTGGGATGGAGGCATGGACACCATAGAAATAAACCCTCGGACAGTAAGGCAGTTGGGAGTTTTCTCGAGAGAAAATGGCATAGATAAGCACTTAGGACATCTCAGTGGCAATTCTAACCTCTGGTCACACGTATTGACAGCTGTGGTACTGCGGTACCCCAACAAGGATGATTTACCCTGGAGACCCTTACGCTGGAATACAATTGAACAGGGGGTTCAGTGCTTGCGAGAGATGGCCATAAGAGAGCTAATCTATGGAGATTATGCCACAGAGGACCCTGAGGAGATACCTATGAGCCGAGCTCTCCTAAAGAAACTTATTCAGCTCGCCCCCTCTAATTATGCCCATACATTGGAAGTAAAATGGTGGGGAAAGATGATGCAACAACTTCTATGACTGTGGGTGAATTTGCTCATCGAATGAGGCAAATAGAGGATAGCCTTACGGTTAACGCTGTGGTGTCAGCCATAAATACTATGACTGAAGAGATTAAAGATAGCATGAAACAACTCAAGGAGGAATTTAAAACCTCCCTATCCCAGTTGGCAAAGGACAGTGATCTTTCTTCTTCACCCTCAGAGTGGGTACATGTCTCAGCCATCAGAGATAGGCATCCTCCTAGAAGACCAATTCAACCTAACTCACTAAAAAATAGACAACAGTCACGTGGGTCTCTTTGGGTAATCTTATGTGACCAGTTTGGTGAAAACATGGATAAATGGGATGGAAAACCTACCTCACTTCTCCTAAAAAGAGTGAGAGAGTTGCAGAATGAGAAGACTAAAAGAGTAGTTGCCTCAGTTTCCCCACATGACTCAGATAGTTCGGGCAATGATTCAACTAATACCATTAAACACTGTGCCAATTGTACTTGTAATGGCCAACATTAGGGGGGCCCTGCCTCTTACCAGGCGGAGGCCAGGGACCAGGAAGACAATAGGATATGCTGGAATGTATATGTTAGATGGCCTGGTACCTTGAAAATTCTTAAATACAGGGCTCTAGTGGACACGGGTGCACAATGCACATTGATGCCTTCAAATTGTAAAGGAACGGAGTCTATTACTATTTCCAGAATTACAGGAGGGTCTCAAGAATTGACAAGGTTAGAGGCAGAGATGAGTTTGACTGGGAGTGATTGGCGAAGGCACGCCGTTGTAACAGGTCCAAATGCACCTTGCATTTTGGGAATTGACTTTCTGAGAGAAGGGTGCTTCAAGGATCCCAACGGTTTTAAATGGACCTTTGGAATAGCAACTGTAGAAGCTGTTGGAGACAGACTGAAGTTGTCTGCTAGGCCTGAGGTCTCAGATGAGTCTGCAGTTGTTGGACAGCATTATAGAGGATGTGAAGTTGCCAGTTGCCACTCAAATTGTACACCACAGGCAATACAGAATAAAACGTGACTCTTTGGTGCCCATACATGATCTGATTCGTTGTCTGGAGCACCAGGATGTCATTAAAAAATCCCATTCATCCTTCAACAGTCCCATATGGCCTGCGCGAAAGGCAAATGGAGAATGGTGACTGACAGTTGATTTCCACGACCTGAATGAAGTGACTCCACCCATGAGTTCTTATGTGCCAGATATGTTAGAACTCCAGTATGAGCTGGAATCCACGGGGGCCAAATGGTATGCAACCATAGATGTTGCTAATGCTTTCTTCTCTATTCCAATAGCAGAGGAATGCAAGGCTTAATTTGCTTTCACCTGGAAGGGAATTCAGTATACATTTAACTGTTTGCACCAGGGGTGGAAGCACAGCTCAATGATCTGTCATGCAGTGATCCATGATGCATTGGAGAAAGATGGAGTTCCAGAGCATCTGCAGTTCATTGATGACATCATTGTCTGGGGGAATACAGCACAAGAATTTTTTGAGAAAGGCAACAAAATAATTGACATTATGCGGAAGGCAGGTTTTGCCATAAAGTGAGACAAGGTGAAAGGACCTGCTAGAGAGATTCAGTTCCTGGGAAGTCGTTGGCAAGATGGTCGCTGCCACATTCCATTGGATGTGATAAATAAAGTTTCTGCCATGCAAATCCCATTAATAAGGACACATTGTCTTTCTTAGGAACAGTTGGATTTTGGAGGCTGCACATCCCTGGATACAGCCAAATTGTAAAATCTTTGTATGATGTAACTCGAAAGAGGAGCAACTTTCAGTGGGGATGTGGTGGTTTGGGCATACCCCGCCCCCCCACACTTTAGAAGCACCTAGCTAGAATCAGTCAGGCTCTGGGAATATAAACGAAGCTATTTATTTACATCTAGCACAATATGCAAGCAGATTTTCACAATATATACAATGATATACAGTAATATACAAGGTAAAAATAATACAGAAACACAACTCCCCTCCCAGAAACCTGAGTCCCCAGGAGGGGCTCTCAACCACCTCTGCACCTTCCCCCTGCCCCTTTCAACCTTACCCCAGTCCTAAGGAAGAATAGAGGTTCAGCCAAGAGGTTAAGAAGCAAAGTTAGTGGAAGGTGAGGTTAGGGAGATGTAGCTCAGTCCGAAACCAGAAGCAGAGTGAACACAAAATGGCGAGTGTTATCTAATGTTTACATTCTTCTTCAGTGAGACTGTGAGGGAAGGAGACATCACCATTGTTTTCCTTTCACAGCCTGTGGTCTAGTTTTTCTTACCAAAACATTCTAGCCTGCTTCAAACTAGCACAATCCACCCCCATCTACTTCACTCAGAGTATCGCTGAGAATTATCCGATCTAATCTAATGTAATATTTACACTAATGAATATTACAAGTTCAGTTCACACTTCATTCCAGCTATCTCAGATGTAGGTGATTCAAAAGCTCAGAACAGTTTTTCTCCTCAGAGATGAGATGAGAACAGGGACTCCTAGGTGACACTGGGTTCATGCTCACGTACTGTAGATTCTCTCATAGATTCTTTCATTGTTGGATGCCAATGGTACCTAGAACAGAAAACTCCTAACAGCTTGTATTATACACACTGAATTTAAACTCTCTCAGCTAAGGTTAGATTTCTCAATGGAATACACTGGATTTCACCATTCTCCTGTATTACCTAGTAGGTGTGACCAGGACCTTCAGCAGACACCACCCCTCGCACAGGTTTCCCTTCGCCCAAAGGAGAAAATACCCAAACAGTTTTCCCTAACAGATTCTTTTCACGTACAACAGGAACTTTATGACTGTCTACTGTTAGGATCAAGTCTGATTGTGCAGGTCCTGCTCTGTTTACTGAACCTCTACTGTTTACCAACCAGGTAGCTTGTGCTAAATGCTTGTCCCAGTTTTTCAGAGTTCCACCCCCCATGGCTTTTAGGGTGGTTTTCAGCAAACCGTTGTAGCTCTCAATCTTCCCAGGAGCTGGTGCATAGTAGGGTATGTGATGATCCACTCAGTACCATGCTCTTTGGCCCAGTTTTTCACAAGATTGTTCTTGAAATGAGTACAATTGTCTGACTCGATTCTCTCTGGAGTTCCATGTCTCCACATGATCTGTCTCTCCAAGCCAAGAATGGTGTTACGTGCAGTAGCATGTGGAACTGGATAGGTTTCCAGCCATCCGGTGCTGGCCTCTAACATTGTTAGCACATACTGCTTGCCAGAACGAGATTAAGGTAAAGTGATGTAGTCAATCTGCCAGGCTTCACCATACTTGTACTTTGACCATCTCTCACCATACCATAAGGGCTTGATTCGCTTAGCCTGCTTAATAGCAGCACAAATGTCACAGTCATAGATGGCTTGGGTGATAGCGTCCATGGACAAGTCAATTGACCTATCGTGTGCTCATCGGTGTGTTGCATCTCTGCCTTGATGTCCAGATGAGTCATGGACCCACTGAAATAAGAACTGTTCACCTCGGTGTTTCCAATCAAGGTCAAGATCAGAGTTGGTATCAACTTGAGCAATCTTAGCAGCTTGGTCTGCCTTCTGGTTATGTTGATGTTCCTCAGTGGCTCTGCTCTTAGGCATGTGTGCGTCTATGTGCCGCACCTTCACTGGAATTCTCTCCAGCCGTGCATCAATGTCCTGCCATAGATCAGCACACCAAATAGGCTTTCCTTTCCTCTGCCAACCATTCTTCTTCCAGTCCTTTAGCCAACCCCATAGAGCATTGGCTACCATCCACGAGTCGGTGTAGAGGTAAAGGATAGGCCAATTTTCACGTTCAGCCACATCAAGAGCAAGTTGTACAGCTTTTACCTCAGTGAACTGACTGGATTCTCCTTCTCCGTCTCTCGCTGTCGGGATCCGGAGGCTGGCGAGACGTGGATCGGGGCACTGAAGAGTAGACTCAATAGCTTGCTAGGAGTCAGTACACTTTATTGAGGCAATACAGCGGCTTATATGCTACTTGGAAAAGGCGTGCACAACTACCTTAGTTTGAGATTGGTACAAGTGGAAGGTACAGATAGGCTCAAAGTAATGTGTGAGGCACAGACAGGTTATTCCTTATCAAAACAGCCCATAGTTCCACCCCAGGGGGCTGGCAGGGTCAGCCTCCTGGATCTGTGTCCACCCCAGGGGCCGGCAGTGTCCAGCCCTCTGCAGGTGTGCGTGGGTTGCTAAGTCCACAGCCTAGCTTCCTTGGAGCCTGCGAGACCCCAAGGACATCTCCCATCACAAGGTCTCATGTTTACAGTTCATGCCCCACTGCAGGAGAACTCTCCCACATCTCGCTTTGGTAACTCTCCTGGTAGGACTCCAGACTGCTGACTTCCATCTTCCCTTGTTCCCAACAAGATGACAGGAACCATCTGTGAACAAAGCATAGTTCTTTTCCTGATCTGAGAGATCACCATAGGGAGGAGCTTCTTCAGCATGAGTTATTTTCTCCTCTGGAGGTTTGGTACAGTCTGTGCCTTCCGGCCAGTTGGTGATCACCTCCATGAGACCAGGTCGATCAAGATTACCCATTCATGCTCGTTGGGTTACCAAAGCCATCCATTTAGACCAGGTTGTATCTGTGGAATTATGCGGTGATGAACCTTTGCCCTTGAACATCGAGTTGAGAACTGGCAATCTAGGAGGTAAAAGTAATTGTGACTCAGTTCCAATCACTTCAGAAGCTGCTTTCACTCCTTCATAAGCTGCTAGTATCTCCTTCTCTGTTGGGGTGTAATTTGCCACTGAACCTCTGTAGCTACAACCCCAGAAACCAAGTGGACGACCACGTGTCTCATTTGGAGATTTCTGCCAAAGGGTCCAAGTTGGACCATTGTCACTGGCAGCCTTGTACAGAATGTTTCTAATGTCTGGACCAGATTGCACAGGTCCCAAGCCCACGGCATGGACTACTTCTCGCTTGATCTGATCAAAGGCTGCTTGTTGTTCAGGTCCCCACTCGAAATTGTTTCTCTTACGAGTCACATCATGCAGAGGTTTGAAAATTTGTCTGAAACCAGGATGTGTAGTCTCCAAAATCCCACAGCACCTAAGAAAGACAGAGTGTCCTTCTTATTGGTGTGAACTGCCATCGTAGAGACTTTGTTGATCACATCCTGAGGAATGTGATGGCGACCATCCTGCCACTGCAACCCCAGAAACTGAATTTCTCTGGCAGGTCCTTTGACCTTGTCTCTCTTAATGGCAAAACCTGCTTGCAGCAGAATGTCAATGATTTTGTTACCTTTCTTGAAGACTTCCTCAGCAGTTTGGCCCCACACAATGATGTCGTCGATGTACTGGATGTGCTCTGGAGCTTTACCTTTCTCCAGTGCATTGTGGATGACTGAGTGACTGATTGTTGAGCTGTGTTTCCACCCCTGAGGCAAACGGTTGAACTGGTACTGGATTCCTCTCCAGGTGAATGCAAACTGAGGCCTGCACTCCTTTGCTATGGGAATAGAGAAGAAAGCATTAGCAATGTCTGTGGTTGCATATCATTTAGCCTCCTTCGATTCCAGCTCGTACTGGAGTTCCAGCATGTCCAGCACATCTGTGCTCATGGGTGGAGTCACCTAGTTGAGGGCACGAAAATCAACTGTGAGTCTCCAATCACCGTTAGGTTTACGCACAGGCTAGATGGGACTGTTGAAAGGTGAATGAGCTTTCTCTATGAAAGCCTGACTCACCAATTGACGAATCAGCTGATGAATGGGCAACAAAGAGTCACGGTTAGTTCTGTACTGCCTGTGGTGAACAGTTTGAGTAGCAATTGGCACTTCCAGATCCTCTATGTCATGATGTCCCACAACTGCAGATTCATCTGAAAGTTCAGGTCTAATGACAATTTCAATTTACCATTCTCAATCTCTACAGATGCTATTCTAAAGGCCCATTTGTGACTCTTAGCATCTTTGAAACAACCTTGTCTCAAAAAGTCAATTCCCAGAATGCAAGGCGCATCAGGACCAGTTACAATAGTATGTTTCTTCCATTCTTTACCAGTTAAACTGATCTCAGCCTGCAACTTAGTGAATTCTTGAGATCCATCAGTGATTCCAAAAATAGATATGGACTCTGTCCCTTTGCAATTTGATGACAATAAAGTACACTGAGCACCTGTGTCAACTAATGCCCTGTATTTCCAAACTTTTGAACTGCCAGGCCACCTAATGAATACATTCCAATAGATTCAGTTTTCTCCACTATTCCTTTCCTCCTCCTGGTTGGAGGCAGGGCACCCCTAATGCTGAACATGGCTTGTAGGGTGTACGCAGTGATTGGTGTTGCTGTGAGAGAAATTGCAATTGTTGGAATAAGTGCAATTGCTCTGGGGATCTGAAGAAGTGACAGCTACTTTCCTGGCATTGTTGCCTCTGTTTCTGCCACTCTGCAGTTCCCTGACTCTCTTTGAAAAAGCTGGAGCAGGTTGACCATCCCACTTGTTCATGTTCTCACCATATTGGTCACGCAGAGTTATCCACAGTGACGCATGTGATTGCTGATGACTAGGTGGAATTTGCCGCCTCCTGGGCTGGAATTGCCTTGCAGGAGGTGGGCGTCTGTTCATGATGGCAGAAACATGCACCCATTCAGATGATGCAGGAATGGCATCCTTTACCAGATTGGAAATTGAGTTTGTAAGGTACTCCTTCAGTTCTTTTATACTCTCTTTCATCTCTGTGGTCATAGTTTTTATGGCAGAGACTAAGGCAGAATGTGACAAGCTGTCCTCTACCTGCCTCAGCTGGTCAGTGAATTCACCAACAGTGAAATATCTTCCATTGTCACTCCTTGATGGAAACTTGCTGGCCAAGATGTTAGCATAGGATGAAGGAGCAAGCTTAATAAGCTTCTTCATGAGACCTGTTCCAAGAGGAATGTCATCAGGCTCATGTGTGCCATGATCTCCATAAAGCTCTTCCTTCACAGCAAACTCCTTCAGAAGCTTAATTCCCTGCTCAGTGGTGTTCCACTTCTTGGTAGCCCATGGCAGATCATCTCAGGAAGGATATCTCATAGCCACAGCCAATAGAAGGCGTGTCCACAAGCTAACCTTACCAAGAGGACTTGCCAGGTATTTGTCCACTCCACTCTCCTTGGTGAGTGGTCCTAGCTGCTTGGCAGACTTGTCTTCTACCTGCAGAGCATTGGCACCAATGCTATGGCATCTCACCAGCCAGCTTAGGATTGTCTCTCCTGATTCCCTTGAGTATTCCTTTCTAACTTCCCTGACCTCTCTGAGTGGATCGTTGGAGTCCTGGATGTCATCCTCCTCCTCTTCCTCTTGTTGATCTGTTTGTCCCTGGCCTAGAAACAGAACCTTCCTCATAGCACTCTTAAACTCATTGGAACCATCCTCTTTCTTGGCAGCCAACCTCACAGCGCTCTTCTCATTTGAGTACTGGGATCTCAGCTTGTTCGCTAGGTCCCGAAGACAAAATATCTCCTCTTCCTCCTCTTGCTCACCAGAGGTACCCTCTCTTACATCCTCCTTTGAATCAGACTTTGTCAAAAACTGTGTCTTGGCTTTCGCCTTAGCAGGTGCCAAAAAGGCCTGCACAGCAACAGACTTTGATGTGTCTACTGGAGGGTTTGAATCATTTGGGGTCTGACCTGGGGTCTGTGAGTTCAGATCTGCCTTAGAATTAACAGGGTTCTGGCTGGTCTGCTGGTTGGGGATGCGAACTAGCTGAGATGGTGTTATTATTGTTATTGTTAGTATTATCATTGTTATTAGGAACATTCTGACTCTGAGTGTTTGCCTGTACTCCTGGGATGTCTGCCAATCCTTTTTTGTTGTCTTTGTTGTCATTCCTGCCAGGAACACTGGCAGTTTTTCGAGAATCTGGAGAGGGAGGTGTAGCAACTGTAATAGTAGCTCCCTGTTGTGAAGGAGGTGGTGTTCCTTTTTGTGCCCCTGAATTTTTCTGGGAAGGAGATTGTTGTTGAGACGCTGTCCCGTTTGGTTTTCAGACAGAGACTTTCCTAGTTTTTACAGCCATGGCACTTGAATTTTTCACACATAATGCCAGAATTAATATGACAATCAAAACTATAAGACCCAGGATAACACATGAGAGAAGCATCACAGTTTTACATGAACATAATCCTGAACAAATGTCTGGCATCTCAGTTCTGGGGTGAATTACCCTCATGAGGGCTGTAGTTAAAGCAATATTTTGATTGGATGTAATATTATTGGTAAATACCCCTGTAATGTTACTGGTAAGATTTTCAGCATACCCAAGAATAAAATCACCCCAGGACCAGAAAATGCTTGTAAGTTTAGCTTTGACCTTCTTAAAAACTACATTAAGCAAGAAATAACCAATTTGGTCTTTGAACCAATTGTACACAAGAAAACAGAAAACAGGCCACGCAGTAGCCCCTGCCAAGTAAAGTAGCTGCTTTATTAGCTTCATTCTGATTCCCAGAGTTAATTAACAGTCACTCAAATGAATCTGCCCCATGTTGGGCGCCAATTAAAAAATGTGGTGGTTTGGGTGTACCCCGCCCCCCCACACTTTAGAAGCACCTAGGTAGACTCAGTCAGGCTCTGGGAATATAAATGAAGCTATTTATTTACAGCTAGCACAATATACAAGCAGATATTCTCAGTATATACAATGATATACAGAAACATACAAGGTAAAAGTAATACAGAAACACAACTCCCCTCCCAGAAACCTGAGTCCCCAGGAGGGGCTCTCAACCACCTCTGCACCTTCCCCCTGCCCCTCTCAACCTTACCCCAGTCCTAAGGAAGAATAGAGGTTCAGCCAAGAGGTTAAGAAGCAAAGTTAGTGGAAGGTGAGGTTAGGAAGATATAGCTCAGTCCGAAGCCTGAAGCAGAGTGAACACAAAATGGTGAGTGTTATCTAATGTTTACATTCTTCTTCA
This sequence comes from Pogoniulus pusillus, assembly GCF_015220805.1. Taxonomy (NCBI): domain Eukaryota; kingdom Metazoa; phylum Chordata; class Aves; order Piciformes; family Lybiidae; genus Pogoniulus; species Pogoniulus pusillus. The sequence goes on from NC_087308.1 coordinate 4,732,519, forward strand.
GTGAGACTGTGAGGGAAGGAGACATCACCATTGTTTTCCTTTTTCACAGCCTATGGTCTAGTTTTTCTTACCAAAACATTGTAGCCTGCTTTAAACTAGCACAGGGGACCTGAACAACAAGCAGCCTTTGATCAGATAAAGCAAGAAGTAGTTCATGAAATGGGTTTGGGGCCTGTTCGAACTGGTCCAGACATTAAGAACATTCTGTATACGTCTGTGAGTGATAATGGTCCAACCTGGTGCCTATGGCAAAGAGCCCCAGGAGAAACACGTGGTCGACCACTTGATTTCTGGAGTAGAGGATATAGAGGGTCAGAAGCAAACTATATAGCAACAGATAAAGAGATCCTTGATGCTTATGAAGGAGTGAAAGCTGCTTCAGAAGTAATAGGAACAGACTCTCAGCTTCTTTGGGCTCCCAGATTACCAGTTTTGAACTGGATGTTTAAGGGAAAGGGGTCATCGCCACATCACGCAACCGATGTTACCTGGTCTAAGTGGATGGCTCTCATAACACAGCGAGCACACATGGGGAGTCTTGAACGACCTGGCATAGTGGAGATGATCACCAACTGGCCAGAAGGCACAAACTGTATAAATCCTCCAGAGGAGCGAGTAAGTCGGGCTGAGGAAGCTCCTCCTTACAGTGATTTGTCTGAAGAAGAAATGAACTATGCTCTATTTACTGATGGTTCCTGTTGCCTTGTTGGAAACAAGCGAAAATGGAGAGCTGCTGTTTGGAGCCCTATACGAGCAGTGGCTGAAGCAAAAGCTGGAGAAGGTGAGTCGAGCCAGTTTGCAGAGGTAAAAGCTATCCAACTTGCTCTTGATGTGGCTGAGCGTGAGAACTGGCCCATGCTTTACCTCTATACTGATTCGTGGATGGTGGCTAATGCCTTATGGGGTTGGCTAAAGGACTGGAAAAGAAATAATTGGCAACGTGCGGCCGTTTGAGCTGATCCTCTAGCTCAGACATAGGGGAGAAATGAACATTCCAGGGATAGGCCACATAAGAGCCAACAACAGGTAAATTAATATAATTTCATTGGAGCATCAAGAACTTAATGTCTAGAAGCACAGCTTGTTCTCCCCCTTCTCCCGCTGGCTTCTGCTGCTGCAGCTTCGCCTATCTTCCTGTGATGGTTTGGGGGTTACCCCGCCCCCCCCACACTTTTGAATTTGCCCCAGCTAACTCAGACGGACCCTGGGAATATAGATGAAGCAATTTATTTACAGCTAGCAGAATTTACAAGCAGCTATTTACAATATATACAGTTATATACAATTATATACAGAAATATACAAAGGATAAACAATACAAAAGCACAACTCCCCTCCCAGAAACCTAAGTCCCCAGGAGGGGCTCTCAAACCACCCCAACACCTCCCCCCGGCCCTCTCAACCTTACCCCAGTTCTCAGGAAGAAAAGAGGTGCAGCCAAGAGGTTAGGGAGCAAGGTTAGTAGGAGCAGGGTTAATGAGATGTGACCAGGTCTAAGGCAAAGGCAAGAGTGAGTGACAAAAATGGAGAAAAAAGTCTTTTTCTTCCCAGAGTTCCCAGCGTGACTGTGAGAGAAGTAGACACAATTGTTTTTCATTTCACTGCCCGTTATCTAGTTCTTCTACCAAAACATTCCAGCTTGCTTCAAACTAGCACAATCCACCCCTTGTCTACTTCGCTCAGAGTATCGCTGAGAATTATCCAATCTAATCTAAACCAATATTTACAATAAACCAATATATACAAGTTCATTTCACACTTCAACCAGATGTAGGTGATTCAAAAGCTCAGAACAGGGACTCCCAGATGATGTTGGGTTCGTGCTCACGTACTGTAGATTCTATCGTAGATTCTCTCAGTGTTGGGCGCCGATGTTACCTAGAACAGAAAACTCCTAACAGCTTGAATTTAAACTCTCTCAGCTAAGGTTAAATTTCTCTGTGGAATACACTGGATTTCACCATTCTCCTGCATTACCCAGTATGTATGACCAGGACCTTCAGCAGAAACCACCCCTCGGACAGGTTTCCCTTCGCCCGAAGGAGAAAATACCCAAACAGTTTTCCCTAACAGATTCTTCTCATGTACAACAGGAACTTTATCACCGTCTACTGTTTGGACCAAATCCGATTGTGCAGGTCCTGCTCTGTTTACTGAACCTCTACTATTTACCAACCAGGTAGCTTCTGCTAAATGTTTGTCCCAGTTTTTCAGAGTTCCACCCCCCATGGCTTTTAGGGTGGCTTTCAGCAAACCGTTGTAGCGCTCAATCTTCCCTGAAGCTGGTGCGTAGTAGGGTATATGATAGATCCATTCAATACCATGCTCTTTGGCCCAGTTTTTCACAAGATTGTTCTTGAAATGAGTACCATTATCTGACTCAATTCTCTCTGGAGTTCCGTGTCTCCACAATATCTGTCTCTCCAAACCAACAATGGTGTTATGTGCAGTAGCATGTGGAACTGGATAGGTTTCCAACCATCCAGTGCTGGCTTCTACCATCGTCAGCACATACTGCTTGCCAGAACGAGATTGAGGTAAAGTGATGTAGTCAATCTGCCAGGCTTCACCATACTTGTACTTTGACCATCTATCACCATACCATAAGGGCTTGATTCGCTTAGCCTGCTTAATAGCAGCACAAATGTCACAGTCATAGATGACTTGGGTGATAGCGTCCATGGACAAGTCAATTGACCTATCGCGAGCCCATCGGTATGTTCCATCTCTGCCTTGATGTCCAGATGAGTCATGGGCCCACCGAGCTAAGAACAGTTCACCTCGGTGTTTCCAATCAAGGTCAATGTCAAGTTCAGAGTTGGTATCAGCTTGAGCAATCTTAGCAGCTTGGTCTGCCTTTTGGTTATGTTGATGTTCCTCAGTGGCTCTGCTCTTAGGCATGTGTGCATCTACGTGCCGCACCTTCACTGGAGTTTTCTCCAGCCGTGCATCAATGTCCTGCCATAGATCAGCACACCAAATAGGCTTTCCTTTCCTCTGCCAACCATTCTTCTTCCAGTCCTTTAGCCAACCCCATAGAGCATTGGCTACCATCCACGAGTCGGTGTAGAGGTAAAGGATAGGCCAATTCTCACATTCAGCCACATCAAGAGCAAGTTGAACAGCTTTTACCTCAGCGAACTGACTGGATTCTCCTTCGCCATCTTTCGTTTCGGTAACTCTCCTGGTTGGACTCCAAACCGCTGACTTCCATCTTCGCTTGTTCCCAACAAGACGACAGGAACCATCTGTGAACAAAGCATAGTTCTTTTCCTGATCAGAGAGATCACCATAGGGAGGAGCTTCCTCAGCACGAGTTATTTTCTCCTCCGGAGGTTTGGGACAGTCTGTGCCTTCCGGCCAGTTGGTGATCACCTCCACCAGACCAGGTCGGTCAAGATTACCCATTCGTGCTCGTTGGGTTATCAAAGCCATCCATTTAGACCAGGTTGCATCTGTGGCATGATGTGGTGATGAACCTTTGCCCTTGAACATCCAGTTAAGAACTGGCAGTCTAGGAGCTAAAAGTAACTGTGACTCAGTTCCAATCACTTCAGAAGCTGCTTTCACTCCCTCATAGGCTGCTAGAATCTCTTTCTCAGTTGCTGTGTAATTTGTCTCTGAACCTCTGTAACAACGTCCCCAGAAACCAAGTGGACGACCACGTGTCTCATTTGGAGCTCTCTGCCAAAGACTCCAAGTTGGACCATTGTCACTGGCAGCCGTGTACAGAATGTTTTTAATGTCCGGGCCAGATCTCACAGGTCCCAGGCCCACTGCATGGACTACTTCTCGTTTGATCTGATCAAAGGCTGCTTGTTGTTCAGGTCCCCACTCGAAATTGTTTCTCTTACGAGTCACATCATGCAGAGGTTTGAGAATCTGACTGAAACCAGGAATGTGTAGTCTCCAAAATCCCACCACACCAAGAAAAGAAAGTGTGTCCTTCTTACTGGTGGGAACAGCCATGGTAGAGACTTTGTTGATCACATCCTGAGGAATGTAACGGCGACCATCCTGCCACCGCACTCCCAGAAACTGAATTGCTCTGGCAGGTCCTTTGACCTTATCTCTCTTAATGGCAAAACCTGCTTGCAACAGAATGTCAATGATTTTGTTACCTTTCTCGAAGACTTCCTCAGCAGTTTGGCCCCACACAATGATGTCGTCGATGTACTGGATGTGCTCTGGAGCTTTACCTTTCTCCAGTGCATTGTGGATGACTGAGTGACAGATGGTTGAGCTGTGTTTCCACCCCTGAGGCAAACGATTGAACTGATACTGGATTCCTCTCCAGGTGAATGCAAACTGAGGCCTGCACTCCTTTGCTATGGGAATAGAGAAGAAAGCATTAGCAATGTCTATGGTTGCATACCATTTAGCCTCCTTCGATTCCAGCTCGTACTGGAGTTCCAGCATGTCCGGCACAGCTGCACTCATGGGTGGCGTCACCTCGTTGAGGGCACGAAAGTCAACTGTCAGTCTCCAGTCGCCCGTAGGTTTACGCACAGGCCAGATGGGACTGTTGAAAGGTGAATGAGCTTTCTCGATGACAGCCTGACTCTCCAGTTGACGAATCAGCTGATGAATGGGCAACAAAGAGTCACGGTTAGTTCTGTACTGCCTATGATGAACAGTTTGAGTTGCAATTGGCACTTCCAGGTCCTCTATGTCATGATGTCCCACAACTGCAGATTCATCAGAAAGTTCAGGTCTAATGGACAATTTCAATTTATCATCCTCAATCTCTACAGATGCTATTCCAAAAGCCCATTTGTGACCCTTAGGATCTTTGAAACAACCTTGTCTCAAAAAGTCAATTCCCAAAATGCAAGGCGCATCAGGACCAGTTACAATAGTATGTGTCTTCCACTCTTTACCAGTTAAACTGATCTCAGCCTGTACCTTAGTTAACTCTTGAGATCCACCAGTGATTCCAAAGATAGAAATGGACTCTGTCCCTTTGCAATTGGATGGCAATAAAGTACACTGAGCACCTGTGTCAACTAAAGCCCTGTATTTCCGAACTCTTGAACTGCCAGGCCACCTAATGAATACATTCCAATAGATTCGGTTCTCTCCACTATCCCTTTCCTCCTCCTGGCTGGAGGCAGGGCACCCCTAATGCTGAACATGGCATGTAGGGTGTACACAGTGATTGGTGTTGTTGTGAGAGGAATTGCAACTGTTGGAATGATTGCAGTTGCTCTCAGGAGTTGAAGAAGTGACAGCTACTTTCCTGGCATTATTGCCTCTGTTTCTGCCACTCTGCAGATCCCTGACCCTCTTTGAAAGAGCTGAAGTAGGTTTACCATCCCATTTGTTCATGTTCTCCCCGTATGTGTCACGCAGAAGTATCCACAGTGACGCACGTGATTGCTGCTGTCTGGGTGGAATTTGTCTCCTCCTGGGCTGGAATTGCCTTGCAGGAGGTGGGCATCTGTTCCTGATGGCAGAAACATGCACCCATTCAGATGATGCAGGAATGGTATCCTTTACCAGATTGGAAATTGAGGTTTTAAGGTCCTCCTTCAGTTCTTTCATGCTCTCCTGAAAACCATCTTTAAGCTCTGTAGTCATAGTCTTTATGGCACAGATTATACCAGAATGTGACAAGCTATCCTCTATCTGCCTGAGCTGGTCAGTGAATTCACCAACAGTGAAAGATCTTCCATTATCACTCCTTGCTAGGAACTTACTGGCCAAGATGTTAGCATAGGATGAAGGAGCAAGCTTAATAAGCTTCTTCATGAGACCTGTTCCCAAAGGAATATCGTCAGGCTCATGAGTGCCATGATCTCCATAAAGCACTTCCTTCACAGCAAACTCCTTCAGAAGCTTAATTCCCTGCTCAACGGTGTTCCACTTCTTGGCAGCCCATGGCAAATCATCCCGGGAAGGATATCTCATAGCCACAGCCAACAAAAGGCGTGTCCACAAGCTAACCCTACCAAGAGGACTTGCTAGGTGTTTGTCCACTCCACTCTCCTTAGTGAGTGGTCCCAGCTGCTTGGCAGACTTGTCTCCTACCTGCAGGGCATTAGCACCAATGCCACGGCATCTCACTAGCCAGCTTAGGATTGGCTCACCTGATTCCCTTGTGTATTCCTTCCTAACTTCCCTGACCTCTCTGAGTGGATCCTTTGAGCCTTGGATGTCATCTTCCTCCTCTTCCTCCTGTTGTTCTGGTGGTGCCGGGCCTAACACAATCTTCCTCATAGCATTCCTAAACTCATTGGAACCATCCTCTCTCCTGGCAGCTAACCTCACAGCACTCCTCTCACTTGAGTATTGTTGTCTCAGCACATCTACAAGGTCTCGCAGACTAACTGCCTCCTCTTCCTCTTCTCCTTGCTGATCACTAGAGGTCCCATCTCTTACATCCTCCTGTGAACCACTCTTTGTCTTAGCTTTTGCCTTAGCAGGTGCCAGAAGGGCCTGAGCAGCAACAGACTTGGATGTGTCTGCTGGAGGATTTGAATCTTTAGGAGTCTGACTTGGAGGGTTTGAATCCTTAGGGGTCTGACCTGGAGCATTTGAATTATTGGAGGTCTGACTTGGAGGGTTTGTATCCTTAGGGGTCTGACTTGGAGGTTGTGAGTTCAGATCTGCCTTGCTTTTAACAGGAGGATTTTGGTTCTGGTCTGCTGGCTGGGGGTTTGAATTGGCTGAGCTGGTGTCATTAGGATTTGGACTGACTGGGCTAGCGTTACCAGCATTAGCATTAGCATTAGTGGGATTATTTGCCTGTCCTCCTGGGATGCCTGCCAACCCTGAGGTGTTTTGATTGTTGCTAGGAACATTCTGATTTTGGGTATTTGCCTGTGCTCCTGGGGCTCCTGCTAAACTCTGCGGCTTGTTTTGGTTATCCTTATCATTGTTTACGTTAGTGGCAGGAACACTGGCTGTGTTCCCAGCACTTGGAGAAGGAGGGGCAGAGGCTGGCAAGGGGGAAGCCGATGACTGTGTTCCCTTGTTTTGCTGTGAAAGAGACTGCTTCTGAGACACAGAAATTTTCCTAGTTCTTACAGAAGCTGGTTTTGAATTTTTCACACATAATGCCAAAATTAATATGAAATTTAAAACTACAAGAGCCAGTATAATGCCCAGCATCCCTGCCATGCTCTGTTTCGAGTAGAAATCCTTGCATGGATTTGGCATTTCAGTTTGGGGCTGGATGACCCTCATGAGAGCAGTAGATAAAGCAGCATTTTGACTGATCGTCACATTATTGACAAAAACTCTTGTAATATCACTAGTAATATTCTCAGTGACACTAAAACCAGCATAACCAAGAATGAAATCACCCCAGCTCCAGAACATGTTTGAAAGCTTAACTTTAGCCTTCTTAAAAACTACATGAAGCAAGAAATAACCAATTTGATCTTTGATCCAGTTGTACACAAAAAAACAGAAAACAGGCCACACAGCAATCCCCACCAAGTACAATAGCTGCTTGATTAGCTTCATCTTAATTCCCAGAGCTAATTTCCACTCACTGAAATATCTAGCCCCACGTTGGGCGCCAATTAAAAATGTGATGGTTTGGGGGTTACCCCGCCCCCCCCACACTTTTGAATTTGCCCCAGCTAACTCAGACGGACCCTGGGAATATAGATGAAGCAATTTATTTACAGCTAGCAGAATTTACAAGCAGCTATTTACAATATATACAGTTATATACAATTATATACAGAAATATACAAAGGATAAACAATACAAAAGCACAACTCCCCTCCCAGAAACCTAAGTCCCCAGGAGGGGCTCTCAAACCACCCCAACACCTCCCCCCGGCCCTCTCAACCTTACCCCAGTTCTCAGGAAGAAAAGAGGTGCAGCCAAGAGGTTAGGGAGCAAGGTTAGTAGGAGCAGGGTTAATGAGATGTGACCAGGTCTAAGGCAAAGGCAAGAGTGAGTGACAAAAATGGAGAAAAAAGTCTTTTTCTTCCCAGAGTTCCCAGCGTGACTGTGAGAGAAGTAGACACAATTGTTTTTCATTTCACTGCCCGTTATCTAGTTCTTCTACCAAAACATTCCAGCTTGCTTCAAACTAGCACACTTCCCCAGCTGCTGTTTTGGCTACTGCTGCTTCTGCTGCTTCGACGCCGCCTGACCCCTTCCCCATCTCCCCTAAGGTTATTGTATTGTTTTTTTCCCTTCCTTCCTTCTCTAGTTATTATCTCTCTTTACATTGTTATACTATAAGAAAATACAATTTCATCTTTCCCTGACTTTCAAAAAAAGAAAAAAAAAAAATACACGAAGGGTTTTGTGTTGTGCTGAGTCGACTTCTCCCCAGGGGGAACCTCCCCCAGCCCGGGACATCAATTCTTGGCGCTTTTTCCAATTCTTGGCGCTTTTTCCAAACGGAGACTTCTCTCCTTCTTAGGTGCATTGGCCAGTTCCTCCCGCAAGGCAAGCAAGAATTCTACCCACTGAGCCACCAACACATCCCCCCTCTGGGGAATCAAACCTGGGTTTCCCACATGGCAGGTGAGAATTATACCACTGCACCACAACACAGAACCCTTTGGTTTTTTGTGTTTTTTTTTCTTTTTTGGAATTGCCCCAGCTAACTCAGACGGCCTCTGGGAATATAAATGAAGCTATTTATTTTACAGCAGCAAATATACAAGCAGCTATTTACAATATATATAATTATATACAGAAATATACAAAGGATAAAAAATACAGAAGCACAACTCCCCTTCCAGAAACCTGAGTCCCCAGGAGGGGCTCTCAAACCACCCCAACACCTTCCCCGGCCCCTCTCAACCTTACCCCAGTCCCAAGGAAGAATTGAGGCTCAGCCAGAGGTTAAGAAAAGCAAAGTGGGGGTTAGTCCAAATAAAGGGTGAGGTTAGAGGGTAAGATGTAGCTCAGCCAGCAGCCCAAGCAAGAGTGAGAGAAAAATGGCAAGAGTGTTATCTAATGTTTTCATTTCTTTTTCCCATAATTCTCAGTGAGACGGCGAGGGAAATAGACATTACCATTGTTTTCCTTTCACAGCCTGTAATCTAGTTCTCACCAAAACATTCTAGCTAGATTCAAACTAGCATACCTCTGAATCCACTGTGACAGCCACCTCCTTATGTGAGGAAAATTAATCCCTTTGGAAGTTAATGCAGCCAGCCTTCTGTCCTGGAGTCCTGTACCCCTAAATTCCTCTCCTGCCCGGACTTCGGGGGGAAAGGGGAAAAGCCGCCTGGTTTCCCCCCCCCCCCTCGCCTGCCCTGCAGCCGTGAAGGGGGGGAGGACTGCCCCGAGAAGGGGGCGACTGCCCCCTGAGTTCCCGTGCTGGAGCCAGGCTGGGATTGGCCGTGTGCTTTCGCGCCTAAGGTGTGGTAACTCTGCCCTTTGTCTAGCGAAGGTTATAAATATTGGGGGTCTTCTTGCCTTTGGGGTTCCCGCTTTGGATTGTGCCCGTGCCTGGACGTATGTGTCTGCCTGAGCTCACACACTCCCTTCGGCTGGACTGCAGTGACCTTCAGGAATTCGCTTTCCTACTGACACCTTTGTGTGCCTAACGACCCTTAACAACCCTTAACGACACCTGCAGCTGCTGGAGGAGGAACACAGACCGCATGAGTCAGCCTGAGTGAGTTATTTGGCTTAGCTTAATTTAGTAAGAAACCTCTATTAATTAATAGCTGAGGCCTTTTCCAACTTCTGACTTCCAATATAGTCAGATTATTGATGGTATCCTGGTAGATTAATTCTCATGCGACTGAATCTGCTTATTAAACTAAATTAATCTTTGTATATATAGTTGTGGGGGCGGGTTTTTGGGAAAATAAAAAATAACTATTTTTGATAAATTCTCGACTTGGCCACAAATTAATTCCTGCCCTCCGCAACACCTTCCAAGCCCTGAATCAGACAAGCCCAAACTTCACCTCCTCCTGTTGGCTCTGCTATGACATAAAGCCATCCCTTTATGAAGCATAAGGACTTAACTCCACCTATGCCACTTCAAAAGAAGATAATCCTGCACAGTGCGCTTGGGAAGAAAAGCGAGTGGGACTAACTCTACAGCAGGTTAGAGGGAAGGGGAGGTGTTTAGGAAGAAAGATCCCACCATCCAAGAGAAAACTGTGTGAGGCCATCCAGACTAGTGTATCACCTGATGAAAAATGGATTAACCCTGCTCAAGGGGGATGGTGGGTATGTTCCAAAACTGGCCTGACACCTTGCTTGTCACTAACAGTGTTTAATATCTCAGCAGAATATTGTATCCAAGTTTCAGTAGTCCCAGGGATACTATACCATTCAGAAGAAAGTATGTATGCCCACTGGACCCAGGGAGAGGGGGGAATATGGATTCAAAAGAGAGAATCTATTTCAGCTATAATGATTGCAATGCTGTTTGGATTAGGATTAGCCGAGGCAGGGACCAGAACAGCCTCTCTGGCATCACAACACCAGGGTTTAGCAAACCTAAGGGTGGCAGTAGATGAAGATCTGACAAGGATTGAGAAGTCCATAATACATCTGGAAAAGTCCCTAACCTCACTGTCTGAGGTAGTCTTACAGAACAGAAGGGGAATGGACCTCCTCTTTCTACAAAGAGGAGGTCTATGTGCTGCCTTAGGGGAGGAGTGTTGCTTTTATGTGGACCATACCGGAGTAGTAAGGGATTCTATGACAAAGGTCAGGGAAGGTCTAGAGAAAAGGAAGCCCAGCAAGGATGGTTCGAGTCATGGTTTAATAAGTCTCCCTGGATAACTACATTGATCTCTTCAATATTAGGGACGGTAATTGTGCTAGTGCTTATTCTAACTTTTGGACCTTGTATTCTTTACAAGCTTGTAGTCTTTGTTAAAAACAGGATGGAGTCGGTACAGCTAATGGTTCTGCGACAGCAATACATATATTTGGATGAGCTAGAGAAGGATTCCTCAAGAAGTAACAAGAGAAAAAGGGGGGAGTGTGGGAACTCAAAGAACTAAAACGTCTTACTCCAATGAACCACGGCTTGAGTTACATCCTGTTACTGCAAGACACAGCCTGAGTTGCATCCTGTTATTGCAAACCCCTGAGCTAAAAATGTGCAGTTGTTAGAAAACGTGTCGTTAGAAAAAAACACAAAAAGCAGAACTGGACACCCCAAGGCAACAGAAGGAACCCCACTAATCAGAGGGGGATGTGCAGTTGCTGAGCGAAATACCATATTAAGAAAAACCAAGGCTTGTGCAGCTTGCTTGTTAAATGTATAAAAACCCTGCTTACCCTGTTATCGGGGTCCTGGTACAAGATCCCCTCTTGTGGGTGAGGCTGGGACCCCAGCTATCTGGTATTAAACTCTTGCTGCTAACCCACAACTTTTTGCCTCTCTTTACTCTGACCCTGGTATGGGATAGTGGACGCAAGTTGTTGCAAACTCTGATCTTGACCTTGATTGGAAACACCAAGGTGAACTGTTCCTAGCTCGGTGGGCCCATGACTCATCTGGACATCAAGGCAGAGATGCAACATACCGATGGGCACGCGATAGGTCAATTGACTTATCCATAGACGCTTTCACCCAAGTCATCCATGACTGTGACATTTGTGCTGCTATTAAGCAGGCTAGGCGAATCAAGCCCTTATGGTATGGTGAGCGATGGTCAAAGTACAAGTATGGCTAGTTTGAAGCTAGCTAGAATGTTTTGGTGAGAAGGACTAGATCATAGGCTGTGAAATGAAAACAAGAGTGATGTCTACTTCCCTCGTAGGCTTCCTGAAATGTATAAAAATATAACTCTAAACATAGATAAGACACTCGGCACTTCACTCTCGCTGGGGCTGCTGGCGGAGCTACATCTCTCTAACCTCACCCTCCATTTTGGACTAACCCACTTTGCTTCCTAACCCCCCTGGCCAAACCTCTATTCTTCCTTGGGACTGGGGTAAGGTTGAGAAGGGTAGGGGGAAGGTGAAGGGGAGGTTGAGAGCCCCTCCTGGGGACTCAGGTTTCTGGGAGGGGAGTTGTGTTTCTGTATTACCTTTTTACCTTGTGTATCTCTGTATATAACTGCATATACTGTAAATATCTGCTTGTATATTGTGCTAGCTGTAAATATAAGCTTCAATTCATATTTCCAGAGCCGTCTGAGTCTAGTGTGGGTGATTTCCAAAGCGTGGGGGAGTGGGGAACACCCAAACCATCACATCTTCTAATTTTGGCACTCCAACGTGGGGCAAAATTGATTTTTGAGTGATTGCTAATTAACTCTGGAAATCAGAATGAAGTTAATGAAGTTAATTTACTTAGTGGGGGCTACTGTGTGGCCTTTTGTTTGTTTTCCTGTTTATAATTGGATCAAAGCACAAATTGGTTACTTACTGTTTAATTCTGAAGAAGATCAAAGCTAAACTCACATCCATTTTTTGGAGTTGGGAGGATTTAATCCTTGGCTATATTGGTTTTAATGTCACTGAGTCTTTTACCTGTAACATTACAGGGGCATTCACCAGTAACATTACAGGAAATGGAAGTGTTACTACTTCTGCTTTCTCAACAGCCCTCGTGAGAGTTATTTTACCTCAACCTGAGATAGCAGACACTTGTTCAGCATTTTATTCATGTCAGACTGTGGCATTTCTGTCGTGTGTGAATTTATGTCTTGTAATTTTCATTTTCATAGTAATTCTGGCATTATATAGGAGAAACTCGAGTGTGATGCCTTTAAGAAGTAAAAAGAAAGAGAGACAGTGTCACATAAACAGCCCAGCAATCCAACCCAAAACAAAGATAACTCAGGGGCACAGTAAAGAGCTACCACTACACCTACCCTAGATTCTGGGAAAGCTGCCAATATTCCTATCAGGGATGATAACATGGCAGGATGCCTAGGAGCACAGGGAAATAATCAAAGCGAAGATGTTCCCTCAACTAATAACAGTAACGCAGACAGTTCAAGTCCCCAGGAAGCAGACAACAAGGACTCTACATCAAAGGCAGATTTAAATTCACAATCTTCAGGCCAGACCCCCAATAATTCAAACCCGCCAGCGGACTCATCAAAGTCTCTCTCCGTGCAGGCCATTTTGGCACCAGCCAAGGCTCAAGCTAAGACACGATATTTGACAAAGACTGATTCAAAAGAGGATGTAAGAGAGGGGACCTCTGGTGAGCAAGAGGAGGAAGAGGAGGCATTTAGTCTTCGGGACCTGGCGAACATTCCTAGATCCCAGTACTCTGGTGAGAGGAGCGCTATGAGTTTGGCTGCCAAGAAAGAGGATGGTTCCAATGAGTTTAAGAATGCTCTCAGGAAAGTTCTGTTTCTAGGCCAGGGACAAGAAGATCAACAAGAGAAAGAGGAGAAGGATGACATCCAGGATTCCAACGATCCACTCAGAGAGGTCAGGGAAGTTAGAAAGGAATACTTAAGGGAATCAGGTGAGCCAATCCTAAGCTGGCTAGTGAGATGCCGTAGCATTGGTGCAAATGCCCTGCAGGTAGGAGACAAGTCTGCCAAGCAGCTAGGACCACTCACCAAGGAGAGTGGTGTGGACAAATACCTAGCAAGTCCTCTTGGTAAGGTTAACTTGTGGACCTGCCTCCTGTTGTCTGTGGCTATGAGATATCCTTCCCGAGATGATCTGCCGTGGGCGGCCAAGAAGCGGAACACCATTGAGCAGGGAATTAAGCTGCTGAAGGAGTTTGCTGTGAAGGAAGAGCTTTATGGAGATCATGGCACACATGACCCTATGACATTCCTCTTGAAACAGGTCTCATGAAGAAGCTTATTAAGCTTGCTCCTTCATCTTATGCTAACATCTTGGCCAGCAAGTTTCTCTCAAGAAGTGATAATGGAAGTTCTTTCACTGTTGGTGAATTCACTGACCAGCTGAGGCAGGCAGAGGACATCTTGTCACATTCTCCCATAATCTGTGCCATAAAAACTAAAAGATGGCATTAAAGACAGCATTAAGTATGGCATCAAAGACAGCATGAAAGAACTGAAGAAGAATCTTAGAAACATTTCCAATCTGGTAAAGGATACCACCCTTGCATCATCTGAATGGGTGCATGATTCTGCCATCAGGAACAGACGCCCACCTCCTGCAAGGCAATTCCAGCCCAGGAGGAGGCAAATTCCACCTAGACATCAGCAATCACGTGTGTCACTGTGGGTAATTCTGTGTGACAAATATGGTGAGAACATGAACAAGTGGGATGGTCAACCTACTTCAGCTCTTTCAAAGAGAGTCAGGGAACTGCAGAGTGGCAGAAACAGAGGCAGCAATGTGAGAAAAGTAGCTGCCACTTCTTCAGCTCCTGAGAGCAACGGCAATTATTCCAAAAATTGCAGTTTCTCTCACAACAACACCAATCATTGTGTACACCCCACATGCCATGCTCAGCATTAGGGGTGCCCTGCCTCCAGCCAGGAGGAGGAAAGGGAGACTGGAGAAAACCAAATCTTTTGGAATGCATTCATTAGGTGGCCTGGCAGTTCAAGAGTTTGGAAATGCAGGGCGTTAGATGACACAGGTGCTCAGTGTCCTTTATTGTCATTCAATTGCAAGGGGACAGGGTCCATATCTGTTTCTGGAATCTCTGGTGGATCTCAGGAGTTGACTAAGTTGCAGGCTGAGATAAGTTTAACTGGTAAAGAGTGGAAGAAACATATAACTGTAACTGGTCCTAATGCGCCTTGCATTCTGGGAATTGCCTTTTTGAGACAAGGTTGTTTCAAGGATCCTAAGGGTCACAAATGGGCTTTTGGAATAGCATCTGTAGAGATTGAGGATGGTAAATTGAAACTGTCCATTAGACCTGAACTTTCAGATGAATCTGCAGTTGTGGGACATCATGACATAGAGGATCTGGAAGTGCCAATTGCTACTCAAACTGTTCATCATAGGCAGTACAGAACTAACCGTGACTCTTTGTTGCCCATTCATCAGCTGATTCGTCAACTGGAGAATCAGGCTGTCATCGAGAAAGCTCATTCACCTTTCAACAGTCCCATCTGGCCTGTGCGTAAAACTAACGGAGACTGGAGACTGACAGCTGATTTTCATGCCCTCAGTGAGGTGATGCCATCCATGAGCGCAGCTGTGCCGGACATGCTGGAACTCCAGTACGAGCTGGAATCGAAGGAGGCTAAATGGTATGCAACCATAGACACTGCTAATGCTTTCTTCTCTATTCCCATAGCAAAGGAGTGCAGGCCTCAGTTTGCATTCACCTGGAGAGGAATCCAGTACCAGTTCAACCGTTTGCCTCAGGGGTGGAAACACAGCTCAACAATCAGTCACTCAGTCATCCACAATGCGCTGGAGAAAGGTAAAGCTCCAGGGCACATCCAATTCGTTGACAACATCATTATGTGGAACCAAACTGCTGAGGAAGTCTTCAAGAAAGGTAACAAAATCATTGACATTCTGTTGCAAGCAGGTTTGGCCATTAAGAGAGACAAAGTCAAAGGACCTGCCAGAGAAATTCAGTTTCTGGGAGTTTGGTGGCAGGATGGTTGCCGTCACATTCCTCAGGATGTGATCAACAAAGTCTCCACCATGGCAGTTCCCACAAATAAGTACACTCTGTCTTTCTTGGGTGCAGTGGGATTTTGAAGACTACACATTCCTGGTTTCAGTCAGATTGTCAAACCTCTGCATGATTGTGGTGGAGGGGCTGCAGCCCCAAAACTGAGGCCTCCCTATGCCTCTACATGCCTGGACATGTTTTTCTGCCAGGACCCATGGTAGTAAACAGGTTGTGTAGCACACACACGCCCAGTCCGTGTATCCCTGGGGTCCACTCAGGTGATCCCCATATTTGGGAGGGTCCAGGCAAACAGCTTCTGCCTATTAAGGTAAGGTTTGGCTTACTGCCAACCTGATTGGTCACTTTAGATGGCCAAAAGGGGCCACGAATCTCGGCCCAGAGTCTATAAAGAGGGGTGCAAAGGAGCACTACGTGTTCAGAGGTTCAGACTTAGCTGTTCAGACTCAGCTCTCTGATCCACATTGCAGCTCTGACCTGCTTGCAAGGCCTAGACTTAGGATCTGTCCCTCACATACTCACTGAGGCTCAGCCCTCTTGCATTGATCTCAAGGCGCAGTTAACCTGTCTGTGTACCTTTGGGAAGCAGAGCACATTCACGCCTGCACTTGATACATATGGGGAGCCGATAGCCCCCTAAGCCTGGAGCTATCTTGCATTTATCCACGGAGCTCAGTCTCCCAGCAGCCTGGCACACACTGCATGCCTGCTGCTATAGCCTGGAGTACCAGGTCAGCAGCCCTTCCAGATTGTCTGCATTCCCACGAACACAGCCTGCTAGCTGTACAGAAGACCATGCCAGAGACTGCAAGGAAAAATCCTTCTCCTGTTCCTGGAATCCCTGGACACGCAGCATCCAGAAAACCAGCAGAATCGAGGCAGAGACCACCTCACGCCAGGAGAAAACGTTAGAGAAAACCTGTTTACCCCAGAGACTGGGAAGATTTATCATTTCCCCTCGCAAGCCGGGAAGATTCCAGCATCACAGAGACCGAACACTGGGCATATGTGTGCTAGTTAGAAGCAAGCTGGGATGTTTTGGTAAAAGAACTATATAACGGGCAGTGAAATGAAAAACAATTGATGTCAACTTCTCTCACAGTCTCGCTGAGAGCTCTGGGAAGAAGAAGTAAACTTTCTCCATTTTGTTTTTCACTCTTGCTTTTGCCTTAGACTGAGACACATCTTTCTAACATCACTGCTTTCTAACCCTGCTCCCTAACCTCTTGGCTGAACCTCTCTTCTTCCTGAGAACTGGGGTAAGGTTGAGAGGGCCGGGGGAGGTGTTGGGGTGGTTTGAAAGCCCCTCCTGGGGACTCAGGTTTCTGGGAGGGGAGTTGTGCTTTTGTATTGTTTATCCTTTGTGTATTTCTGTATATAATTGTATATAACTGTATATATTGTAAATAGCTGCTTGTAAATTCTGCTAGCTGTAAATAAATTGCTTCATCTATATTCCCAGGGTCCGTCTGAGTTAGCTAGGGCAAATACAAAGTGGGGGGGAGGGCGGGTAAGAGCCCAAACCATCACATTTTTTAATTGGCTTTCCCAACGTGGGGCTAGATATATTTGAGTGATTGGAAATTAGCTCTGGGAATTAAGATGAAGCTAATCAAGCAGCTATTGTATTTGGTTGGGGCATTGCTCTGGTCTGGTTTTATTTTCTTGGCATTTAGTTGGATAAAAGCTCAAAATTGTTGCTTATTTTATTGATCTGGCTTATAATAAGGCTAAAGCTAAGGTTTCAGATATGTTCTGGAGCTGGGGTGATTTGATTCTTGGTTATGTTGGTTTTAATATCTCTGAGAATATTACCAAGGACATTACAGGAGCTCTGGTCAATAATGTGACAATCAATGGAAATTCTGCTTTAAATACGTCTCTAATGAGAGTTATTCAGCCTAAGACAGGAATTCCAACTGTTTGTTTAGGCACATGCTCGTGTAAAACTGTTTTACTACTCACAGTCTTTAATATTTGCCTCATGATTTTGATATTCATATTAATTTTGGCATTATTTGTGAAAAATTCAAAAACAGCTTCTGTAAGAGTTAGGAAAAATTCTGTGTCTCAGAAGCAGTCTCTTTCACAGCAAAACAAGGGAACACAGTTATCGGCTTCCCCCTTGCCATCCTCTGCCCCTCCTTCTCCAAGTGCTGGGAACACGGCCAATGTTACTGCCGGGAATGTAAACAACAAAGATAACAATAACAATCCGCAGAGTTTGGCAGGAGTCCCAGGAGCACAGGCAGGTACCCAAAATCAGAATGTTCCGAGCAACAATAACACGTCAGGGTTGGCAGGCATCCCAGGAGGACAGGCAAACAATCCCACTAATGCTGGTAACGCTAGCCCAGTCAGTCCAAATCCTAATGACACCAGCTCAGCCAATTCGAACCCCCAGCCAGCAGACCAGAACCAAAATCCTCCTGTTAAAAGCAAGGCAGATTTGAACTCACAAGCTCCAGGTCAGACCCCTAATGATTCAAACCCTCCAGGTCAGACACCCAATAATTCAAATCCTCCAGCAGACACGTCCAAGTCTGTCGCTGTGCAGGCCTTTCTGGCACCTGCTAAGGCAAAAGCTAAGACAAAGAGTGGTTCGCAGGAGGATGTAAGAGAGGGGACCTCTGGTGATCAGCAGCAAGGAGAAGGGGAGGAGGAGACAGTTAGTCTGCGAGACCTTGTAGATATGCTGAGACAACAATACTAAAGTGAGAGGAGTGCTGTGAGGTTAGCTGCCAAGAGAGAGGATGGTTCCAATGAGTTTAGGAATGCTATGAGGAAGATTGTGTTAGGCCCAGTACCACCAGATCAACAGGTGGAAGAGGAGGAGGAAGATGACATCCAGGGCTCCAAGGATCCACTCAGAGAGGTCAGGGAAGTTAGGAAGGAATACACAAGGGAATCAGGTGAGCCAGTCTTAAGCTGGCTAGTGAGATGCCGTGGCATTGGTGCTAATGCTCTGCAGGTAGGAGACAAGTCTGCCAAGCAGCTGGGACCACTCACTAAGGAGAGTGGAGTGGACAAACACCTAGCAAGTCCTCTTGGTAGGGTTAGCTTGTGGACACGCCTTTTGTTGGCTGTGGCTATGAGATATCCTTCCCGAGATGATTTGCCATGGGCTGCCAAGAAGTGGAACACCGTTGAGCAGGGAATTAAGCTTCTGAAGGAGTTTGCTGTGAAGGAAGTGCTTTATGGAGATCATGGTACTCATGAGCCTGACGATATTCCTTTGGGAACAGGTCTCATGAAGAAGCTGATTAAGCTTGCTCCTTCATCCTATGCTAACATCTTGGCCAGTAAGTTTCTAGCAAAGAGTGATAATGGAAGATCTTTCACTGCTGGTGAATTTACTGATCAGCTCAGGCAGATAGAGGACAGCTTGTCACATTCTGGTATAATCTGCGCCATACAGACTATGACTACAGAGCTTAAAGATGGTATTAGAGATGGCATTAAGGAGAGCATGAAAGAACTGAAGGAGGACATTACAAACTCAATTTCCAATCTGGTAAAAGATACCATCCCTGCATCATCTGAATGTGTGCTTGTTTCTGCCGTCAGGAACAGACGCCCACCTCCTGCAAGGCAATTCCAGCCCAGGAGGAGACAAATTCCACCCAGACAGCAGCAATCACGTGCGTCACTGTGGATACTTCTGCGTGACACATATGGGGAGAACATGAACAAGTGGGATGGTAAACCTACTTCAGCTCTTTCAAAGAGGGTCAAGGATCTGCAGAGTGGCAGAAACACAGGCAATAATGCCAGAAAAGTAGCTGTCACTTCTTCAGCTCCTGAGAGCAACTGCAATTGTTCCAACAGTTGCAATTCCTCTCACAACACCACCAATCATTGTGTACACCCCACATGCCATGTTCAGCATTAGGGGTGCCCTGCCTCCAGCCAGGAGGAGGAAAGGGATAGTGGAGAGAACTGAATCTATTGGAATGTATTCATAAGGTGGCCTGGCAGTTCAAGAGTTCGGAAATACAGGGCTTTAGTTGACACAGGTGCTCAGTGTACTTTATTGCCATCCAATTGCAAAGGGACAGAGACCATTTCTATCTTTGGAATCACTGGTGGATCTCAAGAGTTAACTAAGATACAGACTGAGATCAGTTTAACTGGTAAAGAGTGGAAGACACATACTATTATAACTGGTCCTGATGCGCCTTGCATTTTGGGAATTGACTTTTTGAGACAAGGTTGTTTCAAAGATCCTAAGGGTCATAAATGGGCTGTTGGAATAGCATCTGTAGAGATTGAGGATGATAAATTGAAATTGTCTGTTAGACCTGGACTTTCAGATGAATCTGCAGTTGTGGGACATCATGACATAGAGGACCTGGAAGTGCCAATTGCAACTCAAACTGTTCATCATAGGCAGTACAGAATTAACCGTGACTCTTTGTTGCCCATTCATCAGCTGATTCATCAATTGGAGAGTCAGGCTGTCATTGAGAAAGCTCATTCACATTTCAACAGTCCCATCTGGCCTGTGCGTAAACCTACGGGCGACTGGAGACTGACAGTTGACTTTCGTGCCCTCAACGAGGTGACGCCACCCATGAGCGCAGCTGTGCCGGACATGCTGGAACTCCAGTATGAGCTGGAATCGAAGGAGGCTAAATGGTATGCAACCATAGACATTGCTAATGCTTTCTTCTCTA
Source organism: Pogoniulus pusillus (assembly GCF_015220805.1). Lineage (NCBI taxonomy): Eukaryota > Metazoa > Chordata > Aves > Piciformes > Lybiidae > Pogoniulus > Pogoniulus pusillus. The sequence goes on from NC_087308.1 coordinate 4,752,691, forward strand.
TTCCCATAGCAAAGGAGTGCAGGCCTCAGTTTGCATTCACCTGGAGAGGAATCCAGTACCAGTTCAACCGTTTGCCTCAGGGGTGGAAACACAGCTCAACCATCTGTCATTCAGTCATCCACAATGCACTGGAGAAAGGTAAAGCTCCAGAGCACATCCAGTACATCGACGACATCATTGTGTGGGGCAAAACTGCTGAGGAAGTCTTCGAGAAAGGTAACAAAATCATAGACATTCTGTTGCAAGCAGGTTTTGCCATTAAGAGAGACAAGGTCAAAGGACCTGCCAAAGAAATTCAGTCTCTGGGAGTGCGGTGGCAAGATGGTCGCCGTTACATTCCTCAGGATGTGATCAACAAAGTCTCTACCATGGCAGTTCCCACCAGTAAGAAGGACACACTTTCTTTCCTTGGTGTGGTGGGATTTTGGAGACTACACATTCCTGGTTTCAGTCAGATTGTCAAACCTCTGCATGATGTGACTCGTAAGAGAAACAATTTCGAGTGGGGACCTGAACAACAAGCAGCCTTTGATCAGATCAAACGAGAAATAGTCCATACAGTGGGCTTGGGACCTGTGAGATCTGGTCCGGACATTAAAAACATTCTGTACACGGCTGCCAGTGACAATGGTCCAACTTGGAGTCTCTGGCAGAGAGCTCCAAATGAGACACGTGGTCGTCCACTTGGTTTCTGGGGACGTTGTTACAGAGGTTCAGAGACAAATTACACCCCAACAGAGAAAGAAATATTAGCAGCCTATGAAGGAGTGAAAGCAGCTTCTGAAGTGATTGAAACTGAGTCACAATTGCTTTTAGCTCCCAGACTGCCAGTTCTCAACTCGATGTTCAAGGGCAAAGGTTCATCACCGCATAATTCCACAGATACAACCTGATCTGAATGGATGGCTTTGATAACCCAACGCGCATGAATGGGTAATCTTGACCTACCTGGTCTGGTGGAGGTGATCACCAACTGGCCGGAGGGCACAGACTGTACCAAACCTCCAGAGGAGAAAATAACGTGTGCTGAAGAAGCTCCTCCCTAAGGTGATCTCTCTGATAAGGAAAGACCTATGCTTTGTTCACAGATGGTTCCTGTCGTCTTGTTGGGAACTTTAGTTGAGAGAGTTGAAATTCAGAGTGTATAATACAAGCTACTGTCTACTTCACTCAGGGTATCACTGGGAATTATCTGATCTAGTCTAAATCTATATTTACACTAATGAATTTTACAAGTTCAGTTCACACTTCATTCCAGCTATCTCAGATGTAGGTGATTCAAAAGCTCAGATCAGTTTGTCTCCTCACAGATGAGACGAGAACAGGGACTCCCAGGTGACGTTGGGTTCGTGCCCATGGACTGTAGATTCTCTTATTGTTGGATGCCGATGGTACCTAGAACAGTAAACTCCTAACAGATTGTATTATACACTCTGAATTTAAACTCTCTCAGCTAAAGCTAGATTTCTCTGTGGAATGCACTGGATTTCACCATTCTCCTCCATTACCCAGTAGGTGTGACCAGGACCTTCAGCAGACACCACCCCTCTGACAGGTTTCCCTTTGCCCGAAGGAGAAAATACCCAAACAGCTTTCCCTAACAGATTCTTTTCATGTACAACAGGAACTTTATCACTGTCTACTGTTTGGACCAAATCTGATTGTGCAGGTCCTGCTCTATTTACTGAACCTCTACTATTTACCAACCAGGTAGCTTGTGCTAAATGTTTGTCCCAGTTTTTCACAGTTCCACCCCCCATGGCTTTTAGGGTGGTTTTCAGCAAACCGTTGTAGCGCTCAATCTTCCCTGAAGCTGGTGCATAGTAGGGTATGTGGTAGATCCATTCAATACCATGCTCTTTGGCCCAGTTTTTCACAAGATTGTTCTTGAAATGAGTGCCATTGTCTGACTCGATTCTCTCTGGAGTTCCATGTCTCCACATGATCTGTCTCTCCAAGCCAAGAATGGTGTTACGTGCAGTAGCATGTGGAACTGGATAGGTTTCCAGCCATCCGGTGCTGGCCTCTAACATTGTTAGCACATACTGCTTGCCAGAACGAGATTAAGGTAAAGTGATGTAGTCAATCTGCCAGGCTTCACCATACTTGTATTTTGACCATCTCTCACCATACCATAAGGGCTTGATTCGCTTAGCCTGCTTAATAGCAGCACAAATGTCACAGTCATAGATGACCTGGGTGATAGCGTCCATGGACAAATCAACTGACCTATCGCGAGCCCATCGGTATGTTCCATCTCTGCCTTGATGTCCAGAGGAGTCATGGGCCCACCGAGCTAAGAACAGTTCATATCGGTGTTTCCAATCCAGGTCGATGTCAAGATCAGAGTTGGTATCAACTTGAGCAATCTTAGCAGCTTGGTCTGCCTTCTGGTTGTGTTAATGTTCCTCAGTAGCTCTGCTCTTAGGCATGTGTGCATTTACGTGCCGCACCTTCACTGGAATTCTCTCCAGCCGTGCATCAATGTCATAGAATCATAGAATCATAGAATCAACCACGTTGGAAGAGACCTACAAGATCATCCAGTACAACCTATCACCCAGCCCTATCCAGTCAACTAGACCATGGCACTAACTGCCTCATCCAGTCTTTTCTTGAAGACCACCAGGGATGGTGCCTCCACCACCTCCCTGGGCAGCCCATTCCAATGAGAAATCACTCTCTCTGTGAAGAACTTCTTCCTAATATCCAGCCTATACCTACCTTGGCACAACTTGAGACTGTGTCCCCTTGTTCTATTGCTGGTTGCCTGGGAGAAGAGGCCACCCCCCACCTGGCTACAATGCCCCTTCAGGTAGTTGTAGACAGTAATAAGATCACCCCTGAGCCTCCTCTTCTCCAGGCTAAACAGGCCCAGCTCCCTCAACCTCTCCTCATAGGATTTGTGCTCCAGGCCCCTCACCAGCTTTGTTGCCCTTCTCTGGACATGTTCCAGCACCTCAACATCTCTCTTGAATTGAGGGGCCCAGAACTGGACACAGTACTCAAGGTGTGGCCTGACCAGTGCTGAGTACAGGGGAAGAATAACCTCCCTTGTCCTACTGGCCACACTGTTCCTGATGCAGGCCAGGATGCCATTGGCTCTCTTGGCCACCTGGGCACACTGCTGTCTCATCTTCAGCTTACTATCTATCAGTACCCCCAGGTCCCTTTCCTCCTGGCTGCTCTCCAGCCACTCAGTCCCCAGCCTATAGCACTGCTTGGGGTTGTTGTGGCCAAAGTGTAGAACCCTGCACTTGGCCTTGTTCAGTCTCATCCCATTGGCCTCTGCCCACCCATCCAGCCTGTCCAGGTCCCTCTGCAGGGCTCTCCTACCTTCCAACAGATCAACACCTGCTCCTAGCTTGGTGTCATCTGCAAACTTACTGATGCTGGACTCAATGCCCTCATCCAGGTCATCAATAAAGATATTGAACAGGACTGGGCCCAGCACTGATCCTTGGGGAACACCACTAGTGACTGGCTGCCAACTGGATGTGGCACCATTCACCACCACTCTCTGAGCTCTGCCATCCAGCCAGTTCTTGATCCAGCACAGAGTGAATCTGTCCAAACCATGAGCTGCCAGCTTGGCTAGGAGCTTCTTGTGGCAGACAGTGTCAAAGGCTTTGCTGAAGTCCAAGTAGACTACATCCACAGCCTTCCCCACATTCACCAGGCGGGTAACCTGATCATAAAAGGAGATCAGGTTGGTGAGGCAGGACCTGCCCTTCCTAAACCCATGCTGGCTGGGCCTGATCCCTTGGCCATCCTGTAGGTGCTTTGTGATGGCACCCAAGATTACCTGTTCCATGACCTTGCCTGGCACTGAGGTCAGGCTCACAGGTCTGTAGTTTTCTGGCTCCTCCTTACGACCCTTCTTGTGAATGGGTATCACATTGGCCAGCTTCCAGTCTTCAGGGACCTCTCCAGTGAGCCAGGACTGCTGATAAATGATGGAGAGTGGCTTGGCCATCTCAGCTGCCAGCTCTCTCAGCACCCTAGGGTGGATCCCATCCGGTCCCATGGACTTGTGAGGATCCAAATGACGCAGCCGGTCCCTTACTGCTTCCTCATGGATTAGAGGGGGACTGTACTGGTCCCTGACTCCATCCACCACTTCAGGAGTCCAGCTGTCCTGGAGACAACCTGTCCCACTAGTGAAGATTGAGGCAAAGAAGGTGTTAAGCACCTCTGCCTTTTCCTCATCCTTTGTCACTATGTTCCCCTCTCTATCTAGTAAGGACAGGAGGTTGTCCTTGGCCCTTCTCTTGCCATTCATATATTTAAAGAAACACTTTTTATTTTCCTTGGCAGCCGTGGCCAGCCTGAGCTCCAAGTGGGCTTTTGCCTCTCTTATTTTTCCTCTACAAGACCTAGCAACTTCCTTGAACTTCTCCTGGGACACCTCCCCTCTTTTCCAAAGGTGATATACTCTCTTTTTAATCTTTAATTCCTTCAGCAGCTCCCTGCCCATCCAGCCTGGCTGCCTCCCTCATCGGCTCGTCTTCCGGCTCAGTGGCACTGCCTGCTCCTGTGCCTTCAGGAGTTCTTTCTTGAAGCAGGTCCAACCTTCCTGGACCCCTTTGTTTCTAAGGGCTATTTCCCAAGGAACTTTCTGAATTAGTTCCTTAAATAGGCTGAAGTCTGCCCTTCGGAAGTCCAGTGTGGAGGTTCTGTTGATGCCCCTCCTGGTTTCTCCATGGATTGAAAACTCTATAATTTCATGGTCACTGGACCCCAGGCAGCCTCCAACCACGACATCCCATACCAGCCCCTCTCTATTTGTGAGCAGCAGGTCAAGCAGGGCTGCCCCCCTGGTAGGCTCACGTAACAGCTGGGATAGGAAGTTGTCTTCCATACATCTATGTCCTGCCGTAGATCAGCACACCAAATAGGCTATCCTTTCCTCTGCCAGCCATTCTTCTTCCTGTCTTTTAGCCAACCCTATAGAGCATTGGCTACCATCCATGAGTCCGTGTGGAGGTAAAGGATAGGCCAATTTTCAAGTTCAGCCACATCAAGAGCAAGTTGAACAGCTTTTTCCTCAGCAAACTGACTGGATTCTCCTTCTCCATCTCTCGCTTCGGTAACTCTCCTAGTTGGACTCCAAACTGCTGACTTCCATATTTGCTTGTTCCCAACGAGACGACTGGAACCATCTTGTGAACAAAGCATAGTTCTTTTCCTGATCAGAGAGATCACCATAGGGAGGAGCTTCCTCAGCACGAGTTATTTTCTCCTCTGGAGGTTTAGAACAGTCTGTGCCTTCCGGCCAGTTGGTGATCACCTCCATCAGACCAGGTCGATCAAGATTCCCCATTCGTCCTCGTTGGGTTATCAAAGCCATCCATTTAGACCAGGTTGCATCTGTGGCATAATGCGGTGATGAACCTTTGCCTTTGAACATCCAGTTTTGAACTGGCAGTCTAGGAGCTAAAAGCAATTGTGACTCAGTTCCAATCACTTCAAAAACTGCTTTCACTCCTTCATAGGCTGCTAGTATCTCTTTCTCTGTTGGGGTGTAATTTGTCTCTGAACCTCTGTAACAACGTCCCCAGAAACCAAGTGGACGACCACGTGTCTCATTTGGAGCTCTCTGCCAGAGACTCCAAGTTGGACCATTGTCACTGGCAGCCGTGTACAGAATGTTTTTAATGTCCGGACCAGATCACACATGTCCCAAGCCCACTGCATGGACTATTTGTCGTTTGATTTGATCAAAGGCTGCTTGTTGTTCAGGTCCCCACTCAAAATTGTTTCTCTTACGAGTCACATCATGCAGAGATTTGACAATCTGACTGAAACCAGGAATGTGTAGTCTCCAAAATCCCACCACAACAAGAAAAGAAAGTGTGTCCTTCTTACTGGTGGGAACTGCCATGGTAGAGACTTTGTTGATCACATCCTGAGGAATGTAACGGCGACCATCTTGCCACCGCACTCCCAGAGACTGAATTTCTCTGGCAGGTCCTTTGACCTTGTCTCTCTTAATGGCAAAACCTGCTTGCAACAGAATATCAATGCTTTTGTTACCTTTCTCGAAGACTTCCTCAGCAGTTTGGCCCCACACAATGATGTCGTCGATGTACTGGTTGTGTTCTGGAGCTTTACCTTTCTCCAGTGCATTGTGGATGACTGAGTGACAGATGGTTGAGCTGTGTTTCCACCCCTGAGGCAAATGGTTGAACTGGTACTGGATTCCTCTCCAGGTGAATGCAAACTGAGGCCTACACTCCTTTGCTATGGGAATAGAGAAGAAAGCATTAGCAATGTCTATGGTTGCATACCATTTAGCCTCCTTCGATTCCAGCTCGTACTGGAGCTCCAGCATGTCTGGCACAGCTGCACTCATGGGTGGCGTCACCTCGTTGAGGGCACGAAAATCAACTGTGAGTCTCCAGTCGCCATTAGCTCTGTGCACAGGCCAGATGGGACTGTTGAAAGATGAATGAGCTTTCTCGATGACAGCCTGATCCTCCAGTTGATGAATCAGGTGATCAATGGTCAACAAAGAGTCACGGTTAGTTCTGTACCACCTGTGATGAACAGTTTGAGTTGCATTTGGCACCTCCAAATCCTCTATGTCATGTTGTCCCACAACTGCAGATTCATCAGAAAGTTCAGGTCTAACGGACAATTTCAATTTACCATCCTCAATCTCTACAGATGCTATTCCAAAAGCCCATTTGTGACCCTTAGGATCCTTGAAACAACCCTGTCTCAAATAGTCAATTGCCAAAACGCAGGGCGCATCAGGACCAGTTACAATAGTATGTGTCTTCCACTCTTTACTAGTTAAACTGATCTCAGCTAACTCTTGAGATCCACCAGTGATTCCAACAATAGATATGGACTCTGTCCCTTTGCAATTGGACGGCAATAAAGTACACTGAGCACCTGTGTCAACTAACGCCCTGCATTTCCGAACTTTTGAACTGCCAGGCCACCTAATGAATACATTCCAATAGATTCGGTTCTCTCCACTGTCCCTTTCCTCCTCCTGGCTGGAGGCAGGGCACCCCTAATGCTGAACATGGCATGTAGGGTGTACACATGTAGGGTGATTGGTGTTGTTGTGAGAGGAATTGCAACTGTTGGAATAATTGCAATTGCTTTCAGGAGCTGAAGAAGTGACAGCTACCTTTCGGGCATTATTGCCTCTGTTTCTGCCACTCTGCAGTTCCCTGACTCTCTTTGAAAGAAATGAAGTAGGTTTACCATCCCATTTGTTCATGTTCTCACCATATTTGTCACTCAGAATTACCCACAGTGATGCACGTGATTGCTGATGTCTGGGTGGAATTTGTCTCCTCCTGGGCTGGAATTGCCTTGCAGGAGGTGGGCATCTGTTCCTTGCTGCAGAAACATGCACCCATTCAGATGATGCAGGAATGGTATCCTTTTCCAGATTAGTAATGTTTTTAAGATCCTCCTTCAGTTCTTTCATACCATTTCTAATGCCATTCTCAATGCTATCCTTTATCCCTTTCATCTCTGTTGCCATAGTTTGTATGGCAGAGACTAGGCCAGAATGGGACAAGCTGTCCTCTATCTGCCTGAGCTGGTCAGTGAACTCACCAACAGTGAAAGATCTTCCATTATCACTCCTTGCTAGAAACTTGCTGGCCAAGATGTTAGCATAGGATGAAGGAGCAAGCTTAATCAGCTTCTTCATGAGACCTGTTCCCAAAGGAATATCATCAGGTTCATGAGTGCCATGATCTCCATAAAGCACTTCCTTCACAGCAAACTCCTTCAGAAGCTTAATTCCCTGCTCGATGGTGCTCCACTTCTTGGCAGCCCATGGCAAATCATTGTCCCGGGTTTGGGCTGATCCCTCCCCCGGGAAGAAATTCACAACACAAACCCCCCTACTTTTTTGAAAGTCAGGGAAAGATGAAATTGTATTTTCTTATAATATAAGTATAACAATGTAAAGAGAAATAATAACTAGAGAAGGAAGGAAGGGAAAAAAAAAAAAAACCAAAACAATAACCTTAAGGGAGATGGGGAAGGGTCAAGCGGCGGCGAAGCAGCAGAAGCAGCAGTAGCCAAAACAGCAGCCGGGGAAGATAGGCGAAGCTGCAGCAGCAGAAGCCAGCGGGTGAAGGGGGAGAACAAACTGTGCTTCTAGACATTAAGTTCTTGATGCTCCAATGAAATTATATTAATTTATCTATTGTTGCCATTTATGTGGCCTATCCCTGGGATGTTCATCTCTCCCCTATGTCTGAGCTAGAGGATCAGCTCAAACGGCCACAATCCACCCCTTTAATATAATTTACCATTGCAGCATCAAGTCATTCTATGTAACTAGGAATAACATCAGTATTGTAGATGGTCATTTTTCAGGCTTCAAGCATCTTTCTTCAATTTTCGGTCATTCATCTTCTTATTTCCGTCTGTCTCAGGCGTTGGCTAGCTCAATGTTTTTTTTTAATGAGTGGAACAAAACAGGACTCTTGGCACTCTCAGGGCTCATGCTCATGGGTAGCGGGCTCTTCATGGCTTTCCTTGGACACCACAATCATCTGCAAAAGAACTCATAACAACATATCTACATTCTTTCTGCCAATGTCAGATTCTTTTGTGGCACACATTGTATTTTACCGTTTTTCTGCATAACCCAATATGTATGACCAGGTCCTTCAGCAGAAACCACCCCTCGGACAGGTGTAGCCTCCCCCGAAGGGGAGAATACCCAAACAGACTTGCCCAACAAATTCTTTTCACGAATGACAGGAACCCTGTCACCTTCTACCTTTTGTAAGACCTCTGAATGAGCTGGGCCAGCTCGGTTGGTAGAACCTCTACTATTCACTACCCAAGTGGCTTGGGCTAGATGTTTCTCCCAGTTCTTTAACATTCCTCCCCCCATTGCCTTTAAAGTTGTTTTCAACAAGCCATTGTAACGTTCAATTTTGCCTGAGGCGGGTGCATAGTAGGGGATGTGATAGATCCACTCAATACCGTGCTCTTTGGCCCAAGATTTTATGAGATTGTTTTTAAAGTGGGTACCATTATCTGATTCAATTCTTTCTGGAGTGCCATGTCGCCACAGGATTTGTCTTTCCAAGCCCAAAATGGTGTTACGTGCAGTGGCACGGGAAACTGGATAGGTTTCCAGCCATCCAGTGCTTGCTTCCACCATGGTCAGCACATATTGCTTTCCAGTCCGAGAACGAGGTAGAGAGATGTAATCAATCTGCCACGCTTCACCGTATTTGTACTTTGCCCATCGCTCACCATACCACAAGGGCTTCAGACGCTTGGCTTGTTTAATAGTAGCACAAATATCACAGTCATGTATAACTTGTGTTATAGCATCCATGGAGATGTTGATTGCTCTGTCCCGTGCCCATTGGTAGGTAGCATCTCTGCCTTGATGTCCTGAGGAATCATGGGCCCACCGGGCTAAGAACAGTTCACCTCGGTGTTCCCAATCTAAATCCAAATCACAATTCACATCGGTCTGAAACACCTTGGCAGCCAAATCTGCCTGATGGTTGTGCTGATGTTCCTCAGTAGCTTTACTTTTGGGCATGTGAGCGTCTATGTGTCGTACTCTTACAGGGATTTTCTCTAGACGGGTAGCAATGTCCTGCCATAAGTCAGCAGCCCAAATTGGCTTTCCTTTCCGTTGCCAATTATTTCTTTTCCAGTCCTTTAGCCAACCCCATAAGGCGTTAGCCACCATCCACGAATCAGTATAGAGGTAAAGCATGGGCCAGTTCTCACGTTCAGCCGCGTCAAGAGCAAGTTGGATAGCTTTTACTTCTGCAAACTGGCTTGACTCACCTTCTCCAGCTTTTGTTTCAGCCACTGCCCGTATAGATCTCCAAACTGCAGCTCTCCATTTTCTCTTGTTTCCAACAAGGCGACAGGAACCATCAGTAAATAGAGCATAGTTTCTTTCTTCTTCAGACAAATCACTGTAAGGAGGAGCTTCTTCAGCCCGACTCATTCGCTCCTCTGGAGGATTTATACAGTTTGTACCTTCTGGCCAGTTGGTGATCATCTCCACAATGCCAGGTCGTTCAAGGCTCCCCATGCGTGCTCACTGTGTTATGAGAGCCAGCCACTTAGACCAGGTAACATTGATTGCATGATGTGGCGATGACCCCTTTCCCTTAAACATCCAGTTCAAAACTGGTAATCTGGGAGCCAAAAGAAGCTGAGAGTCTGTTCCTATTACTTCTGAAGCAGCTTTCACACCTTCATAAGCAGCAAGGATCTCTTTCTCTGTTGGTGTATAGTTTACTTCTGACCCTCTATATCCTCTATTCCAGAAACCAAGTGGTCGGCCACGTGTTTCTCCTGGGGCTCTCTGCCATAGGCACCAGGTGGGACCATTATCACTCGCAGCCGTATACAGAATGTTCTTAATGTCTGGACCAGTTCGAACAGGCCCCAAACCCATTGCATGGACTACTTCCTGTTTTATCTGATCAAAGGCTGCTTGTTGTTCAGGTCCCCACTGAAAGTTGTTTCTCTTTCGAGTTATATCATATAAAGGTTTTACAATTTGGCTGTACCCAGGGATGTGAAGCCTCCAAAATCCAACTGTTCCTAAGAAAGATAATGTGTCCTTCTTATTTGTGGGATTTGCCATGGCAGAAACCTTATTTATCACATCCATTGGAATGTGACGGCGACCATCTTGCCAACGAATTCCCAAGAACTGAATCTCTCTAGCAGGTCCTTTCACCTTGTCTCGCTTTATGGCAAAACCTGCCTTCAGCAGAATGTCAATTATTTTGTTACCTTTTTCAAAAACTTCCTGTGCCGTGTTCCCCCAGACAATGATGTCATCAATGAACTGCAGGTGCTCTGGAGCTCCACCTTTCTCCAATGCATCATGGATCACTGCATGACAGATCGTTGAGCTGTGCTTCCACCCCTGGGGCAAACGATTAAACGTATACTGAATCCCCCTCCAAGTGAAAGCAAATTGAGGCTTGCATTCTTCTGCTATTGGAATAGAAAAGAAAGCATTAGCAACATCTATGGTTGCATACCATTTGGCCTCCTTGGATTCCAGCTCATATTGGAGTTCTAACATGTCCGGCACAGCAGAACTCATGGGCGGAGTCACTTCATTTAGGCCGCGGAAATCAACTGTAAGTCGCCACTCTCCATTTGCCTTTCGCACAGGCCATATGGGACTATTGAAAGGTGAATGGGTCTTTTTAATGACGTCCTGGCACTCCAGACTACGAATCAGATCATGTATGGGCACCAAAGAGTCACGGTTTGTTCTATATTGCTTGTGGTGTACAATTTGGGTGGCAACTGGCAACTTCACATCCTCTACATTATGCTGCCCAACAACTGCAGACTCATCTGAGAGCTCAGGCCTAGCAGACAACTTCAATTTGTCTCCAACAGCTTCTACAGTTGCTATTCCAAAGGTCCACTTAAAACCCTTGGGATCTTTAAAACGCCCTTCTCTCAGAAAGTCAATTCCCAAGATGCAAGGTGCATTTGGACCTGTTACAATGACATGCCTTCGCCAATCACTTCCAGTCAAACTCATCTCTGCCTCTAACCTTGTCAATTCTTGAGAGCCTCCTGTAATTCCAGAAATAGTAATAGACTCCATTCCTTTACAGTTTGAAGGCATCAATGTGCATTGTGCACCCGTGTCCACTAGAGCCCTGTATTTCTGAATTTTCAAGGTACCAGGCCATTTAACATATACATTCCAGTATATTCTGTTGTCTTCCTGGTCCCTGGCCTCCGCCTGGTAAGAGGCAGGGCCCCCCTAATGTTGGCCATTACAATTGCAATTGGCGCAGTGTTTAGTGGTGTTAGTTGAATCATCACCAGAACCGTCTGAGTCATGTGGTGAAACTGAGGCGACTATTCTTTTAGGCTTCTCACTCTGTAACTCTCTCACTCTTTTTAGGAGAAGAGAGGTAGGTTTTCCATGCCATTTATCCATGTTTTCACCAAACTGGTCACGTAGGATTAACCAAAGAGACCCACGTGACTGTTGTCTATTTTTTAGTGAGTTTGGTTGAATTGGTCTTCTAGGAAGACGCCTATCCCTGATGGCCGAGACATGTACCCACTCTGAGGGTGAAGAAGAAAGTTCACTGTCCTTTGCCAACTGGGATAGGGAGGTTTTAAATTCCTCCTTGAGTTGTTTCATGCTATCTTTAATCTCTTCAGTCATAGTATTTATGGCTGACACCATAGCATTAACCGTAAGGCTATCCTCCATTTGCCTCATTTGATCAGCGAATTCACCCACAGTCATAGAAGTTGCTGCATCGTCTTTCCCCACCATCTTGCTTGCCAATGTATGGGCATAACTAGAGGGGGCAAGCTGGATAAGTTTCTTTAGGAGAGCTCGGCTCATTGGTATCTCCTCAGGGTTCTCTGTTGTATAATCTCCATAGATTAGCTCTCTTATGGCCATCTCTCGCAAGCACTGAACCCCCTGTTCAATTGTATTCCAGCGTAAGGGTCTCCAGGGTAAATCATCCCTGTTAGGGTACCGCAGTACCACAGCTGTCAATACGCGTGACCAGAGGTTAGAGTTGCCACCGAGATGTCCTAAGTGTTTATCTATGCCATTGTCTCTCGAGAAAACTCCCAACTGCCTTACTGTTGGAGGGTTTATTTTTATGGTGTCCATGCCTCCATGCCAGCATCTGTTCAGCCAACTCATCAGCAGTTCTCGCTCTTTCCGGGCATAGTCTTGCCTAATATGCCTGACCTCCTTCCTTGGCAACGGGGCTCCCTCCTCATCATCACTATCGTCACTATCATCCGTCTCCTGAATATGTTTTTCCTTTGCTTTTGCCTTTCCACTCCTTGTGCCCACAAGGGTACTGGCCTTCACACCAGCCGATGTACCTTCTCCTGGATCCTCTTCCTTTTGTTCACCCTGCTCTGGTTTATCCCCATTGTCATCTGAGCTATCTCGACCCCCAAGGCTAGCTGCCATTTTTCTCCTCGTTTTAACCGGGGCAAGGGAGACCTTATCTAAGGTAAACTGTGTCTTACTCTGGGAGGTGCCTTTCACTGAATCATCTGAGTTTTGTTTGTCTGCCTGGCTCTGTTCCACACGCGGTAGTGGGGCTGAGGCTGAGGCAGAAGGACCCTTCCCAACAGCAGCAACAGCAGTCGGCTCAGCAGAGGCAAACGGGGCTAAGGCAGGAGCAGTGGCATTAGCAGGCTCGATGGCGTTAGTGGGTTCGCCTTCCGAGGACCTCGCCGCCTCCCCTGGGACCGCTTCCAGTCCCCTGGTTGCAGGCGAAAGAATCTTTGCCTCAGCAGCCTCTCTGCTGGCAGAGGCTCTGGTGTCAGCGACCCTCCTACAGATCAAAACGTTCGAGCCGCATTTTCCACAAACCAGTTCCTCAACTTTATCTGTCCGAGGAACTTTGCCATAGCCCACACCGTCTGCAGCCAGACCTGCCGCCGCAGCAGCCCTTTGTGACTGCACTTCTGCAGGGGTTCCATCGCCTCTACCTTTACTTTCCTCCATTCTATTAGGTACGAATGGGAACCAGATTGTTTCCTGCCTCCATGCTTCAGGGTCAGTGGGGTACGGGCCATGTCCAACAATCTTTTCTCCTCTCAAAGGCTCCGAGGCAGGACGTTTCACTGCTCTGCGAGCAGTCCGTCTGCCCGGTGCCGTGGCCCTCCCTCCCCCGCTTCGGTTGCAGACTGTTTCTTTAACCCTTATCTCCCTACTATTGCCTCCGGAGAAGGTAAAAACCTCACTTACAGCCTGTTTATTCCTGCATTTCTCTCGTCTCCACACTATAACCAGACCTATAATAGCAGCCAAAAACATCAAGTTCACACATATTAGGCATGCTACTGGGTAGCTCATCTCTTCCAAATAACTCCTAGTCTCTGACACCAATGTCACATACGGCACACCCTCAACGACATTCCTAAACCCTAAAATATTCCTAACAACATCTCCAACCTTCCTTAGCACAGCTTTTACCGAGTCCCAGACCATCTTAGCAAAGAATGAACACACCTGGTAGTGCACCATAGCTGTAAAACACTGCTGAACCGACAGAGTCAGAATTGAGGCAATAATAGGCCAGAATATATCAAACAACTTCATTTTTCCCTGATGTTCTTATTCTGATTATCAATCAACAGGGGGAAAGGAAAAAAAAACAAAACAACAAGCCAAGATCGTGCCCCACGTTAAGGCGCCAAAAAAGAGTCCTGTCCCGGGTTTGGGCTGATCCCTCCCCCGGGAAGAAATTCACAACACAAACCCCCCTACTTTTTTGAAAGTCAGGGAAAGATGAAATTGTATTTTCTTATAATATAAGTATAACAATGTAAAGAGAAATAATAACTAGAGAAGGAAGGAAGGGAAAAAAAAAAAAAAACAAAACAATAACCTTAAGGGAGATGGGGAAGGGTCAAGCGGCGGCGAAGCAGCAGAAGCAGCAGTAGCCAAAACAGCAGCCGGGGAAGATAGGCGAAGCTGCAGCAGCAGAAGCCAGCGGGTGAAGGGGGAGAACAAACTGTGCTTCTAGACATTAAGTTCTTGATGCTCCAATGAAATTATATTAATTTATCTATTGTTGCCATTTATGTGGCCTATCCCTGGGATGTTCATCTCTCCCCTATGTCTGAGCTAGAGGATCAGCTCAAACGGCCACAATCATCTCGGGAAGGATATCTCATATCCACAGCCAACAGAAGGTGTGTCCACAAGCTCACCCTACCAAGAGGACTTGCTAGGTATTTGTCCACTCCACTCTCCTTAGTGAGTGGTCCCAGCTGCTTGGCAGACTTGTCTCCTACCTGCAGAGCATTAGCACCAATGCCACGGCATCTCACTAGCCAGCTTAGGATTGGCTCACCTGATTCCCTTGAGTATTCCTTTCTAACTTCCCTGACCTCTCTGAGAGGATCATTGGAGCCCTGGATGTCATCCTCCTCCTCTTCCTCCTGTTGATCTGGTGGTACCGGGCCTAAAAGAACCTTCCTCATAGCACTCTTAAACTCATTGGAACCATTCTCTCTCTTGGCAGCCAACCTCACAACACTCCTCTCATTTGAGTATTGATGTCTCAGCACATTTGCGAGGTCTCGCAGACTAACTGCCTCCTCTTCTTCCTCTTGCTGATCACTTGAGGTCTCTTCTCTTACATCCTCCTGTGAACCACACTTTGTCTTAGCTTTTGCCTTAGCAGGTGCCAGAAGGGCCTGAGCAGCAACAGACTTTGACGTGTCTGCTGGAGGGTTTGAATTATTAGGGGTCTGACCTGGAGCTTGTGAGTTCAAATCTGCCTTAATTTTAGCAGCAGGATTTTGGTTCTGTTCTGCTGGCTGGGGATTCGAACTGGCTGAGCTGTTGTTATTAGCATTAGTGGGATTATTTGCCTGTCCTCCTGGGATGCCTGCCAACCCTGACGTGTTATCATTGTTGCTACGAACATTCTGATTTTGGGTACCTGCCTGTGCTCCTGGGACTCCTGCCAAACTCTGCCCGTTGTTATTGTTATCCTTATTGTTCACATTCCTGGCAGGAACATTGGCCGTGTTCCCAGAAACTGGAGAAGGAGGGGCAGAGGCTGGCAGGGGAGAAGCAGATAACTGTGTTCCCTTGTTTTGCTGTGAAGGAGACTGCTTCTGAGACACAGAATTTTTCCTAGTTCTTACAGAAACTGGTTTTGAATTTTTCACACATAATACCAAAATTGGTATGAATATTAAGATCATAAGAGCCAGATTAATGCACACCAATCCCGCCAAGATTTCTTTTGTGTAAAAATCCTTGCATGGATATGGCATTTCAGTTTGGGGCTGGATTACCCTCATAAGAGCAGTAGATAACGCAGAATTTCGATTGATTGTAACATTATTGATAAGTGCTCCTGTAATGTTACTGGTAAGGTTTTCAGTGACATTAAAACCAGCATAACCAAGGATAAAATCACCCCAGGCCCAGAACATGCTTGAAACTTTGGCTTTAGCCTTCTTATAAGCTAAATCAATAAAATAAGCAACAATTTGAGCTTTTATCCAACTAAATGCCTAGAAATCAAAACCAGACCAGAGCAATGCCCCACACAAATACAATAGCTGCCTTATTAGCTTCATCTTAATTCCCAGAGCCAATGAACAGTCACTCAAATAAATTTAGCCCCACGTTGGGAAAGCCAATTAAAAATGTGATGGTTTGGGCTCTTACCTGCCCCTCCACACTTTTGGAATTGCCCCAGCTAACTCAGACGGCCTCTGGGAATATAAATGAAGCTATTTATTTTACAGCAGCAAATATACAAGCAGCTATTTACAATATATATATAGTTATATAAAGAAATATACAAAGGATAAACAATAGAGAAGCACAACTCCCCTCCCAGAAACCTGAGTTCCCAGGAGGGGCTCTCAAACCACCCCAACACCTTCCCCAGCCCCTCTCAACTTTACCCCAGTTCTCAGAAAGAAGAGAGGTGCAGCCAAGAGGTTAGGGAGCAATGTTAGTGGCAGCAAGGTTAATGAGATGCAGCTTCGTCAAAGCCCAGAAGCAAAGTGAGTGACAAAATGGAGAATGTTATACTTCTTCTTCCCAGAGTTCTCAGTGTGACTGTGAGCGAAGAGACACAATTGTTTTCATTTCACTGCCCATTATCTAGTTCTTTTACCAAAACATTCTAGTTTGCTTCAAACTAGCACACCCACACACTTTAGAAATACCCAACTAGTCTCAGCCGGCTCTGGGAATATAAATGAAGCTATTTATTTACAGCTGGCACAATATACAAGCAGATATTTACAGTATATACAGTTATATACAAAAATATATAAGGTAAAAAGTAATACAGAAACACAACACCCCTCCCAGAAACCTGAGTCCCCAGGAGAGGCTCTCAACCACCCCTGCACCTTCCCCCTGCCCCTCTCAACCTTACCCCAGTCCTAAGGAAGAACAGAGGTTCAGCCAAGAGGTTAAGAAGCAAAGGTGAGTGGAAGGTGAGGTTAGGGAGATGTAGCTCAGTCAGTGAGTAAAAATGGCGAGAGTGTTATCTAATGTTTACATTTCTTGTTCAGCAAGACTCTGAGGGAAGTAGACATCACCACTGTTTTCCTTTCACAGCCTATAATCTACTTTTTCTCAACAAAACATACTAGCCTGCTTCAAACTAGCACATCCATTCATCAAAGAAAACATCTGACTGTTCTGGAAAACCATTGAGCTAGCCAACGCCTGAGACAGATGGCAATAAGAAGATGAATGTCTGGAAATGGAAGAAAGATGCTTGAAGCCTGGACAACGATCATCCACGATACTGATGTTATCACTAGTTACATAAGAATGACTTGATGCTGCAATAGTAAATTATATTAAAGGTGAGGATTGTGGCCATTTGAGCTGATTTTCTAACTCAGACATAGGGGAGAGATGAACGCTCCAGGGATAGGCCATAAAATGGCAACAATAGATAAATTAATATAATTTCCTTGGAGCATCAAGAGCTTAATGTCTAGAAGCACAGTTTGTTCTCCCCTTCTTCTGCTGGCTTCTGCTGCTTGAGCTGTGCCTACCTATCTTCCCTAGCTGCTGTTTTGTCTGCTGCTGCTTCTGCTGCTTCGCTGCTGCTTGACCCCTCCCCCATCTCCATTAAGGTTATTGTATTGGTTTTCTTTGTTATGTCGTGGAGGGGATTTCTCTATTCCTCCCCTGTTAGGGGGAGGTGAGAAATTAATTTGAGGCGGTTTTGATTTTTTATAAAATTATTTATTAAAATTAATATTTACAACTTTACACCACCCCCAACCACTATGAAATCCAGAGTTCGTTTGCAAAGTTATGAAAATAGCTTTGGGATATATATATTTACAGGGATTGATTATTAAGAGGAAATATAAAATTATTAACAATTATTGACAGAGAGAAATTTTCTTAGGCTTAATGCCTCTTAACAACTCTAGTGTCTGCCCAGCAAGGGCTGAAACTGTGTGTACTCTTCAGATAGAGACAACTTATATTACAAAGGTATTAAAGCTTACTTAGGTGTGATGCTCTTGAGTATTAATCATTAAATCACCCTTCCAGGAATCTGCCTCAGCACGTGCCCAGTCTCTGGGGACTTGATGGAGCTGGAGATTTGTCCCGGTTTGCAAGGGGAATTGATAAGGGTTTTCCCAGTCTCTGGGGTAACAGTATTTCTCTAACCTTCTCTCCTGGGGTGAAGGTAGTCTCTGCCTCGGTGCTGCCTTTCTTCTGGAAGCCGTGCGTGTCCAGGGATGATCAGCTGGCAGGTTTTTTCCCGATGCAGGAGAAGGATTTGGTCCGTGTAGCTTCTGACACGGTTTGGGCAGCTAGCAGGCTGCGTTTGCAGGTTGGCAGGCCATTTGGAAAGGGGTATGCTGGTTCTGGGTCTTTCCAGAGTTACAGGATAGCTGGCAAGCAATATCTATGCCGTGCTGCAGGGAGATTTAACTCCGTAGCTGAATCAAGATAGCTCTAGGCTAGGCAGGGGGTTCTCGGCTCCCCATATATGTATGGTGCAGGCATGAATATGCTCTGCTTCTCAGAGGGCTTTCAGATAGCTTGACTGCGCCTTGAGATCAATGAACGAGGTCTAAGCCTCTGTAATGCTTGCGAGTGAGTGAGGCCTGATCCTTCGTCTAGGCCAGTGCAGCTGTGGATCAGAGCTGAGTCTATGTGCTCTAAACTAATGAGCAGTTTGAACCTCTGAACACATGGTGCTACTATACACCCTGTCATGGAGAGTAGCAGAAGCTCTTAGCAGGCTTCCCTGTTGTGAAGGTTATAGTGTCTCACATTAATGCCAAGAGCATCGCAAAACCAAAACAGTCCTTCAGTCCCATGAGAAAGTCTCTCCCTAGTCGAGATAAAAGGTAAACAATGGCCACTGTTTTGGCTAGGGGGAACGGCAGTTCTCATGCCCGCTCGACACCTGGTGTGGGCCGAGCTTGGGGTGATCTTAGAAATTGTTTTGGTAAAAGTTCTCCAATTGTATGGATTGATTATAACTTTGTGCCAATCTGTAAGAATAACGTAAAATAGCCTGGACTGGTGGGTTACACCTCTTTTTGAACATTATAAAAATGGTGTGCCTTCCTGGATCGGGAGCTTGCGCTTGCTGGTACCTGCTCCTACCTGCTCGCTCGCTAGCCTGCCTGTCTGCCTCGCTCCTGCCCCGGTGACCTCTTGTTCCTGATCGGCCCTGCCCGACAAGGGGCCCGCAGAGGCCTGAAACCCGCTTGGGCCCGACCCTGACGAACAAAGGGACACCGCCCAAACTTCGAATCCTGCTAATCTGAACCACTGAATCGTGAGTAAACCAAAGAAAGAACTCCTCATCTAAAGACTGAATAACTTTAAAGACTCAAAAGAACTCTAAAGAAAATCACAGACTCTCCTTTATCTGCTATTTTCTGAAATGTTATTCTACAACTTCAAACCTAAAAGAATTCATGTGGGGAATTTAGTTTGGGAGGGGGATCTCCGTGTTTGATCAATAAATCACTTGAACTATACAAGTGAGCCTTCGCATATTTTCCCCTAATCCTCCCAAACTACCTTCCGTGACAAATTGGCGACGAGGATGGGATTGTAACCATAGAATATCTACGGATTTATGGCAGAAAATATCATAATGGAGCAGCAGCCGCTGCCGCAGGCTGCGGCAGCTGGAGCAGAGTCTGAGTCTATCACAGCGGAGGTAGAAGATTCACTGGAGGCGGTAGCAAATGATCCATTTGATAAGCTGAAGTCCGTTTTTGAGATTGCTCACATATGAAAGGTTATGGACGCCCTTGCTAATGATACCATGGAACAGGTCACCGATAAGTTAGTAGATATGATTATTATGCTATATAAAGCTTTCCAAGATGTGGAAGGAGTTGATAAAGAAAGTTTTCTTATACTGGCGGTGGGCTTAATCCGAGCTCAAGATAAATTAGATGAATTTGAATATGATTTGAGGCGGGTGAGAGACGAGAGAGACGAGTTAAAGAAACAGGTTGATTGTCTCAATAAAGAGCAAAAGTGCTGGAAGCAGATCGGCCAGAGGACAAGACAACAGGTTGAGGAGCTGAGAGCTGAGAATGGCAGGTTGAGTGGTGAAATTAATCGCGTGAATGTACCCGCGGTGACCGATGACTGACTTCGGGAGTTGGAGGAGAGGCTAGAGGGGAAGTTTCTCCAGGCCTTTCAGGAATTACAGCTGCGAATGCCACCATCGCAGTCCCCGCAGCCGCATGTAGAGCAGCAGGGCCCAGAGGCACCGCCATCTCGTGCCAAGACGCCTCAGCTGCTTCCGTTGCCGTCGCAGCCCCCAGCACGGCCGGCACCTGTCTCTCCGCCGTGGACCTCAATTCGGTGGACGTCTAAGCCGCCGCCCCAGCCGTTCTCTCCACAGATAGTTATTCTGCCTTCTCATCCCCTGCCGCAAGCCCAGCCGGCTCTGCCGCCAGTGGCTCCGATACCGTCTAAACCGCAGCCGCCCCCTCAGCTGCAGACGGCTCCGCAGCCCGTGCCGGCGCCGCTTTTGCAGCCGGTTTTGCCAGTCCCGATGCCTTCTCAGCCTCAGGCGACGGCTCAGCTGCAATTAGCGATGTCTTTCAACCGATTTTGCCTCAGCAGGTTCCGTTGCAGGTTCTGATCCCGCAGCCACCCGTGCAGCCGGCGCCCATCCCGGCTCAACAGCCCGTGCCGCAGACGCCATCTTCTCAGCAGCCACGCCCCAAGGCGTCGCCCGGATCTGCGTCAGTGAGCAGCGACACGGAAGTGGAGGAGATAACCGGAAGCATGAGGAACGCGTCTGTGAATCCCATTTACAAGACAGAGACTGTTATAGGAGCACGGGGACAGCGCACCACGACTGAGAAAATTCGACCATACACCGCATTGCAGAAGCATGAGTTAAGGGAAAGGTACTCTCGATTGCCTAACGAGACTATAACTGATTATGTTTATAGAATTATAGTGAGTGATGCCGAATCTGTAATTTTGTCCCTCGAAGAGGTAAAGGGACATTGCTGGGGACCCGAAGTGTTTCTAGGGAATGGTCCTCCGGGTGAGCTTGCATTAAGTTATAGAATCCTTTATTGGGCTGGTGCTTATCATCCTTCAGAGAGAGATGAGGTAATCAGATGTCGTATTTCAAATTGTGATCAGTTAGCTGAAACAATCACAAAGCTGGCATGTATGCAGGCCATGGATAATCGTGGAATTAACCCAAATCCTATGAGTCTCCCAATTGAACCAAACAGGCTTTATCCTTTGGTAAAAGGTTTGCCAGGAATTCTAAGAACTGTGTGTGAGGCTAGAAGGGAGCATATTGAGAAAGCGATACAAGAAAAGGTAAGAGCAGGAGATAACTCATTAAACCACACTACGTGGGGAGAACTCCTAGAGGAATTAATGTTTAAAGGGCGAAATCTAGGTTATACTGATACCACACCTTTACATCCATCCTGGTACAAATCGAGAACATCTGACCGAAGGAGCAAACCTCCAATTGCCTCACATGGGAAGAAGCCAGAAGTGAGGCACGCCAAGGCTTATGGTGGTCCAGAAAGCCCTGAGGGAAGCCCCAGGACGAGCCCACGGTCGAGCCCCAGGGGGAGCCCTGAGATCAACCGTCGCTCTAATTTGAGAACATTCTGGGGGCAAAATTCCTATTACGGACAAGGTGGCTACCCAAAGAAGAGACTGATGGAGTACGACCCCGTGAAAACTGAACTCAGTGCTGTGAGTAAGTCTATCAGTGAGTTGCGAGATGATATACATCAGATGGTGAAAAAACTATTAGGCCAGGATGGAGATAAGACAAAACAGGAACGCAAGAGGGGTTCCAGAAACGCCTCTCCCAATAAGTCAGGTCAATCTGATCAGCAAGGGGCCAAAGGCAAGTCAAAAAACGAGAAGTAGCGGTGATTGTCTCAGGCCACACTCATCGCTTTATTTCTGCTTGTCAGTGGTCTGAAAAACCTGAACCCTTCATTATGATTCCAACAGGACCAGATAGAACTGCTGTTAAGTACCTAATAGACACAGGTGCACAAATTACTGTGTTGAATGAGCAATTGGCAAAACGCCTCAGAATTCTGCCATCTAGTAAGAAGATAAAAATAACAGGTGTAACAGGACAGCCTAACATATGCCACTTGGCTAAGACAAGACTATGGTTGCCTGGGGAGAAGAGAAGTACCCTGGTAGAGGTAGCATTAGCTGATTGTAGACATAATATTCTTGGATTTGATGTTTTAGCAGGTAGAAGGTAGCATCTTCCAGATGGAACATTATGGAGCTTTGGTGCTTATGAGGTGAGGAATAAGAGGGGAAAATTAGTACATGCTCGTGTTTGTTGGTTACAAACTGCTCCTCCTTTGCCAAAATCACACATTACCTGTGTCGCACAATATCCATTGCCAGCGGCAGCTAGGCAAGGTATTACTGAAGTGATAGCTGATCTTGAGAAGAGAAAGATCATCACCAGAACTCATTCTCCTTACAATTCACCCATCTGGCCAGTCCGCAAACCAGATGGCCGGTGGAGATTAACTATTGATTTCAGGAAACTTAATAGTAACACTCTTCCTCTCACTGCAGCAGTTCCTAGTCTCTCATCCACAGTGACAGCGATCCAAGCAGCTTCTCACGCCTGGATGGCAACCCTGGACGTGAAGGACATGTTCTTCATGGTACCACTAAGAGAAGAGGACAAAGCGCAATTTGCATTTACCTGGCAAGGTATTCAATACACATTCAACAGTCTCCCACAAGGGTACAAACACAGTGCAACTATTGCACACAACACACTTGCAGCTTTGCTTGACACTGTTCAACTTCCTAAAGATGTTAAAGTGTATCATTATCTCTGCCACAAGAAGCTCCTAGCCAAGCTGGCAGCTCATGGTTTGGACAGATTCACTCTGTGCTGGATCAAGAACTGGCTGGATGGCAGAGCTCAGAGAGTGGTGGGGAATGGTGCCACATCCAGTTGGCAGCCAGTCACTAGTGGTGTTCCCCAAGGATCAGTACTGGGCCCAGTCCTGTTCAATATCTTTATTGATGACCTGGATGAGGGGATTGAGTCCAGCATCAGTAAGTTTGCAGATGACACCAAGCTAGGAGCAGGTGTTGATCTGTTGGAAGGTAGGAGAGCCCTGCAGAGGGACCTGGACAGGCTGGATGGGTGGGCAGAGGCCAATGGGATGAGATTTAACAAGGCCAAGTGCAGGGTTCTGCACTTTGGCCACAACAACCCCAAGCAGCGCTATAGGCTAGGGACTGAGTGGCTGGAGAGCAGCCAGGAGGAAAGGGACCTGGGGGTACTGATAGATAGTAAGCTGAAGATGAGCCAGCAGTGTGCCCAGGTGGCCAAGAGAGCCAATGGCATCCTGGCCTGCATCAGGAACAGTGTGGCCAGTAGGACAAGGGAGGTTATTCTTCCCCTGTACTCAGCACTGGTCAGGCCACACCTTGAGTACTGTGTCCAGTTCTGGGCCCCTCAATTCAAGAGAGATGTTGAGGTGCTGGAACATGTCCAGAGAAGGGCAACAAAGCTGGTGAGGGGCCTGGAGCACAAATCCTATGAGGAGAGGTTGAGGGAGCTGGGCCTGTTTAGCCTGGAGAAGAGGAGGCTCAGGGGTGATCTTATTACTGTCTACAACTACCTGAAGGGGCATTGTAGCCAGGTGGGGGGTGGCCTCTTCTCCCAGGCAACCAGCAATAGAACAAGGGGACACAGTCTCAAGTTGTGCCAGGGTAGGTATAGGCTGGATATTAGGAAGAAGTTCTTCACAGAGAGAGTGATTTCCCATTGGAATGGGCTGCCCAGGGAGGTGGTGGAGGCACCGTCCCTGGGGGTCTTCAAGAAAAGCCTGGATGAGGCACTTAGTGCCATGGTCTAGTTGATTGGTTAGGGCTGGGTGATAGGTTGGACTGGATGATCTTGGAGGTCTCTTCCAACATGGTTGATTCTGTGAAATTCTATGAAATTCTATGAAATTCTATGACATCTTGGTGGGAGGGAATGACAAAGAACAAGTAGCTACAGTAGCTGAGAACTTTTGAAAACTGTTACCTGATAAAGGATTAACTATTCCAAAGGAAAAATGTCAAGGTCCAAGCCAGGAGGTTAAATTCTTGGGATCCTGGTGGGTAGCAGGTGCAGTGTCAGTTCCAGATGATACCCTTCAAGAAATTGAAAAGGGCCAAATACCCCAAAACAGAAAGGAGCTGCAACAATTGTTAGGTACCTTGGGTTACTGGAGGAAACATATTCCAGGTTTCTCTGTAATTGCTCATCCTCTCTATGATTTGCTTAAGAAGCACAAAGTTTGGGATTGGACTCCGTGACATCCTGAGAGCCTAAGAGTTCTCAAAGATGAACTAAAAGCCTATCAGAAGTTGGGGCCCTTGCACCCAAAAGATGCCCTGAGGGCTGAATGGGGTTTTTCCGAGGATGCCTCATACTGTGGAATTTTTCAGAGAGGACCCAATGGTCCTAGTAGAGCTCTTTTGTGTTCCTCAACAGCATTCAAAGAGACTGAGACACGGTACTCGGAATGGGAAAAGGGACTCCTTTCCCTAACCCGAGCTGTCAAAGAGGCAGAGAAACTTTGCACTACACAAGACATTGTAGTGCAAGGCCTGTTTCCACTGCTAAAATCGATCCTTAAAGGATCTCCTCCACCAGAAGGAATTGCCCAAAAGGCCACTGTGAGAAAGTGGTATGCTTACCTAGAGGGAATCTCACAGCTTATGCCGCTGAGAGAAGGACCTACTAAGGTATCCAAATTACAGCAGCCCATTAATCCTGACAAAACACTACTTGGTCAGCCATATAAGCCTTCTCCTATACAGGTGGCCCCAGAAATGACCGCAGACTCTGATAAGTCAGGAGTGTGGTTCACAGATGCATCCTCTCGGAGGGTGGGGTCGAAGTGGTGTTACAAAGCCGCTGCCTTGGAGATTGCTACAGGCCAAACCATCACTGAAGAGGGTGATGGCAGTGCACAGGTAGGGGAACTGCGTGCTCTCATGCTAGCAGCAGAGCACGGGGCAACAACCATTTACACCGATTCCTACTCCACATTCAAAGGCACCACTGAGTGGATTTGCCAGTGGGAAGCGAATCAGTGGAAGGTTTCAAATGTGGAAATTTGGAGGGCTAATGACTGGAAAAGACTATTAGAGATAGGCCGATCCAGATCCCTTAAAGTTGGTTGAGTTAAAGGTCATTCCAAACAGCAAACCCCAGCTGCAGCCTGGAATGATCAGGCAGATTTTCTGGCAAGAATAAACATATTTGATGATGAGAAAGATGAATGGTGGAGATTAGCTGAATGGCTACACATTAAAAGAGGCCATTCAGGAAAGGCAGACCTCTACTACGAATGTAGATCCAGAGGATGGCCAATTTCTATGACTACCTGTGAGGAAATCATTTCAACTTGTCCACAGTGTAAAATCAGGCTTAAAGCCAATCACCCCAACCTAGCACCAGCACAACACATCAGAGAAAACAAGAAATTATGGAGCACATGGCAAGTTGATTATGTGGGACCCTTTAAACCCTCACACGGGAAGAAATACGTACTGGTGGGGGTAGAAGTGGTTTCAGGATTAGTCATGGCTACAGGAACTAGTGCTGCCACAGGAGCTCAGACTATTGAGGCTTTAAAGCAGTGGTTTAGTTTCTTGCCAATGCCAGAATACATCCAAAGTGATAATGGATCTCACTTTACAGCATCATCTGTACAAGACTGGGATAAGGGTGAGGGAGTTACATGGGTATTCCACACTCCCTACTATCCTCAAGCTAATGGTATTGTAGAGAGAACAAATGCTCTGATTAAGAAACATACCATTGTGTCCAAAGGTAACTGGGATAAACGTTTGCCATATGCAGTTTTCATTGTCAATAACCGATGGGGTAATTATGGTAGTCCTAAAGTTAGAGCATTTTGTCCTGACAAGCCAGTTGAGAATGTCAACCATCCACCGGATAAGCCTCAACACCCTCAACAATCACTACACAGGTTACAGGTGGGACAACCAGTAATGGCAAACTTACCTTCAATCGGAGTTGTGCCTATGACCTTGTCAAAACCAAATGGGTTGTATGCATGGGAAGCAACTGATGTAAGTGGGAAAACTCATCGCATTAGTGTACGATGGATTCTCCCAGACTTCTGAATTGCTTTCGCATATAACAGGTTTTCTTGCTTTGTAAATATTCAATAAAGCTGTATGTTATTCAGGGGGTGGGCATATAGGATTAATCTGTCCTAGGTTGATTTAGGTTATAGTTATGTTTATGTATTAGTATACTATTCATGTATGTATAATGGTTAAGAATACTTGTATTTTGTTTTTGTTTTTCGATTTTTGGCTTAATGTGAGCCAGGGGGTGGAGTATGTCATGGAGAGTAGCAGAAGCTCTTAGCAGGCCTCCCTGTTGTGAAGGTTATAGTGTCTCACATTAATGCCAAGAGCATCGCAAAACCAAAACAGTCCTTCAGTCCCATGAGAAAGTCTCTCCCTAGTCGAGATAAAAGGTAAACAATGGCCACTGTTTTGGCTAGGGGGAACGGCAGTTCTCATGCCCGCTCGACACCTGGTGTGGGCCGAGCTTGGGGTGGTCTTAGAAATTGTTTTGGTAAAAGTTCTCCAATTGTATGGATTGATTATAACTTTGTGCCAATCTGTAAGAATAACGTAAAATAGCCTGGACTGGTGGGTTACACCTCTTTTTGAACATTATAAAAATGGTGTGCCTTCCTGGATTGGGGGTTTTGCTTGCTTGAGCTTGCTGGTACCTGCTCCTACCTGCTCGCTCGCTAGCCTGCCTGTCTGCCTCGCTCCTGCCCTGGTGACCTCTCGTTCCTGATCGGCCCTGCCCGACAAGGGGCCCGCAGAGGCCTGAAACCCGCTTGGGCCCGACCCTGACGAACAAAGGGACACCGCCCAAACTTCGAATCCTGCTAATCTGAACCACTGAATCGTGAGTAAACCAAAGAAAGAACTCCTCATCTAAAGACTGAATAACTTTAAAGACTCAAAAGAACTCTAAAGAAAATCACAGACTCTCCTTTATCTGCTATTTTCTGAAATGTTATTCTACAACTTCAAACCTAAAAGAATTCATGTGGGGAATTTAGTTTGGGAGGGGGATCTCCGTGTTTGATCAATAAATCACTTGAACTATACAAGTGAGCCTTCGCATATTTTCCCCTAATCCTCCCAAACTACCTTCCGTGACACACCCCTCTTTAAAGGCTCTGGGCCAAGATTCGTGGCTCGTTGGACATCTAAAATGACCAATCGGGCTGGCCGTAGGCCAAACCTTGCCCCAATAGGCAATAGAGATATGCCTGGACCCTCCCAATAGGGGATTACCTGCCTGGACCTCAGGGGTACACGGGCTGGGCGTGTGCGTGTTATGCAACTTATTTGCTGCCTCATGGGTCCTGGCTGAAGAGCATGTCTGGGCATGCAGAGGCATAGAAAAGCCTCAGTTTTGGGGCTGCTGCCCCTCCACCACATTTCTTTCCTTCTCTAGTTGTTATCTCTCTTTACATTGTTATGCTTATACTATAAGAAATACAATTTCATCTTTCCCTGACTTTCAAAGAAAATCTGTGTTGTGGTGAGTTTATTTCTCACCGGGGGAGGGATCGGCTCTAACCCAGGACACATGACATTTGACAAAGAGTGATTCAAAAGAGGATTTAGGAGAGAGGACCTCTGGTGAGCAAGAGGAGGAAGAGGAGACATATAGATTTGGTGAATGTACTCAGATCCCAGCACACTGATGAAAGGAGCATTGTGAGGTTGGCTGCCAGGAAAAAGGATGGTTCCGAGGAGTTTAAGAGTGCTCTTAGGAAAGTTCTGTTTCTAGGCAAGGGACAACCAGATCAACAAGAGGAAGAAGAGCAGGATGACATCCAGGAATCCAACGATCCCAACAGAGAGGTCTGGGAAGTTAGAAAGGAATACTCAAGGGAATCAGGAGAGCCAATCCTAAGCTGGCTGGTATTATGCCGTACTATTTGTGCAAATGCCCTGCAGGGAGGAAACAAGTCTGCCAAGCAGCTAGGACCATTCACCAAGGAGAGTGGAGTGGACAAATACCTAGCAAGTCCTCTTGGTAAGGTTAGCTTGTGGACACACCTTCTGTTGGCTGTGGCTCTGAGATATCCTTCCCGAGATGATCTGCCATGGGCCGCCAAGAAGTGGAACACCATTGAGCAGGGAATTAAGCTTCTGAAGGAGTTTGCTGTGAAGGAAGTGCTCTATGGAGATCATGGCACACATGAGCCTGATGACATTCCTCTTGGAACAGGTCTCATGAAGAAGCTTATTCAGCTTGCTCCTTCATCCTATGCTAACATCTTGGCTAGCAAGTTTCTATCAAGGAGTGAAAATGGAAGGTCTTTCACTGATGGTGAATTCACTGAACAGCTCAGGCAGATAGATGACAGCTTGTCAATTTCTGCCATAATCTCTACCATAAAAACTCTAGGTACAAAGGTAAAAGATGGCATTAAAGATAGCATTAAGTATGGCACAAAAGACAGCATGGAAGAACTGAAGGATCTTAAAAACTCCATTTCAAATCTGGTAAGGGATACCATCCCTTCATCATCTGAATGGGTGCATGTTTCTGCCTTCAGGAACATATGCCCACCTCCTGCAAGGCAATTCCAGCCCAGGAGGAGACAAATTCCACCCAGACATCAGCAATCACTTGCGTCACTGTGGATAACTCTGCGTGACCAATAGGGTGAGAACATGAACAAGTGGGATGGTCAACCTACTTCATTTCTTTCAAAGGTTCAAAGGGAGTCAGGGAACTGCAGAGTGGCAGAAACAGAGGCAACAATGCCAGAAAAGTAGCTGTCACTTCTTCAGCTCCTGAGAGCAACGGCAATTATTCCAAAAATTGCAGTTTCTCTCACAACAACACCAATCATTGTGTACACCCCACATGCCATGCTCAGCATTAGGGGTGCCCTGCCTCCAGCCAGGAGGAGGAAAGGGATAGTGGAGAAAAACGAATCTATTGGAATGTATTCATTAGGTGGCCTGGCAGTTAAAAAGTTCGGAAATACAGGGCTTTAGTTGACACAGGAGCTCGGTGTACTTTATTGCCATCAAATTGCAAGGGGACAGAGTCTATCACTATTTCTGGAATCACTGGTGGATCTCAGGAGGTAACTAAGTTGCAGGCTGAGATCAGTTTAACTGGTAAAGAGTGGAAGAAACACACTATTGTAACTGGTCCTGATGCGCCTTGCGTTCTGGGAATTGACTTTTTGAGACAAGGTTGTTTCAAAGATCCTAAGGGTCACAAATGGGCTTTTGGAATTGCAACTGTAGAGATTGAGGATGGTAAATTGAAATTGTCTATTGGACCTGAACTTTCAGATGAATCTGCAGTTGTGGGACATCAAGACATAGAGGATCTGGAAGTGCCAATTGCTACTCAAACTGTTCACCACAGGCAGTACAGAACTAACCGTGACTCTTTGTTGCCCATTCATCAGCTGATTCAGCAACTGGAGAGCCAGGTGCAGGAATAGGGGAATGGCCTGTTTGTAAGGAACAGTTGCCCGAGACGAAACAAATGCAGCATAGACCTTGGGCATACAATGTGTGGGTCAGACAGACCTCAGGACAGAACGGTAAGTAGGATCCTGTGGTCAGGACTGCTCAGATAGTTGCATAGCAGCATATATCAAGGAGCAGGGAAAGTAACGAAGAAAGTAGAAACAGCGTCTTTCACCTGAGCAGAGAATGTTAGCCAATCGTGTAGTAGTTACTACCTTTCTTATTGTAATTTTAACCAATCAGTGATTAACATGCTAGCCCTTCCGAGAGAATATATACCTCCCTATTTTTCTAATAAAGTGGAATTTTGGCTTGCATCAAGTTGTTGCTCCGTCCCTTCATCGCGGCAGTCAGGCTGCCATCGAGAAAGATCATTGACCTTTCGACAGTCCCATCTGGCCTCTGCGGAAGCCTAATGGAGACTGGAGGCTGACAGTTGATTTTTGTGTCCTCAACGAGGTGACTCCACCCATGAGTGCAGCTGTACCAGACATGCTGGAACTCCAGTACGAGCTGGAATCAAAGGAGGCTAAGTGATATGCTACCACAGACATTGCTAATGCTTTCTTCTCTATTCCCATAGCAAAGGAGTGCAGGCCTCAGTTTGCATTCACCTGGAGAGGAGTCCAGTACCAGTTCAACCGTTTGCCTCAGGGGTGGAAACACAGCTCAACAATCAGTCACTCAGTCATCCACAATTCACTGGAGAAAGGTAAAGCTCCAGAGCACATACCATTCATGGATGACATCATTGTGTGGGGCCAAACTGCTGAGGAAGTCTTCCAGAAAGGTAACAAAATCATTGACATTCTGCTGCAAGCAGGTTTTGCCATTAAGAGAGACAAGGTCAAAGGACCTGCCAGTTTCTGGGAGTGCGGTGGCAGGATGGTCGCCGTCACATTCCACAGGATGTGATCAACAAAGTCTCCACCATGGCCATTCCCGCAAATAACAAGGACACTCTCTCTTTCTTAGGTGCAGTGGGATTTTGGAGACTACACATTCCTGGATTCAGTCAAATTGTCAAACCTCTGCGCGATGTGACTCGTAAGAGAAACAGTTTTGAGTCGGAACCTGAACAACAAGCAGCCTTTGATCAGATCAAGTGAGAAGTAGTCCATGCAGTGGGCTTGGGACCTGTGAGATCTGGTCCAGACATTAAGAACATTCTGTACACGGCTGCCAGTGACAATGGTCCAACTTGGAGCCTTTGGCAGAGAGCTACAAACGAGACACATGGTCGTCCACTTGGTTTCTGGGGTCGTAGCTACAGAGGTTCAGAGGCAAATTACACCGCAACAGAGAAAGAGATACTAGCAGCCTACGAAGGAGTGAAAGCAGCTTCTGAAGTGATTGGAACTGAGTCACAATTGCTTTTAGCTCCAAGATTACCAGTTCTAAACTGTACCAAACCTCCAGAGGAGAAGATAACCCGTACTGAAGAAGCTCCTCCCTATGGTGATCTCTCTGATCAGGAAAAGAACTATGCTTTGTTCACAGATGGTTCCTATCATCTTGTTGGGAACAAGTGAAGATCTAAGTCAGGAGTCTGGAGTCCTACCAGGAGAGTTACAGAAGCGAGAGATGGTGAAGGTGAATGCAGACAGTTTGCTGAGTTAAAAGCTGTCCAACTTGCTCTTGATGTGGCTAAATGTGAAAAGTGGCCTATCCTTTACCTCTACAGCAACTCATGGATGGCAGCCAATGCTCTATGGGGTTTGCTAAAGGACTGGAAAAAGCATGGTTGGCAGAGGAAAGGAAAGCCTATTTGGTGTGCTGATCTATGGCAGGACATCGATGCATGGCTGGTGAGAACTCCAGTGAAGGTGTGGCACGTAGACGCACACATGCCTAAGAGCAGAGCCACTGAGGAACACCAACACAACCAGCAGGCAGACCAAGCTGCTAAAATTTCTCACATTGATACAAACTCTGATCTTAACCATGATTGGAAACACAGAGGTGAACTGTTCTTAGCTCGGTGGGCCCATGACTCATCTGGACATCAAGGCAGAGATGGAACATACCGGTGGGCACGCGATAGGTCAATTGACTTATCCATGGACACTATCACGCATGTCATCCATGACTGTGACGTTTGTGCTGCCATTAAGCAGGCTAAGCGTATCAAGCCCTTATGGTATGGTGAGCAATGGTCAAAGTACAAGTATGGAGAAGCCTGGCAGATTGACTTCATCACTTTACCTCGATCTCATTCTGGCAAGTAGTATGTGCTAACGGTGGTAGTAGCCAGCACTGGATGGCTGGAAACCTGTCCAGTTGCACAGGCTACTGCACGTAACACGGTTCTTGGCTTAGAAAGACAAATCCTGTGGAGATGTGGAACTCCAGAGAGAATAGATTCAGACAGTGGCACTGTTTTCAGGGAGAACCTTGTGAAAAACTGGGCCAAAGACATTGAGTGGATGTACCACAGACCCTACTACGCACCAGCTTAATGGAAGACTGAGTGCCACGATGGTTTGCTGAAAACCACCCTAAAAGCCATGGGGGGTGGAACTCTGAAAAACTGGGACAAACATTTAGCACAAGCTACCTGGTTGGTAAATAGCAGAGGTTCAAAAAATAGAGCAGGACCTGCACAATCAGACTTGGTCCTAACAGTAGACAGTGATAAATTTCCTGTTGTACGTGAAAAGAATCTGTTACGGAAAACTGTTTGGGTATTTTCTCCTTTGGGCGAAGGGAAACCTGTCCGAGGGGTGGTGTCTGCTGAAGGTCCTGGTCATACATACTGGGTAATGCCAGAGAATGGTTATATCCAGTGTATTCCACAGAGAAATCTAACCTTAGCTGAGAGAGTTTAAATTCAGAGTGTCTAATACAAGCTTTCAGGAGTTTTCTGTTCTAGGTACCGTCAGCGTCCAATGAAAGATTCTACCAGAGAATCTACAGTACGTGAGCACGAACCCAACATCACCTGGGAGTCCCTGTTCTCATCTCATCTGTGAGGAGACAAACTGTTCTGAGCTTTTGAATCACCTACATCTGAGATAGCCGCAATGAAGTGTGAACTGGACTTGTGATGTTCATTAGTGTAAATATTGGTTTAGATTAGATCAGATAATTCTCAGCAATACTGTGAGTGAAGTAGACAGGGGTGGATTGTGCTAGTTTGAAGCTGGCTAGAATGTTTTGGTGAGAAGAACTAGATTACAGGCTGAGGAAATAAAACAATGGTGATGTCTACTTCGCTCACAGTCTTGCTGAGATGTATAGGAACAAGAAACAAAAACATTAGATAACCACTCTTGCTAGGGCTGCTGGCTGAGCTGCATCTCTTTAACCTCACCCTCAATTTTGTACTAATCCACTTTGCTTCCTGGCCCTCTGGCCGAACCTCTGTTCTTCCTTGGGACTGGGGTAAGGTTGAGAGGGGTAGGGGGAAGGTGAAAGGAAGGGAGTTGTGTTTCTGTAATACCTTTTTACCTTGAATATTTCTGTATGTAGCTGTATATACTGTAAATATCTGCTTGTATATTGTGCCGGCTGTAAATATAAGCTTCATTCATATTTACTGAGCCAGCTGAGTCTAGTTTGGGTGTTTTCTAAAGTGTAGGGGGCGGGGAACACCCAAGCCATCACACCAAGGTAGATTGGAGGGTCAACCAGGGGGTTTAGGAAGCAGGTGGATTAATCAGAGAGAAGGCAGGTTAGGTTGGAGAGAGATGCAGCCGAAAGCCCAGAGAGCGACTGTCTTCTCTATATTTACATTCTTGTTCTTCTACCTCTCTGCAAGCCTATGAGTGAAGTAGGCATCACCATTGTTTCCCTTTCACAGCCTGTAGTCTAGTTCTCATCAAAACATTCTAGATAGGCTCAAACTAGCACAGTGCACCCCTGTCTATTTCACTCAGAGTATTGCTGAGAACTATTCTGTCTAAACTGTCATTTTTTTTAATGAGAGATGTCAGAAATTAAACTCTCAGATCAAATTGGAGAGAAAATACAGAATTATATTTAGAGAGAGAAAATATAGAGCTAGAAATTATAAAGAAATTACCCCATCCATGGCAAACCCCATTGATTTTTTCCCCAACCCAAAAAAACTAGATCTTTACTCCCCAGTGCTCCAATCCTCCCCCCCCCCCGCAATGCCTCCGCCATCCAAAGAGGCCTGCTCCTTACATGTTATTCCCGATAAAGTGGCTCCTGCCACACACACAGGGCAGTAGGAGGAGGAAAGGAGAGCGAACTGACGTTGTTGTGAGCTTATAACAAGATAGCAGAATTATAGGATTGAATAACAATCTTCTAGTCCCCAGAAGAGTTTTAACCCTATTGTCTCAGCCTGGGACACCTGCTCTATATCCACTACTCCATAAACGAAGTGGTCGGCTATGTGTTTCTCCTGGGCCTTTCTGCCATAGGCACCAGGTTTGCCCATTATCACTTGCAGCCATATACAGAATTTTCTTAACATCTGGACCAGTTTGAACAGGTCCCAAACCCATTGCATGAACTACTTCTTGCTTTATCTAATCGAAGGCTGCTTGTTGTTCAGGTCCCCACTGAAAGTTGTTCCTCTTTCGAGTCACATACAAAGGTTTTATAATGTGGCTGTATCCAGAGATATGCAGCCTCTAAATTCCAACTGTTCCTAAGAAAGATAACGTATGCTTCTTATTCCTCGGATTTGCCATGGCGGAAACTTTATTTAGCACATCCTGTGGAACGTGGCGGCAACCATCTTGCCAATGAATTCCCCGGAACTGAATCTCTCTAGCAGGTCCTTTCACCTTGTCTCACTTCATGGCAAAACCTGCCTTCAGCAGAATGTCAATTACTTTGTTGCCTTTCTCAAAAGCTTCTTGTGTTGCATTCCCCCAGATAATGATGTCATCAATGAACTGCAGATGCTCTGGAACTCCACCTTTCTCCAATGCATCATGGATCACTGCATGACAGATCGCTGAGCTGTGCTTCCACCACTGGGGCAAACGGTTAAATGCATACTGAATCCCCCTCCAGGTGAAAGCAAATTGAGGCTTGCATTCCTCTGCTATTGGAATAGAGAAGAAAGCATTAGCAACATCTATGGTTGCATACTGTCGTGGAACGCAGTTTCATGAGAAATTCATGGGGAAAATGCGCGAGGCTGGTTTGCAGAGACCCAGTGATGTATTGCTAAAAGCGAAGATCCCCTTCCCGAAAACCAAATTATCCACGTGAATTATTCTCGATTAGGCAAGAGTAACATTTCAGAAAATAGTAAATAAAAGAGAGTCTATGGTTCTTTGAAGAGTTTTGAGTCTTTGAAGTTGCTCAGTTTCGATTTAAGAGTTCATCAGTCTACTCACAGTCAGCAGCTTAGCAGGGTTTCGGAGCACCACTAGGGCGTTGTCCCTTTTCCCCCCCGGCCAGGATCAGGTCCATGCAGGCCCTCGGTCTCTGAGAGTCGGGCGTCAGCAGTCTTACGCCGGGCTGAGACCGAAGCAAGCAGGCAGATCGAAGCAGGCAAGCACGCTAGAGCAGGCTGATAAGGTGGAACGGGCCGCAGGCAGGTTGGTAGCATATGAACCGAACCAGCCGACCCGAACAGTCTGAGTGGTCCGAACAACGAAGCAGGCAGACACACCATTTTTATAATGTTCAAAAGAGGTGTGTTCACCAGTTCTGACAATTTTTACGATATTATTACAGATTGGTACAAAGTTATAATTAACCTATATAATTGGACAGTTCTTACCAAAACAACCTGTAGGACCACCCAAAGCTCGGCCCATCACCAGGTGGTCAGTGTGTCTGAGAACCAAGGCTGAAAGTTGGAAAACAAGGCCTATGTTTACCTTTTATCTCCTCTAGGGAGGAGACTTCTCATGGGACTAGACGATTGTTTTGGTTTTACGATGCTTCTGGCGTAAATGTGAGACACTGTAACCTTCATGGCATGGGGGCCTTTCAGGGGCTTTGCCACCCTCCATAACACATACCATTTGGCCTCCATGGATTCCAGCTCATACTGGAGTTCTAACATGTCTGGCACAGCAGAACTCATGGGCGGAGTCACTTCATTTAGGCTGCAGAAATCAACTGTCAGTCGCCATTCTCCATTTGCCTTTTGTAAAGGCCACATTGGACTGTTGAAAGATGAATGGGTTTTTGTAATGACGTCCTGGTGCTCCAGACAATGAATCAGATCATGTATGGGCACTAAAGAGTCACGTTTTGTTCTATATTGCCTATGGTGTACAGTTTCAGTGGCAATTGGCAACTTCACATCCTCTATATTATGCTGTCCAACAACTGCAGACTCATCTGAGAGCTCAGGCCTGGCAGACAACTTCAGTCTGTCTCCAAATGCTTCTACAGTTGCCATTCCAAAGGTCCATTTAAAACCGTTGGGATCCCTGAAGCACCCTTCTCTCAGAAAGTCAATTCCCATAACGCAAGGTCCATTTGGACCTGTTACAATGGCATGCCTGTCAAGGTCCGGAGAAGCAGAGATTAACAGTATCTCTGTCCAGAGGAGCTAGACCAGTTCTTATGGATTCCGTGTTGTGAAATTAAGGTGCAAACGAGACCAGATATCACCATGAAACTGTTTATTAAAGGATAAGGTTGGGCAAAACGGAGGGAGAGAGGGGAGAAGGGGGAGAGAGAAAGATAAAGAGATCGATGAAGAAGAAAAAAAAAGGAGCAGAGAAGGGAAAAGGGGCTGTGAGCATATTACCCTCAGTTGCAGATGAAGGAGTGAGAGAGAGACGGGTGCGTGGCCCAGGGATGATCTTCTGCGGAGTTTGTCAGAGGTTCTTCAGGCGGTGTGCAGCTCTGGTGGTCTGGTGATGGTCTGCCCTCGGTGGTCCGGTGGAGATGTCACTGGTGGTCCGGTGGGAATGGTGGTCCACTGGGAATGCCACGCGTGGTCCGATGGGAAGGCCATGCTTGGTCTGGTGAGGATGCCACACTTTGGCAGGCATTTCTCCTGCCTTTTTATACAGTTTTCTGCTCAGTGTCCAGCTGCAGCCCCCCAGGGCATCTTCCTGTGCATTCTCACACATTCACAGGGGTCCGGCGTCGCCGGGGGGAGGGCTTCCACCCTCTCTCGGCTACACCTGTCCACACCCTGCATACACATCCCTTGGGGGCAGCTGAGATAAGATGGAGGCTTCCTGGGCAGTCCAGCCAGGGTGAGGTCTAGGAGTTTCAAAGGTATTGTCTGTTGATTTGCATCTCTGAGCTTTTGGGCGAAGCACCGAGTCTGAGTCCCAAAAGTAACAAGATTAAGGAGAGATGATGCAATCTTTGTTGATTAAGGAGGGACGATGCAATCTTTATCTTTGTTGATTAACAAGAGAGAGGATCAGACTCTCACAATGCCTTCGCCAGTCACTCCCAGTCAAATGTATCTCTGCCTCTAACCTTGTCAATTCTCGAGATCCTCCTGTGACTTCAGAAATAGTAATGGACTCCATTCCTTTACAATTTGAAGGCATCAATGTACATTGTGCACCCATGTCCACTAGAGCCCCATATTTCTGAATTTTCAAGGTACCAGGCGATCTAACATACACATTCCAGTATATCCTATTATCTTCCTGGTCCCTGGCCTCCGCCTGGTAAGAGGCAGGGCCCCCCTAATGTTGACCATTACAAGTACGATTGACACAGTGTTTAATGGTATTAGCTGACTCGTTGCCAGAACTGACTGAGTCATGTGGGGAAACCGAGGCAACTACTCTTTTAGCCTTCTCATTCTGCAACACTCTCACTCTTTTTAGGAGAAGTGAGGTAGGTTTCCCATCCCATTTATCCATGTTTTCACCAAATTGGTCACATAAGATTACCCAAAGAGACCCATGTGACTAACTCACTGAGTCAGTTAGTTTGAATTAGTCTTCTGGGAGGATGTCTATCTCTGATGACCGAGACATGTACCCACTCTGATGGCATGAGGAAAGGTCATTGTCCTTCACCAACTGGCATATGGAGGTTTTAAATTCCTCTTTGAGTTGTTTCATGCCATCTTTTATCTCTTCAGCCGTAGTATTTATGGCTGACACCATGGCATTAAACGTAAGGCTATCCTCCATCTGCCTCATCTGATTAGCAAACTCACCCACAGTCAGAGGAGTTGTTTCATCATCTTTCCCCACCATTTTACTTGATGATGTATGGGCATAATTAGAGGGAGCATAATCTCTATAGGTTAGCTCCTTTATGGCCATCTCTTGCAAGGACTGAACCCCCTGTTCAACTGTATTCCAGCATGAAGGTCTCCAGGGTAAATCATGCCTGTTGGGGTACCGCAGCACCACAGCTGTCAATACGCGTGACCAGAGGTTAGAATTGCCACCGAGATGTCCCAAGTGCTTATCTATGCCATTGTCTCTCAAGAAAACTCCCAACTGCCTCACTGTCTGAGGGTTTATTTCTATGGTGTTGCACCCGAAAAGGGGGGTCAGATTCCACTGTTTGGTGCACCAGATGTTGCAGGCCGTGTTGCCTGCTATTTCCGCTTGCCGGCGGGCACCAATGGCAAACACGTCCATCAACCAATATGGTTGCGACGAGCCGCCTGAGTCTTCGGAACGATTCAAATATGAATTATGCTGAAGCCATTTATTGATCATGACAGCCTGAATTTATACACTCAGCCAGTAGAGCACATGCCTACACATTAGCATAATTAGTCAGGGACGACCCACCACATCTGCATAAGTCCACGCCTTGTTATCCTCGTTAGCAACGTCTGTTATCTACCCCTTCTGAGATAAGGTGGCCAGCTGCATGTGAGAACCAAGGTCTGTTATTACAAGGATCTGCCTGTTGTCTCTTCTCTTCACTCCATTCCCACAGCAGTCCTGCACCTGTACCCCTGTCATGGAGAGTAGCAAAGGCTCTCTAAGCTTTTGCTATATTGTGTAGTTTCTAGTGCCTCACATTCAAGCCAGAAGCATCGAAAAACCAAAACAATCTTTCAGTCCCATGGGAAGATTTCTCCCTAGGGTAAGTGAAAGGTAAACACTGGCCATGTTTCCTTTTCACTTGGCCTTGCTTTCCAGATAACAGGGTATTGTTTTGGTTAAGTAGAAACGACTATCTTAGGCCTGCCCAGCACCTGCAGGTGGGCTGGCCTGAGGAGTGGTCTTTATATTGTTTAGGTAATGTTATCCAATTGTGTAAGTTGATTACTGTTTTTTACCAATGTATGTGAACAACGTAAAAGTGGTCTGAATTGTGGGCTAGTCCTATTTTGGAACATTATAAAAATGGTGGACAGGCCAGGATCAAGGCTCTCTTGCGCTCTTCCCTTGCCTTGCCTTGCCCTTCTGGGTTTTTCCAGCCTTTCTGGTTTTTTCCCGGACTTCTAACAACAACAAACTGCTCGCCGATATAGCCTCGCCTCGGGCGGACACGCCGAGACGCAGAGGCAGAAAGCCTGCATGCCTGGACCCTCATCGGGAGAAAGGGACTCCCTACCAAGCTACAGACTGTGAGTAGCTGACGAACTGTTAACTCAAACCTCAGAGACTCAAAAGAACTCTCTTTAAACATCATAGACTCTTTAATTTGACATTTTCGGAAATGTTACTTTGATCTCAATCAAAAGAATTCACAGTGGTGGTGTAGTTTCGGGAAGAGGGAATTCGCATTCTTTGCAATAAATCACTGATAAGATAGTCAACGCCTCGCGTATTTTCCCCATAACTCTGCCGCGAAACTGCGTTCCACGACAACCCCACAACTCTTGTGCATTCTGCACATGTTTATCATTTTGTGTCCTCTGCTAGCAAGAAATTCTCCAACAATTCCCTCTCTTTCTTTTGAGCAACCTGGGCTTGATCTTTCAACTTTACATAGGCTGTTCAACACAGGGGTAAATGATACAGCTACAAATCAATAGTGCTAAAATCAGAAAGAGAATAAACCTGTTAGAGCTTTCACTAGTAGCATTAGTTTGGCAAGCTAACAACCCAAGCTTAGCTAACAATCCCAAAAGCTTTTTCTCCAAGCGATAGTAAGTCATTTGTTCAAAAGACCAAATGTCCAGATGAACATCACAGTTACAGGAGAGTGCAGGTGTGCCACGCCTTCACCGGCTCTGTGTGGCAGCTGACGTCGCAGATTAGCAGATGAATCAGCTGTCCAGCATTCCTCCTCCGACCCCCATAGTTCTGGATTCACTCTATAGTTCTCAGAAATCTTGATGTTCTCATCACACCCCCCAGCCATGAGCTGTGTCTGTCCACTGTGCTCAAGAACCACCAATTTCCAAATACGATATAAAGACATGCCCCAGATGTTGCCCTCAGGCTATTACACTAGGCCTTTTTTCCACAATCCCCCATCTGCTCCAAGAATTTAAGGCAGTGTTTCCTATCTTTTTGCAGGGCCCATGCAAAAGACAACAACCACATTGCCATCCATGCCAACCAAGTGGGCCCTGGCCCTCACAACAGGTGCTACCAAATCTCGTGAAAACACCCAAATTCATCAACCATGAACAAAGCCTTATGATCCATACACACATAATCATCATGTCAGTACTCCTTTCAAGTTCTTTCCACAATTCTGCCATCTGAGCAAGGCTTCTGCTCACTTGAAGAAAACAGGCTGGTTATAATCAGGCTGGTCTTCATCATAAAGGCCTGTGAAGATAAATGATCAAACACAAGCAAATACAAAAGCAAATGCAGACATACTCATTGCCTAGGCTAACAGATCCATTGGCCTAGGCTGTATGATGTAATCACAGAAATTTAGAAAAAAATTCCTTCTGCTACCCTACTTTCCTCTATCCCATTTTCTCCCTCTTTTTTTTTGTTGTAATCCCAGTGATGCCCAGATATACAGAAAAAAAAAAAAAAAACCAAGAAAAAGCATCCCATGATATCCCTATATCCTAAAATCCCAGCAGTTCGGCCCCACACAATGATGTCATCGATGAACTAGATGTGCTCTGGAGCTTTACCTTTCTCCAGTGCATTGTGGATGACTGAGCGACAGATGGTTGAGCTGTGTTTCCACCCCTGAGGCAAATGGTTGGACTTGTACTGGATTCCTCTCCTGGTGAATGCAAACTGAGGCCTGCACCCCTTTGCTACAGGAATAGAGGAGAAAGCATTAGCAATGTCTATGGTAACATACCATTTAGCCTCCTTCGATTCCAGCTCGTACTGGAGTTCCAGCATGTCCGGCACAGCTGCGCTCATGGTTGGAGTCATCTCGTTGAGGGCACAAAACTCTACTGTCAGCCTCCAGTCTCTGTTAGATTTATGCACAGGCCAGATGGGACTGTTGAAAGGTGAATGAGCTTTCTCTATGACAGCCTGATCCTCCAGTTGACGAATCAGCTCATGAATGGGCAACAAAGAGTCACGGTTAGTTCTGTACTGTCTGTGGTGAACAGTTTGAGTAGCAATTGGTACCTCCCGATCCTCTATGTCATGATGTCCCACAACTGCAGATTCATTTGAAAGTTCAGGTCTAATGGTCAATTTCAATTTGCCATCCTCAGTCTCTACAGATGCTACTCCAAAAGCCCATTTGTGACCTTTAGGATCTTTGAAACAACCTTGTCTCAAAAAGTCAATTCCCAGAATGCAAGGCGCATCAGGACCAGTTACAATAGTATGTTTCTTCCACTCTTTACCAGTTAAACTGATCTCAGCCTGCGACTTAGTTAACTCTTGAGATCCACCAGTGATTACAAAAATAGATATGGACTCTGTCCCTTTGCAATTTGATGGCAACAAAGTACACTGAGCACCTGTGTCAACTAATGCCCTGTAATTACGAACTTTTGAACTGCCAGGCCACCAAATGAATACATTCCAATAAATTTGGTTCTCTCCACTCTCCTTTTCCTCCTCCTGGTTGGAGGCAGGGCACCCCTAATGCTAACCCTAATGCTAACCCCAATGGCACGTGGGGTATACACAGTGGTTGGTGTTGTTGCGAGAGAAATTGCAGTTATTGGAGTAACTGCAGTTGCTCTGGGGAGCTGAAGAAGTGACAGCTACTTTTCCGGCATTGTTGCCTCTGTTTCTGCCACTCTGCTGTTCCCTGACTCTCTTTGAAAGAGCTGAAGTAGGTTGGCCATCCCATTTGTTCACGTTCTCACCATATTGGTCACGCAGAGTTATCCACAGTGACGCACGTGATTGCTGCTGTCTAGGTGGAATTTTTCTCCTCCTGGGCTGGAATTGCCTTGCAGGAGGTGGGCATCTGTTCCTGATGGCAGAAACATGCACCTGTTCAGATGATGCAGGAATGGTATCCTTTACCGGATTGGAAATGTTCTTAAGACCCTCCTTCAGTTCTTTCATGCCATTCCTAATGCCATTCTCAATGCTATCTTTCATCTCTATATCTAGAGTTTTTATGGCACAGATTATAGTAGAATGTGACAAGCTGTCCTCTATCTGCCTGAGCTGGTCAGTGAACTCACCAACAGTGAATGACCTTCCATTATCACTCCTTGATAGAAACTTGCTGGCCCAGATGTTAGCAGAGGATGACGGAGCAAGCTTAATAAGTTTCTTCATGAGACCTCGTCCAAGAGGAATGTCATCAGGCTCATGTGTGCCATGAGCACTTCCTTCACAGCAAACTCCTTCAGAAGCTTAATTCCCTGCTCAATGGTGTTTCACTTCTTGGCAGCCCATAGCAGATCATCTCGGGAAGGATATCTCATAGCCACAGCCAACAGAAGGCATGTCCACAAGCTGACCTTACCAAGATGACTTGCCAGGTATTTGTCCATTCCACTCTCCTTGGTGAGTGGTCCCAGCTGCTTGGCAGACTTACCTCCTCCCTGCAGGGCATTGGCACCAATAGTATGGCATCTCACTATCCATCTTAATATTGTCTCTCCTGATTCTTTTCAGTATTCCTCTGTTGAATCACACTTTGTCAAATGTTGTGTCTTTGCTCTCACTTTAGTAGGTGCCATTACGGCCTGTGCAGCGACAGACTTTGACATGTCTATTGGAGGGTTTGAATCATTGGGGGTCTGACCTGAGGCCAGTGAGTTCAGATCTGCCTTAGAGGTAATCGGGTTCTGGTTGTCTGCTGGCTGCAGATTCGAACTGGCTGAGTTAGTGTTACTAGTGTTATTAGTAGAGGGAACATCTTGGCTTTGATTATTTTCCCTCACTCTTGGGACTCCTGCCAATCTGGCTGTGTTATCTTTCCCACTCTGAGGGAAGTTGACATCACCATTGTTTTCCTTTCACAGCCTATAATCTAGTTCTTCTCACCAAAACATTCTAGCTTGCTTCAAACTAGCACACAGGGCTAGCCACGGAGAGCTGCCCCTGCATCACCCTGCCAGG
Source organism: Pogoniulus pusillus (assembly GCF_015220805.1). Classification (NCBI taxonomy): domain Eukaryota; kingdom Metazoa; phylum Chordata; class Aves; order Piciformes; family Lybiidae; genus Pogoniulus; species Pogoniulus pusillus. The sequence goes on from NC_087308.1 coordinate 4,795,591, forward strand.
GCTAGCCACGGAGAGCTGCCCCTGCACCGCCCTGTGCCAGGCCAAGCCACGGAGAGCTGACAGTAGAGGGGCCGGCTGAGGAGGGATCCCGGGGCGCATCGAGCGAGAAGCCTCAGGCGCACCACCGGCCCGTCTTGTCTGCACCGCCTGGTCGGGGAGGTGGAGCATGAGCATCTGTGCTAGGACCCGAAAGACAGAAGCCTAATTTAATTGAGGCTCCAGTGTTCCGGAGAAGCCATCAGGAGCCCTGGGGAGAGTTCTCTTTGTGAAGGGCTGGGAGCCCTGGGATGGGTTTGCTCTGAGAGAGGGGCCCGCACCTTGTCCTTGAAAAGAGATAGCGATGGGCGGACCCCAGCCAGGAGTAGGATTTGTGTCCGTACCTCTAAATTCAGGTGATGTTAGAGAATTTAATAAAGAAATGGGGAATCTTTTAGAAGATCCCCTGGGGGTTTGTATAGGGTTAACACTCCTGGGGGAGTAACCCTGAACCTGACCCTAGGGGTCTTGGCCCCTCCCCAGGGGTGGGCCACACTCCAGGTGATGGTTAGCCCACTCCCCCCCACTTCCTGTGGTATAAAAGAGGAGCACTTCCTGGTCCTCATCCTCTTTTTTCCTTCACTACCTCTTGACACACACACTCACACTGCATACCAGCACACCACGTGGCAGTCACGAGGTAGAGACACCATCACATTGCTCGGGTTGTATCCATCCCTTTTTGTATTTTGCTGTTTTTCCCTTCCTTATCTTTTGTAAACTCCCCTACCTCCAATACCTTTTCTAAGTTATTGTTAAACTTTTCCTTTTCAACTTCCAAATCAAGTGAGATTGATTTATTTGGGTGTCCCTACCTTTCTCTCTCTCCCTGTCTTTTGGGAAAAGGAGGGGGAAGAAGGGAGGGCACTCTATAAATTCTATAAAATGTCATTGGGTCTATTAAAATTATTAGAGTCTCTGGGAACCTGCATTTGAACCCAAGACAGGGTTGCTGAGAAATTTGACCAATTCTTAGGACCCTCCATTTATACCTGGGATTGCAATCAATCCTAAGGATTTTATTTACAGTAGAGGAGCCGGAAATTATTAGAAGAGCTGGAATGAGAAATTGGGAACACAGGCATCAACAGGGTCCTGCTGGAGAGGTTAAGTGGCCCTTACAGAGGCCAAACTGGGATCACCAGAATCCAGCACCAGGAATTCACATTTTTAGTGGATTCCAGAGCAGAAAGATCTACTATGCAAACTGTTCCTTTAGGATGTAGGGAATCTTTAGAGAGAATGCAGGTGATTGGAGCAAAAGGAGAACCTTTCAAAGTGCCTCTCATTAAAGAGGTGGAGATTGAATCATCTACTAAAATTATAATTGGAAACTTTTTACTAGTCCCAGAAGCAGAATATAATCTACTAGGACGGGACTTGATGGTAGAATTAGGAGTCAATTTAGAGATTAGTAGGCAGGAAATAAAAGTAAGAGTATGTGTCCTCACTGCGGAAGATGAAAAAGAGATAAATCCTGAGGTTTGGTACACTCCAGACTCAGCAGGAAAATTGGATATCAAAACTTTAGACGTTAAAATTAAAGATCCATCAGAGTCTATAAGGATAAAACAATATCCTATATCCCCTGAGGGAAGAAGGGGATTACAACTCACCATTGATAGGCTGTTGGAACAGGGAATGCTAGAACTATGTATGTCCCCTCACAATACACCAATTTTACCTATTACGAAACCAGATGGGGCTTACAGATTAGTACAAGATTTAAAGGCAGTGAACCAATGAACCCTTACTCGGTTCCCTGTGGTGGCAAATCCATACACCTTATTAAGCAAATTGTCACCTGAGCATACCTGGTATAGTGTAATAGACATGAAAGATGCCTTTTGGGCTTGCCCTCTTAAGGAAGAGAGCAGAGATTACTTTGCCTTTGAATGGGAAAATATAGAAACACGCAGAACTCAACAGTTGAGATGGACAGTATTGCCTCAAGGATTGACGGAGTCACCGAATCTTTTTGGGCAAGCTTTGGAATTGATACTGCAAAATTTTGAAGTTGATCCTGAGGTAACCCTCTTGAATATGTAGATGATTTAATGTTAACAGGGAAAGAACAGGAGAAAGTCAGGAGAGAAAGCATTAAATTATCGAATTTTCTCGGGTCAAAAGGATTAAAAGTGTCAAAATTGAAATTGCAGTTTACTTGAAGAAAAAGAGAAATACTTAGGACATTGGCTGGAGAAAGGGGAAAAATTGTTAGATCCCCAGCAGGTTAAGGGAATATTGGACTTGCCACCCCCAAAAACTAAGAGACAAGTTTGGCAACTTTGGGATTATTAGGATACTGTCGGCAATGGATTGAAAACAGTAGTAAGAAGGTAAAATTCTTGTATGAAAAATTAATCAAGAATGGTTTGTTAAAATGGAGTCAGGAGGATGACTGGAATTTGAAAATATTAAAATCTGATTTAATTGAGGCTCCAGTGTTAAGATTACCTGATATAAGAAAAGCCTTCTTTTTATACGTGAATACAGAGGAAGGGACTGCATATGGGGTTTTAACTCAGAATTGGGCAGCACATAAAAAAACAGTAGGGTATTATTCAAAATTATTAGATCCTGTTAGTAGAGGATGGCCCACCTGCCTCCAAGCAATAGTATCAACTGCTATATTGATAGAGGAAGCCAAGAAAATTACTCATTTTTTATATGGTGAACCAGAATCAAGTTTGACCCATGATTGTGTCCAGCTGTGTGATGGTTCGGGTGTTGCCTGCCCCCTCACACTTTAGAAATCACCCAGACTAGACTCAGCCAGCTCTGGAAATATGAATGGAGCTTATATTTACAGATAGCACAATATACAAGCAGATATTTACAGTATATACAGTTATATACAGAAACATACAAGGTAATACAGGAGTGCAACAGCCCTCCCAGAAACCTGAGTCCCCAGGAGGGGCTCTCAGCCACCCCTTCACGTTCCCCCTACCCCTCTCACCCTTACCCCAGTCCCAAGGAAGAATAGAGGTTCAGCCAAGAGGTTAAGAAGCAAAGTGGGTTAGCGCAAAATGGAGGGTGAGGTTAGAGCGATGCAGCTCAGGCAGCAGCCCCAGCGAGAGCGGTTATCTAATGTTTATACTTCTAGTTCCTATACACCTCAGCAAGACTGTGAGCGAAGTAGACATCACCACTGTTTTCTTTCCACAGCCTGTAATCTAGTTCTCACCAAAACATTCCACCCTGCTTCAAACTAGCACAATCCACCCCTGTCTACTTCACTCACAGTATTGCAGAGAACTATCTGATCTTATCTAAACCAATATTTAAACTAATGAGTATTACACACTTCATTCCGGCTACCTCAGATGTAGGCAATTCAAAAGCTCAGAACAGTTCGTCTCCTCACAGATGAGACAAGAACAGGGACTCCCAGGTGACATTAGGTTCATGCTCACGTACTGTAGATTCTCTCATAGATTCTTTCATTGGATGCCGATGGTACCTAAAAAAGAAAAAAAATTAACAGCTTGTATTATACACTCTGAATTTGAACTCTCTCATCTAAGGTTATATTTCTCTGTGGAATACACTGAATTTCATCATTCTCATGCATCACCCAGTAGGTATGACCAGGACCTTCAGCAGACACCACCCCTTGGACAGGTTCCCCTTTGCCCGAAGGAAAAAAACTACCCAAACAGTTTTCCCTAAAAGATTCTTTTCACATACAACAGGAACTTTATCACCGTCTACTGTTTGGACCAAGTCTGATTGTGCAGGTCTTGCTCTCTTTACTGAACCTCTACTATTTACCAACCAGGTAGCTTGTGCTAAATGTTTATCCCAGTTTTTCAGAGTTCCCCCCCCATGGCTTTTAGGGTGGTTTTCAGCAAACCGTTCTAGCCCTCAATCTTCCATGAAGCTGGAGCATAATAGGGTATGTGGTAGATCAACTCAGTACCGTGCTCATTGTCTCAGTTTTTCAAAAGACTGTTCTTGAAATGAGTACCATTGTCTGACTCGATTCTCTCTGGAGTTCCATGTCTCCACGTGATCTGTCTCTCCAAGCCATGAATGGTGTAACATGCAGTAGCAGGTGGAACTGGATAGGGTATCCAGCCATCCGGTGCTGGCCTCTACCATTGTTAGAACATACTGCTTGCCAGAATGAGATTGAGGTAATGTGATGTAGTCAATCTGCCAGGCTTCTCCATACTTGTACTTTGACCATCTCTCACCATACCGTAAGGGCTTGATTCGCCTAGTCTGCTTAATAGCAGCACAAATGTCACAGTCATAGATGACTTGGGTGATAGCGTTCATGGACAAGTCAACTGACCTATCACGTGCCCATTGGTGCGTTGCATGTCTGCCTTGATGTCCAGATGAATCATGGACCCACCGAAATAAGAACAGTTCACCTCGGTGTTTCCAATCAAGGTCAAGATCAGAGTTGGTATCAACTTGAGAAATCCTAGCAGCTTGGTCTGCCTGCTGGTTGGGTTGGTGTTCCTCAGTGGCTCTGCTCTTAGGCATGTGTGCGTCTACGTGCCGCACCTTCACTGGAATTTTCTCCAGCCATGCATCAATGTCCTGCCATAGATCAGCACACCAAATAGGCTTTCCTTTCCTCTGCCAACCATTCTTCTTCTGTCCTTTAGCCAACCCCATAGAGCATTGGCTGCCATCCATGAGTCGGTGTAGAGGTAAAGGATAGGCCAATTCTCACGTTCAGCCACATCAAGAGCAAGTTGGACAGCTTTTCCCTCAGTGAACTGTCTGGATTCTCCTTCTCCATCTCTCGCTTCAGTAACTCTCCTGGTAGGACTCCAGGCTGCTACTTCCATCTTTGCTTGTTCCCAACAAGATGATAGGAACCATCTGTGAACAAAGCATAGTTCTTTTCCTGATCAGAGAGATCACCATAGGGAGGAGCTTCTTCAGCAGGGGTTATTTTCTCCTCTGGAGCTTTGGTACAGTCTGTGCCTTCCGGCCAGTTGGTGATCACCTCGACCAGACCAGGTCGGTCAAGATTACCCATTCGTGCTCATTGGGTTATCAAAGCCATTCATTTAGACCAGGTTGCATCTGTGGCATGATGTGGTGATGCACCTTTGCCTTTGAACATCCAGTTTAGAACAGGTGATCTAGGACCTGAAAGCTGTTGTGACTCAGTTCCAATCATTTCAGAAGCTGCTTCCACTTCTTCATAGGCTGCTAGTATCTCTTTCTCTGTTGCGGTGTAATTTGCCTCTGAACCTCTGTAGCCACGTCCCCAGAAACCAAGTGGATGACCACGTGTCTCATTTGGAGCTCTCTGCCAAAGGCTCCAAGTTGGACCATTGTGGGAAGCTTTCTCCTGCAGCGAAGCATGAAATGTAAACATCAGACCCTGTGATGAGAAGTGTCCTTGGAGCCTTGAGGCTCCCAGGGGCCTAAGATGGGAACCATGAGCAACCCACGCACAGCTGTCAGGGGGTGGAATCTGCCGGCCCCTGGGGCGGGCACAGCCCAGGAGGCTGACTCTGGCCAGCCCCCCTGGGTGGGAGCCTTAATGTGTTTAGTGTAAGCTAACCTATCTCTGCCTTGCACTTAACCTGGAGCCAATCTGTACCTTCCACTTGTACCAATCTTGAGCTAAGTTAGTTGTCTACACCCCCTTTGGGGGCTATAAAGGTCGCTGCACCGCCCTAATAAATCGCACTGATGCGCAGAAGCCACAGAGTCGACTCTCAGTGCCCCGATCTCTCGCCGCTCCAGTCTCCGTCCTCCGACAGATGGCGCCTGAACACACCGATGGAACCTCTGGATGGCTACACGACCAGGTACGAAAAACCTGCATTCCGGGCCACCTGCGGCCGCGAAGAGCCTGTTAGGCCACAACTCCGGGCCCCCCCCACCAGGCCGTGAAGATCCTGCAGGCCGCTACTCCGGGCCCCCCCCCCCCACCAGGCCGCGAAGAGCCTGTTAGGCCGCAACTCCGGGCCCCCCCCACCAGGCCGTGAAGAGCCTGCTAGGCCGCAACTCCGCGCCCCCCCCGCCACCGGCCGTGAAGATCCGGGCCCACAGGCTGCGAAGGACATAGAGGCTTCCACATAGAAAGAGCTGGTAGAAATGCAAGAGATCGGACGGTACTATACCCCCGGCTGGGGAAACACGCTGTTTTTTCCTCTTTTTCTTTTTTATCTCTTCCCCCTCGCTTAACCCGTTACTAACCATGGGGATCAGTGTCTGCTGATACGGGTGACCTATAGAGATAGGCGCTTATTGAAGATTGAAACTGCTCATAGATATGGGGGTGCTTCAATAACGACAGCTGTGGCGACGGCCGTGTGACCATATATATGGGCGTTTTTCGGGGGCAGTAATCGCGCAGAGTCGGATCTCCCCCCGAGGAGCAGCTGTTGCCGGAAGGCAGGAACACACACCCATCCCCCCCTTTTTTTTTCGCTTACGGAATCTTGCCGGGGAAGCGCGCTGTTTTCCTTTTTTATCCCGTCCCTAACCACGGGGAACAGTGTCTGCTGATACAGGCAGCCTATAGATATAGGCGCTTATTAAAGATTGGAACCACTCATAGATATGGGGGTACTTTAATAACGGTAGCTGTTGTGACGACAGATGTGACCATACAGATGGGCATATTCTGGGGGCGGTAATCGTGCATAGTCAGATCCCCCCCGGAGCAGCTGCCGCCGGAAAGCAGACTCCCCCCCCCCTCCCGCACGCTCACAGAATCTTGCCGCTAACATTGAACCTCCCAGCCCCCCCCCCCTTCTTCCGCGGCTTTTTCAAAGTATTGGTGACTCCCTCTGGGGAACTTGCGAACCGACCACGCAAGCACTTTTGGATAAACAAGTAGCAATTTCTCTCCTCTTGAACTTTTTGGAAAAGCGAGGAGTTTCCATGTCGAAGAAAAAATTGACCTCCTTAGTGGCATATGGACTAGTAAGAGGACACTTTCAAACCTCGGACTCTCTTTTCGATGAATCCAAATGGCGCCGCTGTGGCGATACTATTTTTGACCAGGCTATTGATGGTGACAAAACAGCCAAAAGCGTGCAAAAGCAATGGCGCGATGTCACCAATTGCTTAAAGAAATATAGAATGGAACAGGCCCTTGCAGCTACTGCAGCAGCACGGCTTGCTGACGGCTTGGACACTCAGGGGGAGAGACCATTAGAGGCACTGGTTACGCCAGCTAGCTCCCTCTTTTCCAACCTGAAAATTTCCCCGGGTACAGTGGTGCCTTTGATGACCCTCCCCAGTGCGTCTACTGTTCCGATGCTGTCCGCAGTGCCCCAGCAGCTGGTGCCGCCAACTCCAGACGTCCCGATGCAGCCTGCGGCACCCCAACAGCCAGCGCTGCCGACCCCTGATGTCCCGATGCAGCCTGCGGCGCCCCAGCAGCCGGCGCCGCCGACTCAAGACGTCCCGATGCAGCCTGCGGCGCCCCAACAGCCAGCGCCGCCGACTCAGAACCCTCTATTATACCCTACGCTGCCTCAACAGCCGGCGCCGCTTCCCCAAGACATTCCCGACATCCCTACCGTCCCGGTGCAACCGCCTGCGCCCCCGCTCCCAGCGGCACTAATTCCCCAGAACATCCCCACCATCCCTGCCGTTCCAGTGCAACCACCTGCCCCCCCGCTCCCAGCGCTGCCGCCCTACAGTGGTCCATTTTCCCCACTCCCGACTTCTGCTACCGTCTCGCCACGTCCGGCGCAAACTTCTTGTGCTACATTCCCATCTGCCCCCCCGGCTGCAGAGGTCCCGAGGTGGGTTTCCGCCGCGGAAGCTGGTCCTTCCTCTCAAGCCTGGGAACCGCCGCCTGTGATTAACTCAGACGCTAGTGACTCCTCACAGTCCGATGCTGACGACGGTATTGGCAACGTTGCCGACGACTTGCAGAAATTTAGAATAAGGCCTTCTGGCAATGCCCAGCCCTTGGCGGCACCACAAGCTACAGAGATCACGGGAAAGACTCTTCAGCTTACACCCGCCGGTCCACAGCATCGGTGGCGTGCCGTTATTCGTGACACCTTGTTACAAGGAGATTGAGAGGCAGCTGCTGCTCTGGAGGGTGCAGCGGCATTCCCAGTTGTGGCAGCACGGACCGCAGATGGACAGCCAGGAGCCACTCACACGGCTCTTGATTGGAAACTGCTTATGCAATTGAAAACAGCAGTATCTTCCCACGGCTTGCACTCACAACCGACTAAGCAATTGCTGAATTACATCTTCTCTGCCCATGTGCTATGCCCAGCAGATTGTGAGACTGTTGCGAGACTGATTTTAACACCATCCCAGTTCATGTTGTGGGAAAGGGCATGGCGTGATGAGTGCAGGAAGGTGGTGGAGCAGCCACGACAATTAGGCGACCCCTTACTTAATGTTCAAGCAGACATACTACTGGGAAAGGGGGCCTTCAGCTCGCTGGACGCCCAGATACGTCATCCCTTTGAGTGGCATCATGCATCCGTGACAACTGCCAGAGCAGCTTTTAATATGGTGCCTACAGAACCAAGAGCACCTAGCTATACCGCTGTTAAGCAAGGCTTAAGTGAGGACTACAGCCATTTCATCGATAGACTGGCAGCTGCAGTTGAAGCAGCCACTGAGATGCTGCAACCAGACAAGCCTTTTTTCGAACCCTAGCTTTTGAGAATGCTAATAATAAGACCAAGCAGCTGTTGTCCATTCTGCCTAGGGAGGCCTCAGTGGACGATATGTTGGAGCGAGTTGCTTGAATGCCTACAAACCAGCAGCAGACGTTTGTTGCAACCCAAATGGATCAGGTTCTGGATAAACACACGCAGCTCGTAACGGCAGCACTGCAATCCGTGGATGCAGGGAATCGTGGCCGCCGGACCAACAACCCACACCACCCCTGCTTCCGCTGCGGCCTAACTGGACACTCACGTGATCATTGCCCACAGGCTGCGGTCTGGTGTGACCACTGCCAGGTTAACACTCATGCAACTGCAGCCTGTAAGCGTTCGGGAAACTACCAGCGCAGCACGACTGGCAGCCGCGCGAGGACACAAGTCGCTGCCCCAACGATGCTATCTGCCCAGCAACCTCCAGCAGCCTCAGGTTGGATCTTACAACAGCAGTGAGCGTCACCTTGATTGACAACCGCCCTGTCCCCATCGCTACCTCCATGAAAGGCCCATTAACGATAAATGGCAAACCCACTGGCGCATTACTCCTGGGAAGGTCCTCTGCAGGGCTAAAGGGACTGATGGTCATTCCCGGGGTGATTGATGAAAACTACACTGGGATCATACAAATTGTTGCATACACTAACAGCCCACCTATCGTGGTGCCAGAAGGCAGTCGCATTGCTCAACTGGTGCCCCTGACCAACCTGCTACAGGACGTGGCCCGGGGCTGTGCCTTGCCACAAAGAGGAGAACAAGGTTTTGGATCTACGTGTGGCTTAGCCATGCTGACCCTGTCCTTGACTCAACGACCATTTATATCAGCTATCATTAGTAATGGTCAGGACACAATAACCATGGACGTTCTCCTGGATACAGGTGCTGATATGACCATCTTTTCCACACCTGCATGGCCCTCACACTGGCCAGCAAGCCCAGCCAAAGACGGTGTTGAAGGCATTGGTGGAGTATCTCAGACTCTGACAAGTTCACAGCGAATCAGCATAACCATAGATGGGAGGACAGGCCACGTCTTTGCACCCATCGTGCCTCTCCCACGAGGCGTGAATGCGCTGATTGGTAGAGATGTCATGACACAGATGGGAGTCGTGATAACTACTCTGCAGGTAATTTTTCAGCAGCGGCCACTGGACGGCAGCCGCCCATAATCAAACTTCAGTGGCTTTCTAATACACCGATCTGGATAGATCAGTGGCCGCTGCGAAAAGAACGGCTGCAAGAAGCACACAAGCTTGTCAAAGAACAACTTGCTGCAGGCCATATTGTACCTTCAACCAGCCCATGGAACACCTCATTTTTTTGTAATACCAAAAAAGTCAGGAAAGATTTCTCGAGATATAGACTGGGGTCTTGATGACTATGTCGGACTCTGGAACTTTACCGTTATTTTTGACTTTAATTGTAATATATTTTGTACTTTAGACATTTGTTGGATAAGATAGTGATGCTTATTAATCGTATTGGGTTTTTAGGATAACGTTAATAACACAGTAATTCTTAGGCAATCATGATAGAGTATAATTAGCATTTGATAGATGTTATACTGATATACTGTGGTAAGGCATTATATTTTATATTCACAAGTCCCTGCTTACTTCCCCTATACTAAGGATGATATGGTACCATATTCTCTTTTACACCCCCCCCCTCCCTCCTTTATTCTTTTCCCTTTTCCTCTTTTATTAGGCTTAGAGGTTAAGACAGTATTATAGTTATAAAATTTTTCCTTAACATATAGAAATGTTGTAGAATTTTGTCTTTTATATAGTCGCTCAGAAGCCACACAAAAAAAAAAAAAAAAAAAGGGCGAGGTGGAAGAGGAGCTAGAAAGATAAGGAGAGAGGCATGGAGAAACACTGCAATCACACAAATAAGATCAGTGGATTTGTCAGCTTAGGTACTGAATATGCTCGTATTATGTTTTATCACCTGTCCGTACAGGCCTTAAGGTGGATACCAACCTGAATATGATTGGTCTGTCCTTTTATGAAGTGAGCAGAAAATTTTGCTCAGATGGCAGAGTTGTGGTAAGATCTTGGGAGAATCATTGAGATGATGGTTATAAGTATTTGGATTATAAGGTTTTGGATCTTGGCTAATGAATTTGGATATTTTCATGAGCTTCAGTGATTGTAGCTTAATGGAATAGATTCAGTCTGGTCCCTTTGGTGAAGGCCAAAGCCCACTTAAAATTGGCACAAGATGGCAAAGTGATTTCTTCATCTCTTGCAAGGGCCCTGCAAGGGATGAAAAAACACTGCCCCAAATTCTTGAAGCAAATTGAGAGCTGTGGGAAAAGGCCTAAGCAGAATAGCGTGAAAGTAACATCTAAGGCGCACCCTTGTATTGTATTTGGGGGTTTGTAGTTCTTAAGCACAATAGTCAGACGCAGCTCATAGCCGAGGACTGCACTGGAAACATCAAGATCTCTGAGAATTATGAAGTGAACTCAAAGCTATGGGAGAGATACTGGACAATTCACTCGCCCACAACATCGGCTACCACGGTGAGCTAACGAAGACATGATAGACTTGCACTCTCCAGAAGTTGTGATGTTCATCTGGACTTTTGGGTTTTTGAACATTTGACTCACTGTCGCTTGCAGAAATAGCTTTTGGGATCGTTAGCTAAGCTTGGGTGGCTGGTTTGCCAGATTGTTGTTACTAGCAAAGGTTCTTAACAAATGTATTCTCCTCACTTTAGCACCATTGACCTGCACTCCTACCAAGCACAGCTCGCTTAACATCAAACATGGATTGCTCAAAGAAAAGAAGGGGGTATTGTGGGAAGCTTTCTCCTGCAGCGAAGCATGAAATGTAAACATCAGACCCTGTGATGAGAAGCGTCCTTGGAGCCTTGAGGCTCCCAGGGGCCTAAGATGGGAACCATGAGCAACCCACGCACAGCTGTCAGGGGGTGGAATCTGCCGGCCCCTGGGGCGGGCACAGCCCAGGGGGCTGACTCTGGCCAGCCCCCCTGGGTGGGAGCCTTAAGGTGTGTGCTAGTTTGAAGCAAGCTGGAATGTTTTGGTAAAAGAACTTGATAACGGGCAGTGAAATGAAAACAATTGATGTCAACTTCTCTCAAAGTCTTGCTGAGAATTCTGGGAAGAAGAAGTAAACTTTCTCCATTTTGTCTTTTCCTTCTGCCTTTGCCTTCAGACCTGGTCACATCACATTAACCTTGCTCCCACTAACCCTGCTCCCTAACCTCTTGGCCGCACCTCTCTTCCTCCTGAGAACTGGGGTAAGGTTGAGAGGGCTGGGGGAGGTGTTGGGGTGGTTTGAGAGCCCCTCCTGGGGACTCAGGTTTCTGGGAGGGGAGCTGTGCTTTTGTATTGTTTATCCTTTGTATATTTCTGTATATAATTGTATATAATTGTATATATTGTAAATAGCTGCTTGTAAATTCTGCTAGCTGTAAATAAATTGCTTCATCTTAATCCCAGGGTCCGTCTGAGTTAGCTGGGGCAAATTCAAAAGTGGGGGGGGGGGGCGGTTAAGAGCCCAAACCATCACATTTTTAATTGCCTTTCCCAACGTGGGGCTAGATATATATGAGTGATTGGAAATTAGCTCTGGGAATTAAGATGAAGCTAATCAACCAGCTATTGTACTTGGTGGGGATTGTTGTGTGGCCTGTTTTCTGGGTTTTTGTGTACAATTGGATCAAAGATCAAATTGGTTATTTCTTGCGTCATGTAGTTTTTAAGAAGGCTAAAGTTAAGCTTTCAAACATGTTCTGGAGCTGGGGTGATTTTATTCTTGGTTATGCTGGTTTTAGTGTCACTGAGAATATTACCAAGGATATTACAGGAGCTCTGGTCAATAACGTGACAATCAATGGAAATTCTGCTTTAAATACGTCTCTAATGAGAGTTATTCAGCCTAAGACAGGAATTCCAACTGTTTGCATAGGCACATGCTCGTGTAAAACTGTTTTGCTACTCACAGTTTTTAATATTTGCCTCATGATTTTAATATTCATATTAATTTTGGCATTATTGGTGAAAAAATCAAAACCAGCTTCTGTAAGAATTAGGAAAAATTCTATGTCTAAGAAGCAGTCTCTTTCACAGCAAAACAAGGGAACACAGTTATCGGCTTCCCCCTTGCCAGCCTCTGCCCCTCCTCCAAGTGCTGGGAACACAGCCAATGTTCCCGCCCCTAACATAAACAATGATAAGGATAACAAAAACAACGGGCAGAGTTTAGCAGGAGTCCTAGGAGCACAGACAAGTACCCAAAATCAGAATGTTCCTAGCAAAAATGACAACAATCCACAGAGTTTGGCAGGCGTCCCAGGAGGACAGGCAAATAATCCCACTAATGATAATACTACCAATGCTGGTAACGCTAGCCCAGTCAGTCCAAATCCTAATGACACCAGCTCAGCCAATTCGAACCCCCAGCCAGCAGACCAGAACCAAAACCCTCCTGTTAAAAGCAAGGCAGATCTGAACTCACAAGCTCCAAGTCAGACCTCCAATAATTCAAACCCTCCAGGTCAGACCCCTAATAATACAAACCCTCCAGCAGACACATCCAAGTCTGTTGATGTTCAGGCCTTTCTGGCACCTGCTAAGGCAAAAGCTAAGACAAAGAGTGGTTCACAGGAGGATGTAAGAGAGGGGACCTCTGGTGATCAGCAGCAAGGAGAAGAGGAGGAAGAGATAGTTAGTCTGTGAGACCTTGCAAATGTGCTGAGACAACAATACTCAAGTGAGAGGAGCATTGTGAGGTTAGCTGCCAAGAGAGAGGATGGTTCCAATCAGTTTAGGAATGCTATGAGGAAGATTGTGTTAGGCCCAGTACCACCAGATCAACAGGTGGAAGAGGAGGTGGAAGATGACATTCAGGGCTCCAAGGATCCACTCAGAGAGGTCAGGGAAGTTAGGAAGGAATACACAAGGGAATCAGGTGAGCCAGTCCTAAGATGGCTAGTGAGATGCCGCGGCATTGGTGCTAATGCCCTGCAGGTAGGAGACAAGTCTGCCAAGCAGCTGGGACCACTCACCAAGGAGAGTGGAGTGGACAAATACCTAGCAAGCCCTCTTGGTAGGGTTAGCTTGTGGACACGCCTTTTGTTGGCTGTGGTTATGAGATATCCTTCCCGGGATTATTTGCCATGGGCTGCCAAGAAGTGGAACACCGTTGAGCAGGGAATTAAGCTTCTGAAGGAGTTTGCTGTGAAGGAAGTGCTTTATGGAGATCATGGCACTCATGAGCCTGACGATATTCCTTTGGGAACAGGTCTCATGAAGAAGCTGATTAAACTTGCTCCTTCATCCTATGCTAAAATCGTGGCCAGTAAGTTTCTAGCAAGGAGTGATAATGGAAGATCTTTCACTGCTGGTGAATTTACTGATCAGCTCAGGCAGATAGAGGACAGCTTGTCACATTCTGGTATAATCTGTGCCATAAAGACTATGACTACAGAGCTTAAAGATACCATTAAAGAACTGAAGGAGGATCTCAAAAACATTACCAATCTGGTAAAGGATACCGTTCCTGCATCATCTGAATGGGTGCATGTTTCTGCAGTCAGGAACAGACGCCCATCTCCTGCAAGGCAATTCCAGCCCAGGAGGAGACAAATTCCACCCAGACAGCAGCAATCACGTGCGTCACTGTGGATACTTCTGCGTGACACATACGGTGTGAACATGAACAAGTGGGATGGTAAACCTACTTCAGCTCTTTCAAAGAGGGTCAAGGATCTGCAGAGTGGCAGAAACAGAGGCAGCAATGCCAGGAAAGTAGCTGTCACTTCTTCAGCTCCTGAGAGCAACTGCAATTGTTCCAACAATTGCAATTCCTCTCACAACAACACCAATCACTGTGTACACCCTACATGCCATGTTCAGCATTAGGGGTGCCCTGCCTCCAGCCAGGAGGAGGAAAGGGATAGTGGAGAGAACCGAATCTATTGGAATGTATTCATTAGGTGGCCTGGCAGTTCAAGAGTTCGGAAATACAGGGCTTTAGTTGACGCAGTTGCTCAGTGTACTTTGTTGCCATCTAATTGCAAAGGGACAGAGTCCATTTCTGTCTTTGGAATCACTGGTGGATCTCACGAGTTAACTAAGATACAGGCTGAGATCAGTTTAACTGGTAAAGAGTGGAAGACACATAGTATTGTAACTGGTCCTGATGCGCCTTGCATTCTGGGAATTGACTTTTTGAGACAAGGTTGTTTCAAAGATCCTAAGGGTCATAAATGGGCTTTTGGAATAGCATCTGTAGAGATTGAGGATGATAAATTGAAATTGTCTATTAGACCTGAACTTTCTGATGAATCTGCAGTTGTGGGACATCATGACATAGAGGACCTGGAAGTGCCAATTGCAACCCAAACTGTTCATCATAGGCAGTACAGAACTAACCGTGACTCTTTGTTGGCCATTCATCAGCTGATTCGTCAATTGGAGAGTCAGGCTGTCATCATGAAAGCTCATTCACCTTTCAACAGTCCCATCTGGCCTGTGCGTAAACCTACGGGCGACTGGAGACTGACAGTTGACTTTCGTGCCCTGTTGCGGAGGGCAGTAATACGTGGCCAAGTCGAGAATTTATCAAAAATAGATATTTTTTATTTTTTTCTCAAAACCCCGCCCCCACAACTATATATAGAAAGATTAATTTGGTTTAATAAACAGGTTCATTTGCATGAGAATTAATCTACGAGGATACCATTAATAATCTGACTATATTAGAATAAAGTCAGAAGTTGGAAAAGGACTCAGCTATTAATTAATAGCGGTTTCTTACTAAATTAAGCTAAGCCAAATAACTCACTCAGGCTGGCTCGTGCGGTCTATGTTCCTCTTCCTTTCAGCGGCTGCAGGAGTCGTTAAGGGTCGTTAAGGGTCGTTAGGCACACAAAGGTGTGCCTAACAGGAAAGTGAAATCTTGGTTTCTCTGCAGTCCAGGCACAGGGGAGTGTGTGAGCTCAGGCAGACACATACGTCCAGGCACGGGCAAAATCCAAAGCGGGAACCCCAAAGGCGGGAAGACCCCCCAATATTTATAACCTTCGCTAGACAAAGGGCAGAGTTACCACACCTAAGGCGCGAAAGCGCACAGCCAATCCCAGCCTGGCTCCAGCGCGGGAACTCACGGGGCAGTCCTCCCCCCCTTCACGGCTGCAGGGCAGGCGAGGGGGGGGGAACCAGGCGGCTTTTCCCCTTTCCCCCCGAAGTCCGGGCAGGAGAGGAATTTAGGGGTACAGGACTCCAGGACATGCCCTCAACGAGGTGACTCCACCCATGAGTGCAGCTGTGCCGGACATGCTGGAGCTCCAGTATGAGCTGGAATCAAAGGAGGCTAAATGGTATGCAACCATAGACATTGCTAATGCTTTCTTCTCTATTCCCATAGCAAAGGAGTGCAGGCCTCAGTTTGCATTCACCCGGGAGAGGAATCCAGTACAGTTCAACCGTTTGCCTCAGGGGTGGAAGCACAGCTCAACCATCTGTCACTCAGTCATCACAATGCACTGAGAAAGGTAAAGCTCCAGAGCACATCCAGGACATCGACGACATCATTGTGTGGGGCCAAACTGCTGAGGAAGTCTTCGAGAAAGGTAACAAAATCATTGACGTTCTGTTGCAAGCAGGTTTTGCCATTAAGAGAGACAAGGTCAAAGGACCTGCCAAAGAAATTCAGTTTCTGGGAGTGCGGTGGCAGGATGGTCGCCGTTACATTCCTCAGGATGTGATCAACAAAGTCTCTACCATGGCAGTTCCCACCAGTAAGAAGGACACACTTTCTTTTCTTGTTGTGGTGGGATTTTGGAGACTACACATTCCTGGTTTCAGTCAGATTGTCAAATCTCTGCATGATGTGACTCGTAAGAGAAACAATTTTGAGTGGGGACCTGAACAACAAGCAGCCTTTGATCAAATCAAGCGAGAAATAGTCCATGCAGTGGGCTTGGGACCTGTGAGATCTGGTCCGGACATTAAAAACATTCTGTACACGGCTGCCAGTGAAAATGGTCCAACTTGGAGTCTTTGGCAGAGAGCTCCAAATGAGACACGTGGTCGTCCTCTTGGTTTCTGAGGACGTTGTTACAGAGGTTCAGAGACAAATTACACCGCAACTGAGAAAGAGATTCTAGCAGCCTATGAGGGAGTGAAAGCAGCTTCTGAAATGATTGGAACTGAGTCACAATTGCTTTTAGCTCCTAGACTGCCAGTTCTAAACTGGATGTTCAAAGGCAAAGGTTCATCACCACATCATGCCACAGATGCAACCTGGTCTAAATGGATGGCTTTGATAACACAACGAGCATGAATGGGTAATCTTGACCGACCTGGTCTGGTGGAGGTGATCACCAACTGGCCGGAAGGCACAGACTGTTCCAAACCTCCGGAGGAGAAAATAACTCGTGCTGAGGAAGCTCCTCCCTATGGTGATCTCTCTGATCAGGAAAAGAACTATGCTTTGTTCACAGATGGTTCCTGTCGTCTTGTTGGGAACAAGCGAAGATGGAAGTCAGCAGTCTGGAGTCCTACCAGGAGAGTTACCGAAGTGAGAGATGGAGAAAGAGAATCCAGTCAGTTCGCTGAGGTAAAAGCTTTCCAACTTGCTCTTGATGTGGCTGAACGTGAGAATTGGCCTATCCTTTACCTCTACACCGACTCATGGATGGTAGCCAATGCTCTGTGGGGTTGGCTGAAGGAATGGAAGAAGAATGGTTGGCAGAGGAAAGGAAAGCCTATTTGGTGTGCTGATCTATGGCAGGACATTGATGCACGGCTGGAGAAAATTCCACTGAAGGTGAGGCACGTAGATGCACACATGCCTAAGAGCAGAGCCACTGAGGAACATCAACATAACCAGAAGGCAGACCAAGCTGCTAAGATTGCTCAAGTTGATGCCAACTCTAATCTTGACATTGACCTTGATTGGAAACACCGAGGTGAACTGTTCTTAGCTTGGGGGGCCCGTGACTCATCTGGACATCAAGGCAGAGATGGAACATACCGATGGGCTCGTGATAGGTCAATTGACTTGTCCATGGACGCTATCACCCAAGTCATCTATGACTGCGACATTTGTGCTGCTATTAAGCAGGCTAAGCGAATCAAGCCCTTATGGTATGGTGAGAGATGGTCAAAGTACAAGTATGGTGAAGCCTGGCAGATTGACTACATCACTTTACCTCGATCACGTTCTGGCAAGCAGTATGTGCTAATGATGGTAGAAGCCAGCACTGGATGGTTGGAAACCTATCCAGTTCCACATGCTACTGCACGTAACACCATTGTTGGTTTGGAGAGACAAATCATGTGGAGACATGGAACTCCAGAGAGAATCGAGTCAGATAATGGTACTCATTTCAAGAACAATCTTGTGAAAAATTGGGCCAAAGAGCATGGTATTGAATGGGTCTATCACATACCCTACTATGCACCAGCTTCAGGGAAGATTGAGCGCTACAATGGTTTGCTGAAAACCACCCTAAAAGCCATGAGGTGTGGAACTCTAAAAAACTGGGACAAACATTTAGCAGAAGCTACCTGGTTGGTAAATAGTAGAGGTTCAGTAAACAGAGCAGGACCTGCATAATCAGATTTAGTCCAAACAGTAGACGGTGATAAAGTTCCTGTTGTACGTGAAAAGAGTCTGTTAGGGAAAACTGTTTGGGTATTTTCTCCTTCGGGTGAAGGGAAACCTGTCCGAGGGGTGGTTTCTGCTGAAGGTCCTGGTCATACATACTGGGTAATGCAGGAGGATGGTGAAATGCAGTGTATTCCTTTGAGAGTCTGATCCTCTCTCTTGTTAATCAACAAAGATAAAGATTGCATCGTCCCTCCTTAATCAACAAAGATTGCATCATCTCTCCTTAATCTTGTTACTTTTGGGACTCAGACTCGGTGCTTCGCCCAAAAGCTCAGAGATGCAAATCAACAGACAATACCTTTGAAACTCCTAGACCTCACCCTGGCTGGACTGCCCAGGAAGCCTCCATCTTATCTCAGCTGCCCCCAAGGGCTGTGTATGCAGGGTGTGGACAGGTGTAGCCGAGAGAGGGCGGAGGCCCTCCCCCCGGCGACGCCGGACCCCTGCGAATGTGTGAGAATGCACAGGAAGATGCCCTGGAGGGGCTGCAGCTGGACACTGAGCAGAAAACTGTATAAAAAGGCAGGAGAAAGGCCTGCCAAAGTGTGGTATTCCCACCACACCACCCGTGTGGCATTCCCAGCGGACCACCATTCCCACCGGACCACGCGTGGCATCACCAGCAGACAAAGTGTGGCATGACAGCGGGACCACCCTTCCCACCGGACCACGCGTGGCATCACCAGCAGACAAAGTGTGGCATTGACAGCGGACCACCCTTCCCACCGGACCAAGAGGGCAGACCATCACCAGACCACCAGAACTGCACACCGCCTGAAGAACCTCTGACAAACTCCGCAGAAGATCATCCCTGGGCCACGCACCCGTCTCTCTCTCACCCCTTCATCTGCGGCTGAGGGTAATATGATCACAGCCTTTTTCCCTTCCCTGCTCCTTCTTTTCTTCTCCACCGATCTCTTTATCTTTCTCTCTCCCCCTTCTCCCCTCTCTCCCTCTGTTCTGATCTTTCTCTCTCCCCCTTCTCCCCTCTCTCCCTCCTTTTTGCCCAACCTTATCCTTTAATAAACAGTTTCATGGTGATATATGGTCTCGTTTGCACCTTAATTTCACAGCACGGAATCCATAAGAACTGGTCTAGCTCCTGTGGACAGAGATACTGTTAATCTCTGCTCCTCCGGACCTTGACAATTCCACAGAGAAATTTAACTTTAGCTGAGAGAGTTTAAATTCAAGCTGTTAAGAGTTTTCTGTTCTAGGTACCATCGGCGCCCAACACTGAGAGAATCTACAGTACATGAGCACGAACCCAATGTAACCTGGGAGTCCGTGTTCTGAGCTTTTGAATCACCTACATCTGATTGAAGTGTGAACTGAACTTGTATATATTGTTTTAGTGTAAATATTGGTTTAGATTAGATTGGATAATTCTCAGCAATACTCTGAGCGAAGTAGACAAGGCGTGGATGTTCTTTCATGCTCTCTTTAATGCCATCCCTTATCTCTGTACCTAGAGTTTTTATCTGGTTTGCCAGATTGTTGTTACTAGCAAAGGTTCTTAACAAATGTATTCTCCTCACTTTAGCACCATTGACCTGCACTCCTACCAAGCACAGCTCGCTTAAAATCAAACGTGGGTTGCTCAAAGAAAAGAAGGGGGTATTGTGGGAAGCTTTCTCCTGCAGCGAAGCATGAAATGTAAACATCAGACCCTGTGATGAGAAGTGTCCTTGGAGCCTTGAGGCTCCCAGGGGCCTAAGCTGGGAACCATGAGCAACCCACGCACAGCTGTCAGGGGGTGGAATCTGCCGGCCTCTGGGGCGGGCACAGCCCAGGGGGCTGACTCTGGCCAGCCCCCCTGGGTGGGATCCTTAAGGTGTTTACTGTAAGCTAATCTATCTCTGCCTTACACTTAACCTGGAGCAAATCTGTATCTTCCACTTGTACCAATCTTAAGCTAAGTTAGTTGTCTACACCCCCTCTGAGGGCTACAAAGGTCGTTGCATGGCCCTAATAAATCGCACTGCTGCGCAGAAGCCACAGAGTCAGCTCTCAGTGCCCCGATCTCTCGCCGCACCAGTCTCCGTCCTCCGACAGACCATTGTCACTGGCAGCCGTGTACAGAATGTTCTTAATGTCCGGACCAGATCGCACAAGTCCCAAGCCCACTGCGTGGACTACTTCTCGCTTGATTTGTTCAACAGCTGCTTGTTGTTCAGGTCCCCAGTCGAAATTGTTTCTCTTACGAGTCACATCATGCAGAGGTTTGACAATTTGACTGAATCCAGGAATGTGTAGTCTCCAAAATCCCACTGAACCTAAGAAAGAAAGAGTTTGCTTCTTACTGGTGGGAACTGCCATGGTGGAGACTTTGTTGATCACATCCTGTGGAATGTAACGACGACCATCCTGCCACCGCAACCCCAGAAACTGAATTTCTCTGGCAGGTCCTTTGAACTTGTCTCTCTTAATGGCAAAACCTGCTTGCAACAGACTGTCAATGATTTTGTTACCTTTCTCGAAGACTTCCTCAGCAGTTTGGCCCCACACAATGATGTCGTCGATGTACTGGATGTGCTCTGGAGCTTTACCTTTCTCCAGTGCATTGTGGATGACTGAGTGACAGATGGTTGAGCTGTGTTTCCACCCCTGAGGCAAACGGTTGAACTGGTACTGGATTCCTCTCCAGGTGAATGCAAACTGAGGCCTGCACTCCTTTGCTATGGGAATAGAGAAGAAAGCATTAGCAATTTCTATGGTAGCCTACTTTGATTCCAGCTCGTTCCAGCATGTCCGGCACGGCTGCGCTCATGGGTGGAGTCACCTCGTTGAGGGCACAAAGATTAACTGTCAGCCTCCAATCTCCGTTAGGCTTACGCACAGGCCATATGCGACTGTTGAAAGGTGAATGAGCTTTCTCTATGACAGCCTGACTCTCCAGTTGATGAATCAGCTCATGAATGGGCAACAAAGAGTCACGGTTAGTTCTGTACTGCCTGTGGTGAACAGTTTGAGTTGCAATTGGCACTTCCAGATCCTCTATGTCATGATGTCCCACAACTGCAGTTTCATCTGAAAGTTGAGGTCTAATGGAGAATTTCAATTTACCATCCTCAGTATCTACAGTTGCAATTCCAAAAGCACATTTCATAGAATCATAGAATCATAGAATCAACCAGGTTGGAAGAGACCTCCAAGATCATCCAGTCCAACCTATCACCCAGCCCTATCCAGTCAACTAGACCATGGCACTAAGTGCCTCATCCAGGCTTTTCTTGAAGACCCCCAGGGACGGTGCCTCCACCACCTCCCTGGGCAGCCCATTCCAATGGGAAATCACTCTCTCTGTGAAGAAATTCTTCCTAACATCCAGCCTATACCTACCCTGGCACAACTTGAGACTGTGTCCCCTTGTTCTGTTGCTGGTTGCCTGGGAGAAGAGGCCACCCCCCACCTGGCTACAATGCACCTTCAGGTAGTTGTAGACAGTAATAAGATCACCCCTGAGCCTCCTCTTCTCCAGGCTAAACAGGCCCAGCTCCCTCAACCTCTCCTCATAGGATTTGTGTTCCAGGCCCCTCACCAGCTTCGTTGACCTTCTCTGGACATGTTCCAGCACCTCAACATCTTTCTTGAATTGAGGGGCCCAGAACTGGACACAGTACTCAAGGTGTGGCCTGACCAGTGCTGAGTACAGGGGAAGAATAACCTCCCTTGTCCTACTGGCCACACTGTTCCTGATGCAGGCCAGGATGCCATTGGCTCTCTTGGCCACCTGGGCACACTGCTGTCTCATCTTCAGCTTACTGTCTATCAGTACCCCCAGGTCCCTTTCCTCCTGGCTGCTCTCCAGCCACTCAGTCCCCAGCCTGTAGCACTGCTTGGGGTTGTTGTGGCCAAAGTGCAGAACCCTGCACTTGGCCTTGTTAAATCTCATCCCATTGGCCTCTGCCCACCCATCCAGCCTGTCCAGGTCCCTCTGCAGGGCTCTCCTACCTTCCAACAGATCAACACCTGCTCCTAGCTTGGTGTCATCTGCAAACTTACTGATGCTGGACTCAATGCCCTCATCCAGATCATCAATAAAGATATTGAACAGGACTGGGCCCAGTACTGATCCTTGGGGAACACCACTAGTGACTGGCTGCCAACTGGATGTGGCACCATTCCCCACCACTCTCTGAGCTCTGCCATCCAGCCAGTTCTTGATCCAGCACAGAGTGAATCTGTCCAAACCATGATCTGCCAGCTTGGCTAGGAGCTTCTTGTGGCAGACAGTGTCAAAGGCTTTGCTGAAGTCCAAGTAGACTACATCCACAGCCTTCCCCACATTCACCAGGGGGGTAACCTGATCATAAAAGGAGATCAGGTTGGTGAGGCAGGACCTGCCCTT
Source organism: Pogoniulus pusillus (assembly GCF_015220805.1). NCBI lineage: Eukaryota > Metazoa > Chordata > Aves > Piciformes > Lybiidae > Pogoniulus > Pogoniulus pusillus. The sequence goes on from NC_087308.1 coordinate 4,818,255, forward strand.
CCTAAACCCATGCTGGCTGGGCCTGATTCCTTGACCCTTAGGATCTTTGAAACAACCTTGTCTCAAAAAGTCAATTCCCAGAATGCAAGGCGCATCAGGACCAGTTACAATACTATGTGTCTTCCACTCTTTACCAGTTAAACTAATCTCAGCCTGCAACTTAGTTAACTCTTGAGATCCACCAGTGATTCCATAAATATAGACTCTGTCCCCTTGCAATTTAATGGCAATAAAGTCCAGTGAGCACCTGTGTCAACTAAAGCCCTGTGCTAGTTTGAAGCAAGCTAGAATGTTTTGGTAAAAGAACTAGATAACGGGCAGTGAAATGAAAACAATTGATGTCAACTTCTCTCTCAGTTACGCTGAGAACTCTGGGAAGAAGAAGTAAACTTTCTCCATTTTGTCTTTTCACTCTTGCTTTTGCCTTAGACTGAGACACATCTTTCTAACATCACTGCTTTCTAACCCTGCTCCCTAACCTCTTGGCTGCACCTCTCTTCTTCCTGAGAACTGGGGTAATGTTGAGAGGGCCGGGGGAGGTGTTGGGGTGGTTTGAGAGCCCCTCCTGGGGACTCAGGTTTCTGGGAGGGGAGTTGTGCTTCTGTATTGTTTATCCTTTGTATATTTCTGTATATAATTGTATATAACTGTATATATTGTAAATAGCTGCTTGTAAATTCTGCTAGCTGTAAATAAATTGCTTCATCTATATTCCCAGGGTCCGTCTGAGTTAGCTGGGGCAAATACAAAGTGTGGGGGGGCGGGTAAGAGCCCAAACCATCACAGTGGTGTTGTGAGAGAAATTGCAGTTTTTGGAATAATTGCAATTGCTCTGGGGAGCTGAAGAAATGACAGCTACTTTTCTGGCATTGCTGCCTCTGTTTCTGCCACTCTGCAGTTCCCTGACTCTCTTTGCAAGAGCTGAAGTAGGTTGACCATCCCACTTGTTCATGTTCTCACTGTATTGGTCACGAAGAGTTACCCACACTGACGCACGTGATTGCTGATGTCTGGGTGGAATTTGTCTCCTCCTGGGCTGGAATTGCCTTGCAGGAGGTGGGCATCTGTTCCTGATGGCAGAAACATGCACCCATTTAGATGATGCAGGAATGGTATCCTTTGCCAGATTGGAAATGGAGATTTTGATTTCCTCCTTCAGTTCTTTCTTGGTGTCTTTAATGGCATTCCTTATCTCTTTCATCTCTGTAGTCATAGTCTTTATAGCAGAGACTATGGCAGAATGTGACAAGCTGTCCTCTATCTGCCTGAGCTGGTAAGTGAATTCACCAACAGTGAAAGACCTTCCACTATCACTCCTTGATAGAAATTTGCTGGCCAAGATGTTAGCATAGGATAAAGGAGCAAGGTTAATAAGCTTCTCCATGCGACCTATTCCAAGAGGAATGTCATCAGGCTCATGTGTGCCATGATCTCCAGAGAGCACATTCTTCACAGGAAACTCCTTCAGAAGCTTAATTCCCTGCTCAACGGTGTTCCACTTCTTGGCAGCCCATGGCAAATCATCTCGTTAAGGATATCTCATAGGCACAGCCAACAGGAGACGTGTCCACAAGCTAACCTTACCAAGAGGACTTGCTAGGTATTTGTCCACTCCACTCTCCTTGGTGAGTGGTCCTAGCTGCTTGGCAGACTTGTCTCCTACCTGCAGGGCGTTAGCACCAATAGTACGGCATCTCACTAGGTAGCTTCGGATTTGCTCTCTTGATTCCCTTGAGTATTCCTTTCTAACTTCCCTGACCTCTCTGAGAGGATCATTGGCGTCCTGGATGCCATCCTCCTCCTCTTCCTCTTGTTGATGTGGTTGTCCCTGGCCTAGAAACAGAACCTTCCTCATAGCACTCTTAAACTCATTGGAACCATCCTCTTTCTTGGTAGCCAATCTCACAGCACTCTTCTGATTTGAGTACTGGGATCTGAGCATGTTTGCCAGGTCCCGAAGACTAAATGCCTCCTCTTCCTCCTCTTGCTCACCAGAGGTCCCCTCTCTTACATCCTCTTTTGAATCACACTTTGTCAAATGTTGTGTCTTGGCTTTTGATTTAGCAGGTGCCAAAAAGGTGTTCTGCACAGCAACAGACTTTGTCGTGTCTACTGGAGGGTCTGAATCATTGGGGGTCTGACCTGGGGTCTGTGAGTTCAGATGTGCCTTAGAGCTGGGAGGGTTCTTGTCTGCTGCTGGCTGGGGATTTGAACTGACCGAGTTAGTGTTACTAGTGTTATCAGAAGAGGGAATATTCTGGCTTTGAATATTTCCCTGTACTCCTGGGATGCCTGCTGTCGTGGATTTTTTTAAAGAGAGCTGACAGATTAAACTCTCAAATCAAATTGGAGAGAAAATACAGACTTATCTTTGGAGAGAGAGAAAACAGCAATAGACATCACAAAAGGAATTACCAAGGCAAACCGCCTTGAAGTTTCCCCCATTCCCAAAAAAACTAAATCTACACTACCCAGTGCTCCAATGCCCCCCCCCCCACCATCGCCTCCACCATCCAAGAGGCCTACTGCTTACATGTTTCCTGATAAATTGGCTCCTGCCACACACTCAGGGCAGGAGGAGGAGGAAAGGAGAGCAAACTGACCTTGTTGTCAGTCTATAAAGAGATAGCAGAATTATGGGATTGAATAACAATCTTCTAGTCCCCAGAAGATGTTTTTAACCCAATAGCCTCAACCTGGGACACCTGCCAATCATGCCGTGTTATCTTTGCCACCAGGAGTATTGGCAGCCTTCCCAGAATCTGGAGAGGGGGGTGTAGTGTTAGCTCCCTGTTGTGAAGGAGGTGGTGTTCCTTGTTGTCCCCCTGAATTATCTTTGTTTTGGTTTCCACTGGTACATTGTTTTTGTGACACTGTCCCTTTCTCTTTCTTTTTAGCTTTCACAGGCATTGCATTAGAATTTTGCACACAGAATGTTAAAAGTATTATAAAATCAAAAATTATAAGACCCAGGATCACACACACCAGAAATGCCATGGTTTTACATGAACAAAATCCTGAACAAGGGTCTGGCATCTCAGTTCTGGGGTAAATTACTCTCATCAGTGCAGTGGATAAAGCAGTTCTTCCATTGATTGTAATATTATTAGTAAATAGCCCTGTAATGTTACTTGTAAGATTTTCAGTGACATTAAAACGAGCATACCCAAGAATGAGATCGCCCCAGAACCAGTAAATGGTTGTGAGTTTAGCTTTAGCCTTCGTATAAGCTACATTAAGAAAGAAATAAACAATGTGGGCTTTGATCCAATTGAACGCAAGAAAACAGAAACTAGGCCACACAATGGCCCCCACCAAGTAAAACAGCTGCTTCATTAGCTTCATTCTGATTCCCAGAGTTAATTAACAATCACTCCAAATGAATTTGCCCCATGTTGGGGAAAGCCAAATAAAAAATATGTGATGGTTTGGGTGTACCCCGCCCCCCCCACACTTTAGAAGTCACCCAGACTAGACTCAGTCGACTCTGGGAATATAAATGAAGCTATTTATTTACAGCTAGCACAATATACAAGCAGATATTTACAATATATACAGTTATATACAGAAATATACAAGGTAAAAGTAATACAGAAACACAACTCCCCTCCCAGAAACCTGAGTCCCCAGGAGGGACTCTCAACCACCCCTGCACCTTCCCCTGCCCCTCTCAACCTTACCCCAGTCCCAAGGAAGAATTGAGGTTCAGCCAACAGGTTAAGAAGCAAAGGTGAGGTTAGGGAGCTGCAGTTCAGTCAGAAGCCCAAGGCAGAGTGTAACAAAGTGGCGAGAGTGTTATCTAATGTTTTCCCTTCTTCTTCAGCAAGACTATGAGGGAAGCAGATATCAACACTGTTTTCCTTTCACAGCCTATGATCTAGTTCCTTTCACCAAAACATTCTAGCTAGCTTCAAACTAGCACACACATTGGCCAATAATTATGATGCAAGCCTTGTACTTGGCCATGAGTAGTACTAATCCTAACCAGACTGAATACTGATGGTTATGTTATGATGTGAAAACCTCTCTTCCATGAAGCCATAGGTGTAAATGAAACTTATGAGGAAAATAATAAAAGCAAGTCAAGCCAGTCCAATTGGAATACAGGTGAAAAGAAAGGAATAACCACGCAACAAGTAAGACGACAAGGGAGATGTTTAGGTACTGTGGTGGTTTGGCTGTTACCCGCCCCCCACACACTTTAGAAACACCCACAGCTAACTCAGACGGGCACTGGGAATATAAATGAACCTATTTATTTACAGCTAGCACAATATACAAGCATATATTTACAGTATATACAGTTATATACAGAAATATACAAAGGAAAAGTAATACAGAAGTACAACTCCCCTCCCAGAAACCTGAGTCCCCAGGAGGGGCTCTCAACCACCCCTGCACCTCCCCCCTGCCCCTCTTAACCTTACCCCAATCCTCAGAAAGAAAAGAGGTGCAGCCAAGAGGTTAAGGAGTAAGGTTAGTGGCAGTGAGGTTAGGAAGATGTAGTTCAGTCTGAAGCCAAAAGCAGAGTGAGAAAATGGCGAATGTTATCTAATGTTTACCCTTCTTCCCCTAGTTCTCAGCGAGACTGTGAGGGAAGGACACACAACCATTGTTTTCCTTTTTCACCCAATTATCTAGTTCTTTTCACCAAAACATTCTAGCCTGCTTCAAACTAGCACAATCCACCCCTGTCTACTTTGCTCAGAGTATCTCTGAGAATTATCTGATCTAATCTAAACCAATATTTACGCTAATGAATATTACAAGTTCAGTTCACACTTCATTCCAGCTGTCTCAGATGTAGGTGATTCAAAAGCTCAGAACAGATTGTCACATCACAGATGAGACAAGAACAGGGACTCCCAGGTGACGCTGGGTTCGTGCTCACATACTGTAGATTCTATTGTAGATTCTTTCAGGGTTGGACGCCGATGGTACCTAAAACAGATAACTCCTAACAGCTTGTATTATACACACTGAATTTAAACTCTCTCAGCTAAGGTTAGATTTTTCTGTGGAATACACTGGATTTCACCATTCTCCTCCATTATTCAGTAGGTGTGACCAGGACCTTCAGCAGATACCACCCCTCGGACAGGTTTCCCTTCACCCGAAGGAGAAAATACCCAAACAGTTTTCCCTAACAGATTCTTTTCACGTACAACAGGAACTTTATCACCGTCTACTGATTGGACCAAATCTGATTGTGCAGGTCCTGCTCTATTTACGGAACCTCTACTATTTACCAACCAGGTAGCTTGTGCTAAATGTTTGTCCCAGTTTTTCAGAGTTCCACACACCATGGCTTTTAGGGTGGTTTTCAGCAAACCGTTGTAGTGCTCAAACTTCCCTGAAGCTGGTGCATAGTAGGGTATATGATAGATCCATTCAATACCGTGCTCTGTGGCTCAGTTTTTCAAAAGACTGTTCTTGAAATGAGTACCATTGTCTGACTCGATTCTCTCTGGAGTTCCATGTCTCCACATGATCTGTCTCTCCAAGCCAAGAATGGTGTTACATGCAGTAGCATGTGGAACTGGATAGGTTTCCAGCCATCCGGTGCTGGCCTCTACCATCATTAGCACATACTGCTTGCCAGAACGAGATTGAGGTAAAGTGATGTAGTCAATCTGCTGGGCTTCACCATACTTGTACTTTGACCATCTATCACCATACCATAAGGGCTTGATTCGCTTAGCCTGCTTAATAACAGCACAAATGTCACAGACATGGATGACTTGGGTGATAGCGTCCATGGACAAGTCAATTGACCTATCGCGTGCTCATCGGTATGTTGCATCTCTGCCTTGATGTCCAGACGAGTCATGGGCCCACCGAGCTAAGAAGAGTTCACCTCGGTGTTTCCAATCAAGGTCAACACCTAAGTTGGTATCAACTTGAGTAATCTTAGCAGCTTGGTCTGCTTGCTGGTTGGGTTGGTGTTCTTCCTCATTGGCTCTATTCTTAGGCATGTGTGCGTCTACATGCTGCACCTTCACTGGAGTTGTCTCCAGCCGTGCATCAATGTCCTGCCATAGATCAGCACACCAAATAGGCTTTCCTTTCCTCTGCCAACCATGCTTTTCCAGTCTTTTAGCCAACCCCATAGAGCATTGGCTACCATCCATGAGTCGGTGTGGAGGTAAAGGATAAGCCAACTTCCACGTTCAGCCACATCAAGACCAAGATAGACAGCTTTTACCTCAGCGAATTGACTGGATTCTCCTTCTCCATCTCTCGCTCTGGTAACCCTCCTGGAAGGACGACTGGAAAGAATAGAGTCAGACAATGGTACTCATTTCAAGAACAATCTTGTGAAAAACTGGGCTAAAGAGCACGGTATTGAATGGATCTATCATATACCCTACTATGCACCAGCTTCAGGGAAGTTTGAACGCTACAACGGTTTGCTGAAAACCACCCTAAAAGCCATGGGGGGTGGAATTCTGAAAAGCTGGGACAAACATTTAGCACAAGCTACCTGGTTGGTAAATAGTAGAGGTTCAATAAACAGAGCAGGACCTGCACAATCAGATTTGGTCCAATCAGTAGACGGTGATAAAGTTCCTGTTGTACGTGAAAAGAATCTGTTAGGGAAAACTGGGTATTTTCTCCTTCAGACGAAGGGAAACCTGTCCGAGGGGTGGTATCTGCTGAAGGTCCTGGTCACACATACTGGGTAATCATAGAATCATAGAATGAACCAGGTTGGAAGAGACCTCCAAGATCATCTAGTCCAACCTATCACCCAGCCCTAACCAATCAACTAGACCATGGCACTAAGTGCCTCATCCAGGCTTTTCTTGAAGACCCCCAGGGACTGTGCCTCCACCACCTCCCTGGGCAGCCCATTCCAATGGGAAATCACTCTCTCTGTGAAGAACTTCTTCCTAATATCCAGCCTATACCTACCCTGGCACAACTTGAGACTGTGTTCCCTTGTTGTATTGCTGGTTGCCTGGGAGAAGAGGCCACCCCCCACCTGGCTACAATGCCCCTTCAGGTAGTTGTAGACAGTAATAAGATCTCCCCTGAGCCTCCTCTTCTCCAGGGTAATGCAGGAGAATGGTGAAATTCAGTGCATTCCACAGAGAAATCTAACTTTAGCTGAGAGAGTTTAAATTCAGAGTGTATAATACAAGCTGTTAGTAGTTTTCTGTTCTAGGTACTATCGGCATCCAACACTGGAAGAATCTACGAGAGAATATACAGTACGTGAGCACGAACCCAACGTCACCTGGGAGTCGCTGTTCTGAGCTTTTGAATCACCTACATCTGATTGAATTGTGAACTGAACATGTATATATTGTTTTATTGTAAATATTGGTTTAGATTAGATCGGATAATTCTCAGCGATACTCTGAAAGAAGTAGACAGGGGTGGATTGTGCTAGTTTGAAGCAGGGTAGAATGTTTTGGTGAGAGAAAGTAGATAATTTAGCTGTGAAATGAAAACAATTGTGATGTCTCCTTCCCTCATCAGTCTCGCCGAGAAGTCCGGGAACAAGAAGTAAACATTAGATAACATTCTCCATTTTGTTCTCACTTTGCTTTTGCCTTCAGACCGAGCCACATCTCCTTAACCTCACTGCCACTAACCTTGCTTCTTAACCTCTTGGCTGCACCTCTATTCTTTCTAAAGTTTGGGGTAAGGTTGAAAGGGGCTGGGGGAGGTGCTGAGGTGGTTGAGAACCCCTCCTGGGGACTCAGGTTTCTGGGAGGGGAGTTGTGTTTCTGTATTACTTTTAACTTGTATATTTCTGTATATAACTGTATATATTGTAAATATCTGCTTGTATATTGTGCTGCTGTAAATAAATAGCTTCATTTACATTCCCGGAGCCCGTCTGAGTTAGCTGGGGCAAATTAAAAAGTGTGTGGGGGCAGGTTACAGCCTAACCCACCACACCCAGTAAGGAGGGACACTAGATTATAACACCCTCCTGCAACTGATGTTGTTTTTAAGAAGGGAAGGAAAGTGGGATGAAGTATCATATGTGGATATGTTTTTCATCCTCCGGGACAAACCTGAATGGCAAAGGGAGTGTGGATTAATACCCCCACGAGATCCCATGGTTTTAGCACTAGAAAAGGAAGAAAGGAGGGAACTTAAAGGAAAATTAAGAAGGTGCTGCTCAGCCTGCAGCATTGGGCAAAGGTGTACAAAATTGAATGAGGATCAGGAGCCTGAACTTGATGATCTGTTTAACCCACCTTACAAAGCAGCAATACCAAGTTCAGTAGAAACCCCTATGTCATCCTCTGATGACCTGGAAACCCCCACCATGAACCCAAATAGCCCGGTAGCTTCACACACTAGGCAGAAAGTTACTTTACAGGCACCACTCCAGGAAGCTGTAAACCCGGACGGAGGGACAATGAAAATAAAAATCCCATTTACGGGTTCAGACTTGAAAGAGTGCAAAGAAATTGCCCGGGGGTACCGTAATGGCCCAATAAACATGGCAAAACATTTTAAATTTGTAATTAAGCAGCATAACCCTGATTGGAGTGATATACAATTGTTATTAGATTGCCTAACTGAAACAGTGAAACAACTAGTCATAAAAACCACAGGAGACCTTGCTAAGGAACATAGAATCATAGAATCATAGAATCATAGAATCAACCAGGTTGGAAGAGACCTCCAAGATCATCGAGTCCAACCTATCACCCAGCCCAAGCCAGTCAACTAGACCATGGCACTGAGTGCCTCATCCAGTCTTTTCTTGAAGACCCCCAGGGACGGTGCCTCCACCACCTCCCTGGGCAGCCCATTCCAATGGGAAATCACTCTCTCTGTGAAGAACTTCTTCCTAACATCCAGCCTATACCTACCCTGGCACAACTTGAGACTGTGTCCCCTTGTTTTATTGCTGGTCACCTGGGAGAAGAGGCCAACCCCCACCTGGCTACAATGCCCCTTCAGGTAGTTGTAGACAGTAATAAGATCACCCCTGAGCCTCCTCTTCTCCAGGCTAAACAGGCCCAGTTCCCTCAACCTCTCCTCATAGGATTTGTGTTCCAGGCCCCTCACCAGCTTCGTTGCCCTTCTCTGGACATGTTCCAGTACCTCAACATCTTTCTTGAATTGAGGGGCCCAGAACTGGACACAGTACTCAAGGTGTGGCCTGACCAGTGCTGAGTACAGGGGAAGAATAACCTCCCTTGTCCTACTGGCCACACTGTTCCTGATGCAGGCCAGGATGCCATTGGCTCTCTTGGCCACCTGGGCACACTGCTGGCTCATCTTCAGCTTACTATCTATCAGTACCCCCAGGTCCCTTTCCTCCTGGCTGCTCTCCAGCCACTCAGTCCCCAGCCTGTAGCACTGCTTGGGGTTATTGTGGCCGAAGTGCAGAACCCTGCACTTGGCCTTGTTAAATCTCATCCCATTGGCCTCTGCCCACCCATCCAGCCTGTCCAGGTCCCTCTGCAGGGCTCTCCTACCTTCCAACAGATCAACACCTGCTCCTAGCTTGGTGTCATCTGCAAACTTACTGATGCTGGACTCAATGCCCTCGTCCAGATCATCAATAAAGATATTGAACAGGACTGGGCCCAGCACTGATCCTTGGGGAACACCACTAGTGACTGGCTGCCAACTGGATGTGGCACCATTCCCCACCACTCTCTGAGCTCTGCCATCCAGCCAGTTCTTGATCCAGCACAGAGTGAATCTGTACAAACCATGAGCTGCCAGCTTGGCTAGGAGCTTCTTGTGGCAGACAGTGTCAAAGGCTTTGCTGAAGTCCAAGTAGACTACATCCACAGCCTTCCCCACATTCACCAGGCGGGTAACCTGATCATAAAAGGAGATCAGGTTGGTGAGGCAGGACCTGCCCTTCCTAAACCCATGCTGGCTGGGCCTGATCCCTTGGCTATCCTGTAGGTGCTTTGTGATGGCACCCAAGATGACCTGTTCCATGACCTTGCCTGGCACTGAGGTCAGGCTCACAGGTCTGTAGTTTTCTGGCTCCTCCTTACGACCCTTCTTGTGTATGGGAATCACATTGGCCAGCTTCCAGTCTTCAGGGACCTCTCCAGTGAGCCAGGACTGCTGATAAATGATGGAGAGTGGCTTGGCCAGCTCAGCTGCCAGCTCTCTCAGCACCCTAGGGTGGATCCCATCCGGTCCCATGGACTTGTGAGGATCCAAGTGACTTAGCAGATCCCTTACTGCTTCCTCATGGATTAGAGGGGGACTGTACTGGTCCCTGACTCCATCCACCACTTCAGGAGTCCAGCTGTCCTGGAGACAACCTGTCCCACTAGTGAAGATTGAGGCAAAGAAGGTGTTAAGCACCTCTGCCTTTTCCTCATCCTTTGTCACTATGTTCCCATCTCTATCTAGTAAGGACTGGAGGTTGTCCTTGGCCCTTCTCTTGCCATTCATATATTTAAAGAAACACTTTTTATTTTCCTTGGCAGCCGTGGCCAGCCTGAGCTCCAAGTGGGCTTTTGCCTCTCTAATTTTTCCTCTACAAGACCTAGCAACCTCCTTGAACTTCTCCTGGGACACCTCCCCTCTTTTCCAAAGGTGATACACTCTCTTTTTAATCTTTAATTCCTTCAGCAGCTCCCTGCCCATCCAGCCTGGCTGCCTCCCTCGTCGGCTCATCTTCCGGCTCAGTGGCACTGCCTGCTCCTGTGCCTTCAGGAGTTCTTTCTTGAAGCAGGTCCAACCTTCCTGGACCCCTTTGTTTCTAAGGGCTATTTCCCAAGGAACTTTCTGAATTAGTTCCTTAAATAGGCTGAAGTCTGCCCTTCGGAAGTCCAGTGTGGAGGTTCTGTTGATGCCCCTCCTGGTTTCTCCATGGATTGAAAACTCTATAATTTCATGGTCACTGGACCCCAGGCAGCCTCCAACCACCACATCCCCTACCAGCCCCTCTCTATTTGTGAGCAGCAGGTCAAGCAGGGCTGCCCCCCGGTAGGCTCACGTAACAGCTGGGATACATTATGATGTAAAAGGAGATAACTATAGAGAATGGTTTCCTCTGCTGGATCCTGAATGAGACCCGAATCATGCTGCTGAAATGGAGAGATTACAGGCATATCAAGAGTGGATATTCAGAGGGATGGAAAAGGCAATTCCTAGGACAATAAATTGGGCAATGTTATATGCAGTTAGGCAGGGTCCCTCTGAAACTCCATCCGAATTTTTAGATAGAATAAGAGATGTGATGTGCCGACATACCCCTTTAGACACGAATTCTGAGGTGGGTGCACAGCAACTAATATTTCTCTTTTTAGGACAGTCACAAGGGGATATTAGGCATAAATTACAAAGATTAAGGCCCCCTGAAAACAGAGACCTAGAGAAATTACTAGAGGAGGAATGGAGAATATTCAGCAATTGAGAGGAAGTTTACAGGGGTGCCCAGAAAAAGATATTAGCAGTAATTAAGAAAAATGAAGATTGGAAATCAAGAACTAGACCAAAAGGAGGATCAACACTCCTAGGTAGAAACCAGTGTGCAAAATGCAAGAAGATTGGACATTGGAAAAATGAATGTCCTGAGTGCCAATATCAAGGAAACATGGGATGGCGCAATAGTCAAGGGAAAACAATAGCTCATGTAGAAGGGGAAAAATGACTGGCCAACCTGTTAGTACTGATGGAATTGGGGGAAGGACGGAATTTTTAATTGATACGGGGGCAAGTTATTCAGTTTTAAATCAAGCTTTAATACCTTTGGAAAATGATTACATTACGGTAAAAGGGGCAACTGGTGTCCTAGGTTGAGGCTATAGCGTTAAAAAAACATTTCTGGGGACTAGAAGATTGTTATTCAATCCCATAATTCTGCTATCTCTTTATAGACTCACAACAAGGTCAGTTTGCTCTCCTTTCCTCCTTCTGCCCTGAGTGTGTGTGGGGAGCCAATTTATTGGGAACATGTAAGCAGTAGGCCTCTTGGATGGCAGAGGCGTTGGGGGGGAGGATTGGAGCACTGGGGAATGTAGATCTAGTTTTTTGGGAATGGGGGATACTTCAAGGGGGTTTGCCATGATAATTGCTTTGTAATGTCTATCACTGTATTCTCTCTCTAAATATAATTCTGTATTTTCTCTCCAATTTGATTTGAGAGTTTAATCTCTGTCAGCTCTCTTTTAAAAACCCATGACAACTGGCCAGGCTGAAAAGGCTTACTTTTGTAAACCCTTAAAATACACATTGAGAAAACAGGCAGGGATCCACAGGTTCCTATATATGCCAAACTCCCCAAAGGCTCTTCTTGGGAGAGATTTATTAGAACAATTGGAGGCTGCAATTAAATACAAACAAGGGGAAGTTACTCTGGAGGTAAATGATCACCAATATGTGCAGATTATGAGTCTGTCTCTGGTAAATGTCCCCACTGAAAGGGAAATTGATACAAAAATCATTGACCAAGTATACCCCGGAGTTTGGGCAACTAATATACCAGGACGTGCTAAAAATGCAGCACCAGTGGAGGTGAAATTAAAAGAAGGACAGAGTGCAGTAAGGGTCAAACAATACCCACTGAAGAAGGAAGATAGGGAAGGAATTTGCCGAATTATAGAGCAATTTATAGAACTAAGATTACTAAAGGAACGTGAGTCAGGGTTCAATACACCTATCCTTCCGGTTAGGAAACCAGATGGATCCTATAGAATAGTCCAGGATTTGAAAACTATCAATAAGATAACAGAAGATCTATACCCTGTGGTGGCTAACCCTTACACTTTATTAACCACACTGACCTGGAATTTGGCCTGGTTTATGGTTCTAGATTTAAAAGATGCCTTCTTTTGCCTCCCTCTCCATGAGGCCAGCCAGAAACTTTTTGCTTTCAAATGGGAAACCAAAAAGGGGTCGAAAGACCCAGCTCACATGGACGGTGTTGCCACAAGTGTGCTAGTTTGAAGCTAGCTAGAATGTTTTGGTGACAAAAAGTAGATCATAGGCTGTGAAAGAGAAACAATGGTGATGTCTGCTTCCCTCAGAGTCTTGCTGAAGAAGAAATGAAAACATTAGATAATACTCTCGACATTTTGTCTCACTCTGCCTTGGGCTTCTGACTGAGCTACATCTCTCTAACACACCCTCCACCCACCTTTGCTTCTTAACCTGTTGGCTGAACCTCTATTGTTCCTTGGGACTGGGGTAAGGTAGAGAGAGGCAGGGGGAAGGTGAGGGGTGGTTGAGAGTCCCTCCTGGGGACTCAGGTTTCTGGGAGGGGAGTTGTGTTTCTGTATAATCTTTTACCTTGTATATTTCTGTATATGACTGTATATATTGTAAATATCTGCTTGTATATTGTGCTAGCTGTAAATGAATAGCTTCATTTTTATTCCCAGAGTCAGCTGAGTCTAGTCTGGGTATTTCTAAAGTGTGGGGGGGCGGGGAACACCCAAACCATCTCATATTTTTATTTGGCTTCCCCAATGTGGGGCAAATTCATTTGGAGTGATTGTTAATTAACTCTGGGAATCAGAATGGAGCTAATGAAGCAGCTATTTTACTTGGTGGGGGTTACTGTGCAGCCTGTTTTCTGTTTTCTTGTGTACAATTGGATCAAAGACCAAATTGGTTATTTCTTGCTTAATGTAGTTTTTAAGAAGGTCAAAGCTAAACTTACAAGCATTTTCTGGGCCTGGGGAGATCTCATTCTCGGGTATGCTGGTTTTAATGTCACTGAAAATTTTACCAGTAACATTACAGGGGTATTTATCAATAATTTTACAATCAATCAAAGCACTGCCTTATCTAGAGCACTGATGAGAGTGATTCAGCCCAGAACTGAGATGCCAGACTCTTGTTCAGAATTTTATTCATGTCAAACTGTGGCATTTTTGGTGTGTGTGATCCTAGACCTTATAATTTTTGATTTTATAATACTTTTAACATTCTGTGTGAAAAATTTGAATGCAACGCCTCTAAGAACTAGGAAACTCTCTGTGTCCAAAAAGAATGATAAACAATCCAGTGGAAACCAAAACAAAGATAATTCAGGAGCACATCAAGGAACAACACCTCCTTCCCAGCAAAATTCAGGGACAGATACCACTACACCTCCCTCTCCAGATTCTGGGAACGCTGCAAATACTCCTAGTGGGAAAGATAACATGGCAGGATTGGCAGGCGTCCCAGGAGTACAGGCAAATAATCAAATCCAGAATGTTCCCTCAACTAATAACACTAGTAACACTAACTCAGCCAGTTCGAATCCCCAGCCAGCAGACAACTAGAACCCTGTTAGCTCTAAGGCAGATCTGAACTCACAGGCCTCAGGCCAGATGCCCAGTGATTCAAACCCTCCAGTAGACATGTCAAAGTCTGTCGCTGCACAGAATGCCTTTTTGGCACCTGCTAAAGCAAAAACTAAGATGACACCTTTGACAAAGTGTGCTCTGGTGAGCAAGAGAAGGAAGAGGAAGCATATAGTCTTCGGGACATGGCGAACATGCTCAGATCCCAGCACTCTGATGAGAGGAGCACAGCGAGGTTGGCTAACAAGAAAGATGATGGTTCCAATGAGTTTAAGAATGCTCTTAGGAAAGTTCTGTTTCTAGGCCTGGGACAACCAGATCAACAAGAGGAAGAGGAGAAGGATGACATCCAGGACTCTGATGATCCCCTCAGATAGGTCAGGGAATTTAGAAAGGAATACTCAAGGGAATCTGGTGAACCAATCCTAAGATGGCTAGTGAGATGCTGTAGCATTGGTACTAATGCCCTGCAGGTAGGAGACAAGTCTGCCAAGCAGCTAGGACCACTCACCAAGGAGAGTGGAGTGGACAAATACCTAGCAAGTCCTCTTGGTAAGGTTAGCTTGTGGACACACCTTCTGTTGGCTGTGGCTATGAGATATCCTTCCTGAGATGATCTGCCATGGGCTGCCAAGAAGTGGAACACCATTGAGCAGGGAATTAAGCTTCTGAAGGAGTTTGCTTTGAAGAAAGTGCTTTATGGAGATCATGGCACACATGAGCCTGATGACATTCCTCTTGGAACAGGTCTCATGAAGAAGCTTATTCAGCTTGCTCTTCATCTTATGCTAACATCATGGCCAGCAAGTTTCTATCAAGGAGTGATAATGGAAGGTCTTTCACTGTTGGTGAATTCACTGACCAGCTCAGGCAGATAGAGGACAGCTTGTCACATTCTGCCATAGTCTCTGCTACAAAGGTCTCTGCTATAAAGACTACGATTACAGAGATCACAGTATCACAGTATCATCAGGGTTGCAAGAGACCTCACAGATCATCAAGTCCAACCCTTTACCACAGAGATCAAGGCTAGACCATAGCACCAAGTGCCACGTCCAACCTTGCCTTGAAGTGCCCCAGGGACGGCGACTCCACCACCTCCCTGGGCAGCCCATTCCAGTGTCCAATGACTCTCTCAGAGAAGAACTTTCTCCTCACCTCGAGCCTAAATCTCCCCTGGCGCGGCCTGAGGCTGTGTCCTCACGTTCTGGCGCTGGCCACCTGTGAGAAGACAGCAACCTCTTCCTGGCCACAACCACCCCTCAGGTAGTTGTAGACAGCAATAAGGTCACCCCTGAGCCTCCTCTTCTCCAGGCTAAACAATCCCAGCTCCCTCAGCCTCTCCTCATAGGGCTTGTGCTCAAGGCCCCTCACCAGCCTCGTCGCCCTTCTCTGGACACGCTCAAGCATCTCAACGTCCCTTTTAAACTGGGGGGCCCAGAATTGAACACAATACTCAAGGTGTGGTCTAACCAGTGCAGAGTACAGGGGCAGACCACACCATTCCTGATGCAGGCCAGGATGCCACTGGCTCTCTTGGCCACCTGGGCACACTGCTGGCTCATGTTCAGGCGGGTATCAATCAGTACCCCCAGATCCCTCTCTGTCTGGCTGCTCTCCAGCCACTCCGACCCTAGCCTGTATCTCTGCATGGGGTTGTTGTAGCCAAAGTGCAGCACCCTGCACTTGGAGCTATTGAACCCCATCCCATTGGACTCTGCCCATCTGTCCAGGCGGTCAAGGTCCCGCTGCAGAGCCCTTCTGCCTTCCAACTCAGTCACATCTGCCCCCAGCTTGGTGTCATCTGCAAACTTGCTGATGACTGACTCCATGCCCTCATCCAGATCATCTGTGAAGATGTTAAAGAGGATGGGGCAAAATACAAAAATAGGAGAAAATGAAAATATGACAATATGAGAATGGCAGATGTGCTAGTTTGAAGCAAGCTGGAATGTTTTGGTAACAGAACTAGATAACGGGCAGTGAAATGAAAACAATTGATGTCAACTTCTCTCACAGTCTCGCTGAGAACTCTGGGAAGAAGAAGAAAACATTCTCCATTTTGTTTCTCACTCTTGCTTTTGCCTTAGACCTGGTCACATCTCATTAACCCTGCTCCTACTAACCTTGCTCCCTAACCTCTTGGCTGCACCTCTCTTCTTCCTGAGAACTGGGGTAAGGTTGAGAGGGCCGGGGGGGAGGTGTTGGGGTGGTTTGACAGCCCCTCCTGGGGACTCAGGTTTCTGGGAGGGGAGTTGTGCTTTTGTATTGTTTATCCTTTGTATATTTCTGTATATAATTGTATATAACTGTATATATTGTAAATAGCTGCTTGTAAATTCTGCTAGCTGTAAATAAATGCTTCATCTATATTCCCAGGGTCCGTCTGAGTTAGCTGGGGCAAATACAAAAGTGTGGGGGGGCGGGGTAAACCCCAAACCATCACATTTTTTAATTGGCGACCAACGTGGGGCTCGAACCCATGACCCTGAGATTAAGAGTCTCATGCTCTACTGACTGAGCACCTGTGTCAACTAAAGCCCTGTATTTCCGAACTCTTGAACTGCCAGGCCACCTAATGAATACATTCCAATAGATTCGATTCTCTCCACTATCCCTTTCCTCCTCCTGGCTGGAGGCAGGGCACCCCTAATGCTGAACATGGCATGTAGGGTGTACACAATGATTGGTGTTGTTGTGAGAGGAATTGCAACTGTTGGAACAATTGCAGTTGCTCTCAGGAACTGAAGAAGTGACAGCTACTTTTCTGGCATTATTGCCTCTGTTTCTGCCACTCTGCAGTTCCCTGACCCTCTTTGAAAGAGCTGAAGTAGGTTTACCATCCCATTTGTTCATGTTCTCACCGTATGTGTCACGCAGAAGTATCCACAGTGATGCACGTGATTGCTGATGTCTGGGTGGAATTTGTCTCCTCCTAGGCTGGAATTGCCTTGCAGGAGGTGGGCGTGTGTTCCTGATTGCAGAAACATGCACCCATTCAGATGATGCAGGAACGGTGTCCTTTACCAGATTGGAAATTGAGGTTGTAAGATCCTCCTTCAGTTCTTTCATGCTCTCCTTGATGCCATCTCTTATCTCTGTAAAAATCCTTGCATGGACTTGGCATTTCAGTTTGGGGCTGGATGACCCTCATGAGAGCAGTAGATAAAGCAGACTCTCGATTGATTGTAACATTATTGACAAAAACTCTTGTAATATCACTAGCAATATTCCCAGTGACACTAAAACCAGCATAACCAAGAATAGAATCACCCCAGCTCCAGAACATGTTTGAAAGCTTAACTTTAGCCTTCTTAAAAACTACATGAAGCAAGAAATAACCAAGTCCATGCAAGGATTTTTACAGAGATAAGAGATGGCAATTGTGACTCAGTTCCAATCACTTCAGAAGCTGCTTTTAGCTCCTAGACTGCCAGTTCTTAACTGGATGTTCAAGGGCAAAGGTTCATCACCACATCATGCCACAGATGCAACCTGGTCTAAATGGATGGCTTTGATAACCCAACGAGCACGAATGGGTAATCTTGACCGACCTGGTCTAGTGGAGGTGATCACCAACTGGCCGGAAGGCACAGACTGTTCCAAACCTCCAGAGGAGAAAATAACTCGTGCTGAGGAAGCTCCTCCCTATGGTGATCTCTCTCATCAGGAAAAGAACTATGCTTTGTTCACAGATGGTTCCTGTCGTCTTGTTGGGAACAAGCGAATATGGAAGTCAGCAGTTTGGAGTCCAACTAGGAGAGTTACCGAAACAAAAGATGGAGAAGGAGAATCCAGTCAGTTCGCTGAGGTAAAAGCTGTTCAACTTGGTCTTGATGTGGCTGAACGTGAGAATTGGCCTATCCTTTACCTCTACACCGACTCGTGGATGGTAGCCAATACTCTGTGGGGCTGGCTAAAGGACTGGAAGAAGAATGGTTGGCAAAGGAAAGGAAAGCCTATTTGGTGTGCTGATCTATGGCAGGACATTGATGCACGGCTGGAGAGAACTCCTGTGAAGGTGCGGCACGTAGATGCACACATGCCTAAGAGCAGAGCCACTGAGGAACATCAACATAACCAGAAGGCAGACCAAGCTGCTAAGATTTCTCAAGTTGATACCAACTCTGAACTTGACATTGACCTTGATTGGAAACACCGAGGTGAGCTGTTCTTAGCTCGGTGGGCCCATGACTCATCTGGACATCAAGGCAGAGATGGAACATACCGATGGGCTCGCGATAGGTCAATTGACTTGTCCATGGACGCTATCACCCAAGTCATCTATGACTGCGACATTTGTGCTGCTATTAAGCAGGCTAAGCGAATCAAGCCCTTATGGTATGGTGATAGATGGTCAAAGTACAAGTATGGTGAAGCCTGGCAGATTGACTACATCACTTTACCTCGATCTCGTTCTGGCAAGCAGTATGTGCTAATGATGGTAGAAGCCAGCACTGGATGGTTGGAAACCTATCCAGTTCCACATGCTACTGCACGTAACACCATTGTTGGTTTGGAGAGACAGATCTTGTGGAGACATGGAACTCCAGAAAGAATCGAGTCAGACAATGGTACTCATTTCAAGAACAATCTTGTGAAAAACTGGGCCAAAGAGCATGGTATTGAATGGATCTATCACATACCCTACTATGCACCAGCTTCAGGGAAGATTGAACGCTACAATGGTTTGCTGAAAACCACCCTAAAAGCCATGGGGGGTGGAACTCTGAAAAACTGGGACAAACATTTAGCACAAGCTACTTGGTTGGTAAATAGTAGAGGTTCAGTAAACAGAGCAGACCTGCATAATCAGATTTAGTCCAAACAGTAGACGGTGATAAAGTTCCTGTTGTACGTGAGAAGAATCTGTTAGGGAAAACTGTTTGGGTATTTTCTCCTTCGGGCGAAGGGAAACCTGTCCGAGGGGTGGTTTCTGCTGAAGGTCCTGGTCATACATACTGGGTAATGCAGGAGAATGGTGAAATCCAGTGTATTCCACAGAGAAATCTAACCTTAGCTGAGAGAGTTTAAATTCAGAGTGCGTAACATAAGTTGTTAGGAGTTTTCTGTTCTAGGTAACATCGGCGCCCAACACTGAGAGAATCTATGATAGAATCTACAGTACGTGAGCACGAACCCAACGTCACCTGGGAGTCCCTGTTCTGAGCTTTTGAATCACCTACATCTGATTGAAGTGTGAACTGAACTTGTATATATTGTTTTAGTGTAAATATTGGTTTAGATTAGATTGGATAATTCTCAGCGATACTCTGAGCGAAGTAGACAAGGGGTGGATTGTGCTAGTTTGAAGCAAGCTGGAATGTTTTGGTAACAGAACTAGATAACGGGCAGTGAAATGAAAACAATTGATGTCAACTTCTCTCACAGTCTCGCTGAGAGCTCTGGGAAGAAGTAAACTTTCTCCATTTTGTCTTTTTCTTCTGCCTTTGCCTTCAGACCTGGTTACATCTCATTAACCTTGCTCCTACTAACCTTGCTCCCTAACCTCTTGGTTGCACCTCTCTTCTTCCTGAGAACTGGGGTAAGGTTGAGAGGGCCGGGGGAAGGTGTTGGGGTGGTTTGAGAGCCCCTCCTGGGGACTCAGGTTTCTGGGAGGGGAGTTGTGCTTTTGTATTGTTTATCCTTTGTATATTTCTGTATATAATTGTATATAACTGTATATATTGTAAATAGCTGCTTGTAAATTCTGCTAGCTGTAAATAAATTGCTTCATCTATATTCCCAGGGTCCGTCAGAGTTAGCTGGGGCAAATACAAAGTGTGGGGGGGCGGGTAAACCCCAAACCATCACACCAGACTTCTCAGCGAGACTGATGAGGGAAGGAGACATCACAATTGTTTTCATTTCACAGCTAAATTATCTACTTTCTCTCACCAAAACATTCTACCCTGCTTCAAACTAGCACACTGGGGCCATTTAGCTCCATAATCTAATTTGTATAAAGGCCAGCACTGATTACAATACTTAATTAATCTCTTTCTATCCTCAGTACCACCCTGTCCCACAATATCCTTCCAATGTTTCAATATACAGCCTAAAGGTGATTTCTCACAAAGCTTACTCTTCTAATTTCCCATTCTGCAATCCCAATCACTCCTTACTCACTCTACACTTTAGTCACAGTCACACTTTTCACACTCAGACAATATTCATGCAAGAGGCACACAGAAGTTTAGCACAACTCAGACAATATTCATACAAAAACTACACAGGAAATTTAGCACAACAGAGCTCTTTGCAAAATAGTTAACAGATAATCAATATAAACAGATAAAACAGATAGTTAATACAGTTATGGATCCTGCTATGATGTTACCCAATTGGTCATGGGATATACATCCCTTTTTAAAACCTTATGTTGCTCTACTTAAGATCCTGCAAGATTTTAAAATAACCTCATGTTTGCTCGATCTACCCTCAAGATCGCTAGCGGCTGCCCTTCGGTCAGCAAACCTCCTCCCTCCCAGGGTACCCTCTTTTCCTGGGGGCTGTACCTATGCTGTACGCCGGACGTCTCCATGTGTTTTACCAGCAGCCCCAACCATAGAACATACCATTTGTCCATAGATCCAGGGATTCTCTTCTACCCCTGGGTGAACAGCTGAGAAGAGGAGGTTCCTCCGTTGAGGAAAATCTCCTGGGGTGCGCCAAAGAAACATCCGCTCCGCAGCTGGATCCTCGGTCGAGCAGAAATCCTCCTGGATGGCTCACCAAAATGACATACGGAAAGGACTCTATAACTCCAAAGTTATAAAGTAGGTATGTTTATTGCACAAGATGCATGGGGGATATTTCCTCCAAAATTGTGCATACCCCAAAGGAGCAAACCACCCCACATTTATACACTGAATCCATACATATTCATGAAACACCTATACATTCTTATCACTGAAACCCACCTGCTCCCGCTTCATATGTTAATTATCTTATCAGTCCTCTGCGCTTGCGTAGTTCCCCTCAGAAATTGTGGGCAGGGGTCCTTCAAGTGTGGGCAGTGGTCACTTGGAGGAAGGCTGTGGGTCTTCGTCATAATGTACTTTTCACCCCTTGCCTGGAACTTGGTGTTCATGCAGGTCTGTAATACCCTTATCAGCCTATGTCCTTGATGGCTTTCTGCTCTCTCTCACCATGGATTCCTACTGACAGGTTTATGACAAGTGCTGGTCAGTTCTTCTTTTCCCAGATAATATTATGATGTATTTGTTCTTGCCTTGCTCGTTAGATGTCCTTGGAGTGCTTTCATATTGCTACTTGCGAATACATCCTTTGTTAGTGATTAAGACCAGCTTCTCTCCTTGTTAGTCATCTACTTCTATGTGATTTCATGATTACCTATTTTGTTTCTATGTTCCCAGTGTAGGTATACTTTTGGTCATAATGTTCTATTCTATGCTATCCCCTATTTCTTCATATCCTTAATTAGTCATAATATTCTACTCTGTGCTATCTTCTATTTCTTCATATCCCTATATCAGCTTGGCTTGTGGTTGATGCACCTGTTACAATTTCTGCCTGGCGACAGCCCTTAACTTCTTTTAGACATGCACGTAAGACGATGGAAAGTTACTGCCTAGTGGCAGTTGTGTATATAAAGGGGTTTGAAAGCTCAGATATTTTGCGAGCCATTGGTGGGCAGGAGACTCCCCAGCCGCCCAGCGCTGCTTTTGCTTATTTTACCTAAATCAAGTTGATTTTCTCATATTCAATCTCAAAGTGTGCGAGAACTATTTTTAACATGGTCCCCTGGTTGCAGGTGAAAGAACCTTTGCCTCAGCAGCCTCTCTAATGGGAGTGGCTCTGGTGTCAGCGACCCTCCTTGTATAGGGTTAACACTCCTGGGGGAGTGACCCTGAACCTGACCCTAGGGGTCTTGGCCCCTCCTCAGGGGTGGGCCACACTCCAGGTGATGGTTAGCCCACTCCCCCCACTTCTTGCGGTATAAAAGAGGAGCACTTCCTGCTCCTCGCTCTCTTTTCTCTTGCTCGTTCCTCCTCTACCTGCGTTCATGATCACACACACACACTGATACTGCATACCAGCCACGAGGCAGAGACACCATCACACACGCGGGTTGTATCCATCCCTGTTTTTTGTATTTTGCTGTTTTCCCTTCCTTATCCTTTGTAAACTCCCCTACCTCCAATCCCTTTTTTTTTCTAAGTTATTGTTAAACTTTTCCTTTTTAACTTCCAAATCGAGTGAGATTGATTTATTGGGGGTGTCCCTACCTCTTATCTCTCTCTCCCTGTCTTTTGGGGAAAGGAGGGGGAGGAGGGGAGGGCACTCTATAAACTCTATAAACTCTATAAATTGTCATTGGGTCTACCAAATTTATAAGAGTCTCTGGGAACTTGCATTTGAACCCAAGACAATTTATTTGGCGTCTCAACGTGGGGCTAGGTAGAAAGAATTCTTTCAGAGAAGATTTGGAAGTTAAAAAATGGATATTCTGAAAGTCTTAATCATTAATGCTTTTGCATGGCTGTTGTGGGGCTGGCTGTTAAAGTTTATAAGTTACCATGTCTTCTGGATTGTCATTGATATGCTCTGGGAATATTCTAAGCATTTGCCTGCCCCAGTCTATGCCTATTTCCTGAATTCTGTTAGTAATATCACTGTGTTTAGAAATGTTTCTGGAACATGGAATCAATCTGAGTATATGCATTGGAGCACAGAAGCTCCAGATATTTTGGGGGAGAAATGGTACTGGATAGCTGTTATTTCACTGTGTGTAAATTTGGGTTTGGGAATTAATAAGATAGCGGTGAACTGGGACACGTGGAAGTATCGGGTGGGCGCCGCCATTAGGGTGCTTAGGGGGAGGGGTGGTCCTCACTGCCTGAGCTGCAGCTGCGGGGGTTGGGCGACAGGTCAGGCCGTTCCGGCTGCCCCTAGCGCAGGCACCGCCCCTAGCACGGCTCCGCCCCGAACTCCGCCTCCGGTCCCGCCCAGGGCAGCCCCCCGGACCCTGCCCCCTCAGCCCAGCCCCCTTCACCTAGCGCCAATTACCACGCGGCCAGCAAGATCAAATCAAAAACCCTCCCGCAGATACCGATCCAGGGCAAGGGACCTCTTCGGGAACCAGCACCCCCCAGCAACAGCAACCAGCTGGAAATGGACCTGATAATGGAGTGATCCTTATCAGCTCCACGCCCAGAAAGGAAATCAGGCACACAAGGCAGGAGTATGCAAGGGCAAACGGACAGTCCCTTTTAGCCTGGCTTTTGAAATGTTGGGATGCAGGAGCAGAAACCGTGGACCTAGATCAGAGGGAGGCAAAGCAGCTGGGATCCTTGTCGAGGGATGGAGGTGTGGATAAGGAGCTGGGAAGGCTCGATGGTACCCACTCACTTTGGGCCACGCTTCTGATAGCTGTGAGGTACAGGTACCCGACTAAGGATGACATGATTTTCCATCCCCTTAAATGGACAGATATGGAACAGGGTGTCTCATACCTGAGGCAAATGGCGGTACAAGAGATAATCTATGGAGCCGACCAGATGCCCTCGGACCCTGATGATGTCCGCATGAAGCCAGCCCTCTTAAAGAAACTGACCCAGTCTGCCCCTTCCACATACGCCCCTACACTGGGAGCACTGCTGCTGGGCAGAGACCCCAACAACCTTCCCACAATCAGGGAGTTTGTGAATGACCTAAGACAGTTTGAAGACAGTTTGTCGAGGAAAACCTTAATTGCCACTGTAGAGACCCTCACCCAAGAAGTGAACGAGCTAAAAGCCTCTTTCTCTGAACTGCAGAAGGCAGAGGATGACTGCTCTTCACCTTCAGAATGGGTGCAAGTCTTAGCTGTAAGGAACACACGTCGCCGTACTCCTCCTCCTCCCTGCAGGAGACCAGCCCAGAGCAGACAGGGTACACACAGGGGGTCACTCTGGAGAACACTGTGTGAACATGGGGAAAATATGGACAGATGGCATGGCCAGCCCACCTCAGCTCTATCGGCCAGGGTAAGGGAACTGCAGGGGACAAACACAGGGAATAACTCCTCCAGAAGAGGAGTTGCCCCAGTGTCCCGCAGGCAGCCCTCTCGCCCAAAGGGTGGTGAAGCCAGTAACTCAGGTCCATGTGCCTCATGCGGTCACACTGCTCAGCATTAGAGGTGCCCTGTCTCCAGCCAGGCGGAGGCCAGGGATAACAGAGTATATTGGGACGTGTTTGTGAAATGGCCTGGCACTTCTGAAGCCGAGAAGTATAGAGCGTTGGTAGACACCGGTGCCCAAGGCACTCTGATCCCCTCCAGCCACAGGGGGACAGAAACTATTACAATTTCAGGAGTCACAGGGGGGTCTCAGGAGTTGACTGTGCTGCAGGCTGAGATAAGCCTCACCGGGAATGTGTGGGAGAAGCACACCATAGTAACTGGCCCTGATGCACCTTGCATCCTGGGGATCGACTTTCTCCGGGAAGGGTACTTTAAAGATCCGAAGGGGAACAAGTGGGCATTTGGCATAGCAGCTGTAGAGACTGCAGACAAAGAGCAGCTGTCTATCATGCCTGGCTTGTCAGATGACCCTTCCGTGGTTGGTACCCACAAGGTGGAAGATGTTAAGTTACCTATTGCTTCTCATGTAGTTCATCGCAGGCAATACCGCACCAACAGAGACTCCCTGCTACCCATACAGCAGCTGATTCGCCGCCTGGAGCAGCAGCTTGTCATCAGCAAGAGCCACTCGCCCTTCAACAGCCCGATATGGCCAGTGCGAAAGGAGACGGGGGAGTGGAGACTTACGGTGGATTTCCGAGGCCTGAACGAAGTCACTCCTCCAATCAGCGCAGCCGTGCCTGATATGTTGGAGCTGCAGTATGAACTGGAAACGAAGGAGGCCAAATGGTATGCCACAATTAACATTGCTAATGCCTTCTTCTCCATCCCCATTGCAGAAGAATGTAGGCCACAGTTTGCCTTCACCTGGAGAGGAGTCCAGTACCACTGGAACAGACTGCCTCAAGGGTGGAAGCACAGCCCTACAATCTGCCATAGCATCATCCAGACTGCACTGGAGAAGGGTGGAGCTCCGGAACATCTGCAGTACATCGATGACATCATTGTATGGGGTGAGACAGCAGAGGAGGTCTTCGAGAAGGGTGAGAAGATCATTAATATCCTGTTGGATGCTGGTTTTGCCATTAAGAGAAGCAAAGTGAAAGGGCCTGCCAGAGAGATCCAGTTCCTGGGAGTTCGATGGCAGGATGGCCGACGCCACATCCCTATGGATGTGGTGAATAAAGTGGCCACTATGGTGGAACCCACTAACCGGAAGGAGACACAATCCTTCCTGGGGTTTGTGGGCTTTTGGAAGATGCACATTCCCGGGTACAGTCAAATTGTGAAACCCCTCTTTGACGTAACAAGAAAGAGAAATAACTTTGGGTGGGGACCTGAGCAGCAGGTGGCATTTGACCAGAATAAACGAGAGGTGGTCCATGCCATGGCCTTGGGACCAGTTCGAACCGGCCCAGAGATTAAGAACATTCTCTATACAGCAGCCGGTGAGAATGGTCCTAGCTGGAGCCTATGGCAGAAAGCTCCTGATGAGACACGAGGCCGCCCACTCGGGTTCTGGAGCAAGGCGTACAAAGGCTCAGAGGCCAACTATACCCCCACAGAGAAAGAAATCCTAGCTGCCTATGAGGGAGTCAGAGCTGCCTCTGAGGTGATTGGGACGGAGTCACCACTCCTTTTAGCTCCAAGGCTTCCACTCCTGACTTGGATGTTTAAAGGGATGGGTTCAACTCCGCACCATGCCACAGATGCCACTTGGAGTAAGTGGATGGCTCTGATAACTCAGAGGGCTAGGATGGGGACTCTCGAGCGCCCAGGCATTGTGGAGGTCATCACCAACTGGCCAGAGGGCACTGACTTTGGAAAACCAGCAGAAGAGAAGGCAGTGACCCGTGCCGAGGAAGCCCCCCCATACAGTGACCTCCCTGAGGAGGAAAAGGCATATGCTCTGTTCACAGATGGATCTTGCCGCCTGGTAGGCAGCAAGCGGAGATGGAAGGCTGCCGTCTGGAACCCCATACGCAGGGTTGCAGAGGCAAGGGACGGAGAAGGTGAATCCAGCCAGTATGCTGAGGTGAAAGCCATCCAGCTGGCCCTGGACATTGCAGAACGAGAGCAGTGGGCAATGCTATACATCTACACCAACTCATGGATAGTAGCAAATACCTTATGGGGGTGGCTGAAGGAGTGGAAGAGAAATGATTGGCAGAGAAAAGGGAAGCCTATTTGGGCTGCTGACCTCTGGCAAGACATTTCTGCACGCCTGGACAAACGACCAGTTAAAATCCGACACATCAGTGCTCACATCCCAAAGAGCAGAGCCACTGAAGAACAGCAGCATAACCACCAAGCTGACCTGGCTGCCCACATCTGCCAGATTGACCTGTACTGGAAACACAAAGGTGAACTGTTCTTAGCTCGGTGGGCACATGACTCTTCTGGCCACCAAGGAAGAGATGCCACATACCAATGGGCCTGAGACAGGTCCGTGGACATATCCATGGAGGCCATAACTCAGGTTATCCATGAATGTGACATCTGTGCCACCATAAAGCAAGCTAAGCGCATGAAGCCTTTGTGGTACGGGGGACGGTGGTCAAAGTACAGATATGGGGAGGCCTGGCAGATCGATTACATCACTCTGCCTCGGTCTCGTAGTGGCAAGCAGTATGTGTTAACCATGGTGGAGGGAAGCACGGGGTGGCTGGAAACCTACCCAGTACCTCATGCTACTGCCTGTAACACCATTCTGGGCCTGCAGAGTCACATCCTGTGGAGACACGGTACCCCAGAGAGAATTGCGTCAGACAACGGGACCCATTTCAAGAACCACCTTGTAAGCAATGGGCAAAAGAGCATGGGATAGAATGGGTTTATCACATCCCATACTACCCACAAGCTGCAGGAAAGATTGAGCGACACAATGGCCTGCTGAAAACCACCCTGAAGGCTATGGGAGGTGGAACTCTCAGAAACTGGGAGAAGCACCTTGCAGAAGCCACTTGGCTGGTGAACAGCAGGGGATCAGTTAACAGAGCTGGTCCTGCTCAGTCTGCCCTACTGCCCATAGTTGAGGGAGATGGAGTTCCTGTGGTCTGTGAAAGGAATCTACTGGGAAAGACTGTGTGGGTTGCTCCTGCCTCTGGTGGGGGAAAACCTATCAAAGGGGTGGTATCTGCAGAGGGTCCTGGTCACACATACTGGGTGATGATGGAAACTGGTGTTATCGAGTGTGTCCCTCAGAGAAATCTCTCTTTAGCTGAAAAGGTTTTGAAATCTCAGAGTTGATTCCATGTGTTCCAGATACTTTCAGGTTATCTTGTATTATAGTTGTATCATAGTTGTATCATAGTTGTGCAATACTTGTATCATAGTTCATAAGGGGTTACAAGTTGTTTTTGTAGTTATACCCTCACCACTACACGGCGTCCAACGGAACCTACATCACAGCAGCAGCTATCCAGAGTCCTACAACATCACATCACACCACGGCGTCCAACCAGAACCCTGCACCTGATTCGTCACTGATGCCCTGCAGTGAGAGACTGTTCCTGATTTCCCTGCAGAGGATGTCTACAGCCATCTCATCTACACCTGTTCCCCTGATGCCAGACACCAAGAGAGACTGTTCCTGATGTTTTCTTCACAGAGGGAAAAGACTCTTTCCTGAGTTCCAACAAGAACTGTTCCTGTTTCACTGACTTCCGTTCCTGTCCTGCTCACACCTCACCAGCCTGCACCGGACCAGAGGAGCACATCGCCTTGGGATACAGCTGGGGACCAAGAAGGACTTCAAGAACTCTTAAGCCATGGACACTTTTTCCCATTCTTTGGAGAAGAAGACTGTTCGTAGGAAGGTGGAAGTGGTCTAACCAAGGGGTGGAATGTATAGGGTTAACACTCCTGGGGGAGTGACCCTGAACCTGACCCTGGGGGTCTTGGCCCCTCCCCAGGGGTGGGCCACACTCCAGGTGATGGTTAGCCCACTCCCCCCGCTTCCTGTGGTATAAAAGAGACAGGACCTCCCTGTCTCAGTCTCTTTTTCCTGTGTTCACACACACACTGATACTGCATACCAGCACACCACGTGGCAGCCACGAGGCAGAGACACCATCACACTACTCGGGTTGTATCCATCCCTGTTTTGTATTTTGCTGTTTTCCCTTCCTTATCCTTTGTAAACTTCCCTACCTCCAATACCTTTTCTAAGTTATTGTTAAACTTTTCCTTTTTAACTTCCAAATCGAGTGAGATTGATTTATTGGGGGTGTCCCTACCTCTTATCTCTCTCTCCCTGTCTTTTGGGGAAAGGAGGGGGAGGAGGGGAGGGCACTCTATAAACTCTATAAACTCTATAAACTCTATAAATTGTCATTGGGTCTACCAAATTTATAAGAGTCTCTGGGAACTTGCATTTGAACCCAAGACACTCCTACAGATCAAAACGTTCAAGACGCATTTTCCACAAACCATTTCCTCAACTTTATCCATCTGAGGGACTTTGCCATAGCCCACACTGTCTGCTGCCAGATCCGGCGCTGCCGCCACAGCCCTTTGTGACTGCACTTCTGCAGGGGTTCCATCACTTCTACCTTTACTTTTCTCCATTCTATTCGGTACTGTTGCGGAGAGCAGGAATTAATGTGTGGCCGAGTCGGGAATTTATCAAAAATAGTTATTTTTTATTTTCCCAAAAACCCGCCTCCACAACTATATATACAAAGATTAATTTAGTTTAATAAGCAGATTCAGTCGCTTGAGAATTAAACTACAAGGACACCGTCAATAATCTGACTATTTTGGAAGTCAGAAGTTGGAAAAGGCTTTAGCTATTAATTGATAGCGGTTTCTTACTAAATTAAGCTAAGCCAAATAACTCACTCAGGCTGACTCGTGAGGTCTGTCTTCCTCTTCTTTTCCAGCGGCTGCAGGTGAATCGTTAAGAGGTCGTTAAGGGTCGTTAGGCACACAAAGGTGTCAATAGGAAAGCAAATCCTTGAAGGTCTCTCTGCAGTCCAGGTGAAGGGGGTGTGTGAGCTCAGGCAGACACATACGTCCAGGCACAGGCAAACTCCAAAGCAGGAACCCCAAAGGTGGGAAGACCCCCAATATTTATAACCTTCGCTAGACAAAGGGCAGGGTTACCACACCTTTAGGCGTGAAAACGCATGGCCAATCCCAGCCTGGCTCCAGCGCAGGAACTCACGGGGCAGTCCTCCCCCCCTTCACGGCTGCAGGGCATGCGAGGGGGGAGGGAAACCAGGCGGCTTTTCCCCTTTCCCCCCAAAGTCCGGGCAGGAGAGGAATTTAGGGGTACAGGACTCCAGGACAGGTACAAACGGGAACTAGATTGTTTCCTGCCTCCATGCTTCAGGGTCAGTGGGGTACGGGCCATATCCAATACTTTTTTTCTCCTTTCAAAGGTTCCGAGGCAGGATGTTTTGCTGCTCTGTGAGCAGCCCGTCTGCCCAGTGCCGTGTGCCCTTCCCTCCCCTGCTTCAGTCGCAGACTGTTTCTTTAACCCCTAGCTCCCTGCTATTGCCTCTGGAAAAGGTAAAAACCTCACTTATATCCTGTTTCTTCCTGCATCTCTTTTGTCTCCAAACTACAACCAGACCTACAATAGTAGCCAAAAAATATCAAGTTCAAACATACTAGGCAGGCCACTGGGTAACTCAGCTCTTCCAAATAACTCTTAGTCTCTGACACCAGTATAACATACGGCACACCCTCAGCAACATTTCTAAACCCTAAAACATTCCTAACAAAATCTCCAACCTTCGCTAGCACAGCTTTTACCGAGTTCCAGACCATCTTATCGAAGAATGAACACACCTGGTGTGAAAAATAGTACCTGTGTCAACATTAGACAGGGCAAAGCAAAATACAAAAATAGGAGAAAATGAAAATATGACAATATGAGAATGGCAGATGTGCTAGTTTGAAGCAAGCTGGAATGTTTTGGTAACAGAACTAGATAACGGGCAGTGAAATGAAAACAATTGATGTCAACTTCTCTCACAGTCTCGCTGAGAACTCTGGGAAGAAGAAGAAAACATTCTCCATTTTGTTTCTCACTCTTGCTTTTGCCTTAGACCTGGTCACATCTCATTAACCCTGCTCCTACTAACCTTGCTCCCTAACCTCTTGGCTGCACCTCTCTTCTTCCTGAGAACTGGGGTAAGGTTGAGAGGGCCGGGGGGGAGGTGTTGGGGTGGTTTGACAGCCCCTCCTGGGGACTCAGGTTTCTGGGAGGGGAGTTGTGCTTTTGTATTGTTTATCCTTTGTATATTTCTGTATATAATTGTATATAACTGTATATATTGTAAATAGCTGCTTGTAAATTCTGCTAGCTGTAAATAAATGCTTCATCTATATTCCCAGGGTCCGTCTGAGTTAGCTGGGGCAAATACAAAAGTGTGGGGGGGGCGGGGTAAACCCCAAACCATCACATTTTTTAATTGGCGACCAACGTGGGGCTCGAACCCATGACCCTGAGATTAAGAGTCTCATGCTCTACTGACTGAGCACCTGTGTCAACTAAAGCCCTGTATTTCCGAACTCTTGAACTGCCAGGCCACCTAATGAATACATTCCAATAGATTCGATTCTCTCCACTATCCCTTTCCTCCTCCTGGCTGGAGGCAGGGCACCCCTAATGCTGAACATGGCATGTAGGGTGTACACAATGATTGGTGTTGTTGTGAGAGGAATTGCAACTGTTGGAACAATTGCAGTTGCTCTCAGGAACTGAAGAAGTGACAGCTACTTTTCTGGCATTATTGCCTCTGTTTCTGCCACTCTGCAGTTCCCTGACCCTCTTTGAATGAGCTGAAGTTGGTTTACCATCCCATTTGTTCATGTTCTCACCTAATTTGTCACACAGAATTATCCACAGTGATGCACGTGATTGCTGATGTCTGGGTGGAATTTGTCTCCTCCTAGGCTGGAATTGCCTTGCAGGAGGTGGGCGTGTGTTCCTGATTGCAGAAACATGCACCCATTCAGATGATGCAGGAACGGTGTCCTTTACCAGATTGGAAATTGAGGTTGTAAGATCCTCCTTCAGTTCTTTCATGCTCTCCTTGATGCCATCTCTTATCTCTGTAAAAATCCTTGCATGGACTTGGCATTTCAGTTTGGGGCTGGATGACCCTCATGAGAGCAGTAGATAAAGCAGACTCTCGATTGATTGTAACATTATTGACAAAAACTCTTGTAATATCACTAGCAATATTCCCAGTGACACTAAAACCAGCATAACCAAGAATAGAATCACCCCAGCTCCAGAACATGTTTGAAAGCTTAACTTTAGCCTTCTTAAAAACTACATGAAGCAAGAAATAACCAAGTCCATGCAAGGATTTTTACAGAGATAAGAGATGGCAATTGTGACTCAGTTCCAATCACTTCAGAAGCTGCTTTTAGCTCCTAGACTGCCAGTTCTTAACTGGATGTTCAAGGGCAAAGGTTCATCACCACATCATGCCACAGATGCAACCTGGTCTAAATGGATGGCTTTGATAACCCAACGAGCACGAATGGGTAATCTTGACCGACCTGGTCTAGTGGAGGTGATCACCAACTGGCCGGAAGGCACAGACTGTTCCAAACCTCCAGAGGAGAAAATAACTCGTGCTGAGGAAGCTCCTCCCTATGGTGATCTCTCTCATCAGGAAAAGAACTATGCTTTGTTCACAGATGGTTCCTGTCGTCTTGTTGGGAACAAGCGAATATGGAAGTCAGCAGTTTGGAGTCCAACTAGGAGAGTTACCGAAACAAAAGATGGAGAAGGAGAATCCAGTCAGTTCGCTGAGGTAAAAGCTGTTCAACTTGGTCTTGATGTGGCTGAACGTGAGAATTGGCCTATCCTTTACCTCTACACCGACTCGTGGATGGTAGCCAATACTCTGTGGGGCTGGCTAAAGGACTGGAAGAAGAATGGTTGGCAAAGGAAAGGAAAGCCTATTTGGTGTGCTGATCTATGGCAGGACATTGATGCACGGCTGGAGAGAACTCCTGTGAAGGTGCGGCACGTAGATGCACACATGCCTAAGAGCAGAGCCACTGAGGAACATCAACATAACCAGAAGGCAGACCAAGCTGCTAAGATTTCTCAAGTTGATACCAACTCTGAACTTGACATTGACCTTGATTGGAAACACCGAGGTGAGCTGTTCTTAGCTCGGTGGGCCCATGACTCATCTGGACATCAAGGCAGAGATGGAACATACCGATGGGCTCGCGATAGGTCAATTGACTTGTCCATGGACGCTATCACCCAAGTCATCTATGACTGCGACATTTGTGCTGCTATTAAGCAGGCTAAGCGAATCAAGCCCTTATGGTATGGTGATAGATGGTCAAAGTACAAGTATGGTGAAGCCTGGCAGATTGACTACATCACTTTACCTCGATCTCGTTCTGGCAAGCAGTATGTGCTAATGATGGTAGAAGCCAGCACTGGATGGTTGGAAACCTATCCAGTTCCACATGCTACTGCACGTAACACCATTGTTGGTTTGGAGAGACAGATCTTGTGGAGACATGGAACTCCAGAAAGAATCGAGTCAGACAATGGTACTCATTTCAAGAACAATCTTGTGAAAAACTGGGCCAAAGAGCATGGTATTGAATGGATCTATCACATACCCTACTATGCACCAGCTTCAGGGAAGATTGAACGCTACAATGGTTTGCTGAAAACCACCCTAAAAGCCATGGGGGGTGGAACTCTGAAAAACTGGGACAAACATTTAGCACAAGCTACTTGGTTGGTAAATAGTAGAGGTTCAGTAAACAGAGCAGGACCTGCATAATCAGATTTAGTCCAAACAGTAGACGGTGATAAAGTTCCTGTTGTACGTGAGAAGAATCTGTTAGGGAAAACTGTTTGGGTATTTTCTCCTTCGGGCGAAGGGAAACCTGTCCGAGGGGTGGTTTCTGCTGAAGGTCCTGGTCATACATACTGGGTAATGCAGGAGAATGGTGAAATCCAGTGTATTCCACAGAGAAATCTAACCTTAGCTGAGAGAGTTTAAATTCAGAGTGCGTAACATAAGTTGTTAGGAGTTTTCTGTTCTAGGTAACATCGGCGCCCAACACTGAGAGAATCTATGATAGAATCTACAGTACGTGAGCACGAACCCAACGTCACCTGGGAGTCCCTGTTCTGAGCTTTTGAATCACCTACATCTGATTGAAGTGTGAACTGAACTTGTATATATTGTTTTAGTGTAAATATTGGTTTAGATTAGATTGGATAATTCTCAGCGATACTCTGAGCGAAGTAGACAAGGGGTGGATTGTGCTAGTTTGAAGCAAGCTGGAATGTTTTGGTAACAGAACTAGATAACGGGCAGTGAAATGAAAACAATTGATGTCAACTTCTCTCACAGTCTCGCTGAGAACTCTGGGAAGAAGAAGAAAACATTCTCCATTTTGTTTCTCACTCTTGCTTTTGCCTTAGACCTGGTCACATCTCATTAACCCTGCTCCTACTAACCTTGCTCCCTAACCTCTTGGCTGCACCTCTCTTCTTCCTGAGAACTGGGGTAAGGTTGAGAGGGCCGGGGGGGAGGTGTTGGGGTGGTTTGACAGCCCCTCCTGGGGACTCAGGTTTCTGGGAGGGGAGTTGTGCTTTTGTATTGTTTATCCTTTGTATATTTCTGTATATAATTGTATATAACTGTATATATTGTAAATAGCTGCTTGTAAATTCTGCTAGCTGTAAATAAATTGCTTCATCTATATTCCCAGGGTCCGTCTGAGTTAGCTGGGGCAAATACAAAAGTGTGGGGGGGGGCGGGGTAAACCCCAAACCATCACAGCAGAGCAGGGTGTGTTGGAGCTAACTAAGGTGGAGACGTTGAAAACTACGAGCAATAACAGAAAGTACTGTGGAGAGATAGCCCCCTGTCAATGGGGGACATGAACAAAACAGGGGCGTGCCAGAGCTAACTGAGCAAGGCTAGGGATGAACGATAACCGAAAAGCACCATGAGCATGGTAGATAAGAAACTAAAAAGTGCGCGAACATGAAGACACAAAGAGCTGAGTCACAAAGACACCTGAGGAAGACTTATTACTTCAGCCTCACGACCACCAGAGAGACCCCCAGGAGGATTAGCAGACATGCGCAACAGTTCCAGGAAAAACTGCAACCGTTTCTGGAAATAATAGAATATGTATTACACTGCTTTATGAATATGTATCTGAGTGGGAAATAAAAATCCTGCAATCACGTATGTACAGCGTGCAGCTGCAGAGATAAACTCCCCTGTGCCTAGCACTGCTCCTTGCTTGCCAAAATAAAACTCCTTAAACTTATCTCTAAGTTTTTGGTGGCTCAATTTTAACACTGGTAATGCACCATGGTGGTAAAACACTGCTGAACTGATAAAGTCAGAATTGAGGCAATAATAGGCCAAAATATATCAAACAAATTCATTTTTCCCTGACGTCCTTCTTCTGATTATCAATCAAAAAAAAAAATCAAAACCAAGCCAAGATCGTGCCCTACGTTTGGAAAACCGCTAAAATTAATGTCCCGGGTTAGGGCAGATCCCTACCCCGGGGCGAAATAAACTCACCACAACACAGATTTTTTTTTGAAAGTCAGGGAAAGATGAAATTGTGTTTCTTATAGTGTAAGTATAACAGTGTAACGAGAGATAACAAGTAGAGAAGGGGAAAAAAAAGAACAATACAATAACCTTAAGGGAGATGGGGGAGGGGTCAAGCGGTGTCGAAGCAGCAGCAGTCAAAACAGCAGCCAGGGAAGATAGGCAGGCGCAGCTCAAGCAGCAAAAAACAGCAGAAGAAGGGGGAGAACAAGCTGTGCTTCTAGGCATTAAGCTCTTGATGCTCCAATGAAATTATATTAATTTATCTATTGTTGCCATTATATGGCCTATCCCTGGAGTGTTCATCTCTCCCCTATGTCTGAGCTAGAAAATCAGCTCAAACGGCCACAGGTAATAATAAGCTTCTTCCAGTATAATATTTACATTTGCCACTTTAAGAAATGAGTGATCTAGTTTTGCCTGTTCCCTGCGTGTATAAATTTCCAAACTGTGCATTTTTGAACCTGTGAATAAGTTTTCTGGAGAGTTTTAATGTTAATAAACAGTTTTCATAGTTGTTAACGATCATCACCTGGATATCAAAATACAGATTATTAATTTTGCATAATCCGTCACAAAGTCCCTTCCATCCCGGACCATTCTATGATTCTATGATTTCACACCATTTCATTACAATGAATCATAATTTTGATAGTTTAATACAAAAAAGCAAAATCAAAATGTGTATCTAAAGCATTGTACAAGGTTAACCCTCCTGGGTGGTCTTGACCCCTCCCCAGGGGTGAGTCTGAAAACTACCAGGTGTGGTGGTTTTGCCCACTCCTACTTCCTGTCTAAGATCCATAAAAGCAGGGGGACTTCCTATTCTTTTGCTCTCTCCCTGCTTACTGCCATTGCTATCCTGTTCCTCTTTGTTTCACCACGTGGCCATCACATACGAGGCAGACAAAGCCCATTGCCATCAAATCTGGTTGTATATTTACATATTTTCTATCTTGTTTTCCCTTCCCTATACCTTTTTAACATCCCTACCTCATATACCTTTTATTTATTGTTAAACTTTTCTTCTTTTAACTTCCAAATTGCAGTGAGGTTATTTATTTGGGTGTTCTTACCTTTCCTCTCTCTCTATCTAATCCCTTTTCTTTGGGAAAGAAGGGGGAAGAGTGAAGGGCATCCTATAAATTGTTATTGGTTCTATCAACTATATTTGAGTCTCTGGGAAATTTAAATTAGAACAGAGACATGCATCCGATAAAAAAGGGTCATTCCATCAAATAAAAATGTTCCCTTTTCCCGTTTTTGAATTCTGAATAGTGATGGAGAGTTGGGCAGGGAGAAATGTAATGAAATCCAACAAGGGCAAATGCAGAGTCTTGCATCTGAAAAATAACAATCCCATGGACCAACTGTCCGGTTGGAGAGCAGCTCTGGGGAAAAGGACCTGGGGACCCTGGTGGATAGAAGGATGACCATGAGCCAGCAATGCACCCTTGTGGCCAAGAAGTCCAGTTGTGTCCATGGGTGTATTAGAAGGGGTGTGGCTAGCATCATGAGATAGGCTCTCCTCCCCCCCATTACTCTATCCTGATGAGGCCACATCTGGAATATTGTGTCCAGTTCTGGGCTGGATGTTAGGAAAAATTTCTTCACAGAGAGAGCAATTGGCCATTGGAATGGGCTGCCCCAGGAGGTGGTGGAGTCACCATCCTTGGAAGTGTTTTTGTAAAAAGATTAGATGTGGTGCTTAGTGCCATGGTTTAATGATTAGATGGTGTTGGGTAAGAAGAGGAGGCTCAGGGGTGACCTCATTGCTGTCTACAACTACCTGAAGGGAGGTTGTAGCCAGGTGGAGTTCGGTCTCTTCTCCCAGGCAACCAGCAACAGAACAAGGGGACACAGTCTCAAGTCGTGCCAGGGGAGGTATAGGTTTGATATTAGGAGGAAGCTACTTACAGAGAGTGATTTGCTATTGGAATGGGCTGCCCAGGGAGGTGGTGGGATTGCCATCCCTGGAGGTACTCAAGAAAAGACTGGATTAGGCACTTGGTGCCATGGTCTAGCTGATTGGATAGGGCTAGGTGATAGGTTGGACTGGATGATCTTGGAGGTCTCTTCCAATGTGGTTGATTCTATATAGACTTATTATTTTTCTTTTGTAACAAATCCCCTATTTTATTTACCTTTTACCATTTTTACTCAGTGTCTCTGGAATTTTCCTATTCTTGTTTGTAATTTAGAACTAGGCTAGAGTATTAGTTTTATACCACCACACAGGTGTTCCATTATCACATACACATCCCTGTTATCCACCAATTCTTGCTTCGCACACAGACATTTATCTTCCCTAATTCTGTTGCATATTAAAATTTAGTGTAATATTTTTATGGCTAAATGAGAAAATTATGCTGTAGAAAACCAACAGCAGAAAACAAGAGCCCACATATCCTTTTAATTTGTCAGACAGAAGTTATCTATGTATAATTGGTATGCACTTTAATAATTAATAGAAAGTAATTAAAATCTAAAATATTTATTGGCTGCATAGCACATGTTCCAGTGGGTTCTTTGGGATCCAGGAAGTGAACACACAATACACTGGTACCCCCCCCCCCCATCTGGAGGGCTTTATTACACCTCAAATATTAAAATCATTAAAAGAGAGAGATACTGGAAACTGCAATGCTGAATAAGATATGACAAAGTATACTGAGTAACTATTGATCAAAGAGCAGGTTATAACTACCTGTGCTAGTTTGAAGTTAGCTAGAATGTTTTGGTGAGAAGAGCTAGAGGACAGGCTGTGAAAAAGAAAACAATGGCGATGTCTACTTCACTCATAGGCTTGCTGAGATGTATAAGAACAAGAACAAAAATATAGATAACACAGTTGCTGTCTGGGCTTTGGGCTGAACTCTCTCCCTCTAACCTAACTTGCCATCTGTGTGACTAATTCACCTGCTTCCTAATTTTCCTGGCCAGCCCTCCAATCTTCCTTGGGCATAAGGCAAGATCTTGGGTAAGGTTGAGGGGAAAGAGCACGACACTGAGTGGGTCTACCACATACCCTACTATGCACCAGCTTCAGGGAAGACTGAACACTACAATGGCTTGCTGAAAACCACCCTAAAAGCAATGGGGGGGTGGAACTCTGAAAAACTGGGACAAACATTTAGCATGAGCTACCTGGTTGGTAAATAGCAGGGATTCAGTAAACAGAGCAGGACCTCCACAATCGGACAATAGATGTCCCTCCCATCGCTGATGTTCCAGGTTGAGACAACAGGGTTAAAAATCTTCTGGGGACAAGATGATTGTTATTCAATCCCATAATTCTGCTATTTTATATAAGCTCATGACAAGGTCAGTTCGCTCTCCTTTCCTCCTCCTTCTGCCCTGTGTGTGTGGCGGGAGCCAATTTATCAGGAAGAACATGTAAGCAACAGGCCTCTTTGGATGGAGGAGGCGTTGGGGGGGGGAAGGATTGGAGCACTGGGGAGTGTAGATTTAGTTTTTTTTAGGATGGCGAAAAATTCAAGGGGGTTTGCCATGGATGCGGTAATTGCTTTGTAATGTCTATAGCTGTATTCCTCTCTAAAGATAATTCTGTATTTTTTTTCTCCAATTTGATTTGAGAGTTTAATTTTTGTCCCTATCTTTAAAAAAAAACACAAGAGAATCATTGGTGGCCTGTATGGGGATGAGATGGTTGGTTTTGCATAGGCTGAATTGGAGAAGATACAGAATTAAAGCTTAGGGGAAAAAATGGTGCCTCTTAGTGAAGTTGGCATGGAGAATTGGAAGGCTTGGAGAAGTGAGCCACTCCCCTCTTGGGTGGTGGAGGGGGGAGGAGGAAGCGGCAAGAAGTGAGCTGAAAGGTCCGAGGTGGCTGAAGATGATATGGGTCCCCCACCCCTGAAGCGGCCATGGCTCGAGTGGACCGACAGCACGGTGCCCAGCGACACTGCACGGGGCGAGCTGGAGGGGTGGAGTAGAGCAGAGCAGGCAAACAAACCCGTGCATGTTTTCTCCTCCTGATCAGAATCCGTGGGAGGTGGAAATGCAGGCGGTTCTGGCCATGCCGGTAGCCTCTTCTGGACCCATAGATTAAAGCAG
This sequence comes from Pogoniulus pusillus, assembly GCF_015220805.1. NCBI lineage: Eukaryota > Metazoa > Chordata > Aves > Piciformes > Lybiidae > Pogoniulus > Pogoniulus pusillus. Next base: position 4,857,248 of record NC_087308.1, read on the forward strand.
CATTTCAAAGATGGTGCCATACGGAAGCAGCACCTTCCTCCTTGGTGGGCTGATTGCCATGGTGGCCATCCTCTTGCTGGGTGCAGCCACTCCCTATTCAGGGGATGAGCTGGTGACTCCAGAAGAAATGGCTTTGCCTCGTGTGCTAGTTTGAAGCAAGCTAGAATGTTTTGGTCAGAAGAACTAGATTACAGGCTGTGAAAGGAAAACAATGGTGATGTCTACTTCGCTCATAGGCTTGCTGAGATGTATAAGAATAAAAGCAAAACATAGATAAGGGAGTCTTCTCTTCTGCTGCTGGAAAGCTCTGAGCTACATCTTACTCTCTAACCTCACCCTCCATTTCTTTTCTAATCCACTTTGCTTCCTAACCCCCTGGCCAAACCTCAATTCTTCCTTGGGACTGGGGTAAGGTTGAGAGGGGCAGGGGGGAGGTGCAGGGGTGGTTGAGAGCCCCTCCTGGGGACTCAGGTTTCTGGGAGGGGAGTTGTGTTTCTGCATTACCTTTTATCTTGTATACTTCTGTATATAACTGTATATACTGTAAATATCCGCTTGTATATTGTGCTAGCTGTAAATATAAGCTTCATTCAAATTTTCCAGAGCTGACTGACTCTAGTCTGGGTGATTTCCAAAGTGTGGGGGGCGCGTAACACCCAAACCATCACACCTCTGTACCCTTCTTGTCCCAGTATAAGCAGCATGTATGGGCAGGCTGCGGCTGTAAATGATGAGTCTGCATTTGGAGCGTGTCCTTCTGGGGAATATGTGGAGAGCGGCGATGGGGATCCCCTTCCACCGCTGCGAGTCAGCCTTAACTTTACAGTGGCAGAACTGGTGGTACCAAGCATGGGAGGGGGAGGGGGTTTGTCCCCCTTCCTGAGTACACCTGCTAGTTCTGCACAGGGTAGGCAGCCAGGACTAGCAGCAAAGTGCAGTCTATCCCCACGTATCCCCGCTGAGTGTCTCGGTTCTAATTTAAATTTCCAGAGACTGAAATAAATTTGATAGAACAAATAATTTTTTATAGAGTGCTCTTCCCTCTTCCCCCTTCTTTCCCAAAAGAAAGGGATTAGATGGAGAGAGAGAAAAGTAAGCACACCCAAATAAATGAATCTAACTTGATTTGGAAGTTAAAAAGAGAAGTTTAACAATAACTTTAAAAAAGAGGTATCTGAGGTAGGGAAGTTACAAAAGGTATAGGGAAGGGAAAGCAAATACAAAATGTATAAATACGACCCAATTTTGATGGTAATGGCTTTGTCTGCCTCGTGGGTGATGGCCATGTGGTTAAACAAAGAGAACCAGGAACAGGATGGTGATGGTGGTAATCAGGAAGGCAGGGAGAACAGAGAGAGAGAAACAGGAAGTCCCCCTGCTTTTATGGATCTTTAGACAGGAAGGGGGAGTGGGCTAACCATCACCTGGTAGTGTTCAGACCCACCCCTGGGGAGGGGTCAAGACCATCTAGGGTCAGGTTCAAGGTTACTCCCCCGGGAGGGTTAACCCTATAAATTCCGCCCCTTGATTAGACCATTTCCACCTTCCTACAAACAGTCTTCTTTTCCAAAGATAGGAAAATGTGTCCATGGATTAAGAGTTCTTAAGTCCTTCTCCTACATGGAGAAACCAGGAGGGGCATCAACAGAACCTCCACACTGGATTTCCAAAGGGCAGACTTCAGCCTCTTTAAGGAACTAATTCAGAAAGTTCCTTGGGAAATAGCCCTTAGAAACAAAGGGGTCCAGGAAGGTTGGACCTACTACAAGAAAGAACTCCTGAAGGCACAGGAGCAGGCAGTGCCACTGAGCCGGAAGATGAGCCGACAAGGGAGGCAGCCAGACTGGATGGGCAGGGAGCTGCTGAAGGAATTAAAGATTAAAAAGAGAGTGTATCACCTTTGGAAAAGAGGGGAGGTGTCCCAGGAGAAGTTCAAGGAAGTTGCTAGGTCTTGTAGAGGAAAAATTAAAGAGGCAAAAGCCCACTTGGAGCTCAGGCTGGCCACGGCTGTCAAGGAAAATAAAAAGTGTTTCTTTAAATATATGAACGGCAAGAGAAGGGCCAAGGACAACCTCCAGTCCTTACTAGATAGAGAGGGGAACATAGTGACAAAGGATGAGGAAAAGGCAGAGGTGCTTAACACCTTCTTTGCCTCAATCTTCACTAGTGGGACAGGTTGTCTCCAGGACAGCTGGACTCCTGAAGTGGTGGATGGAGTCAGGGACCAGTACAGTCCCCCTCTAATCCATGAGGAAGCAGTAAGGGACTTGCTGCGTCATTTGGATCCTCACAAGTCCATGGGACCGGATGGGATCCACCCTAGGGTGCTGAGAGAGCTGGCAGCTGAGCTGGCCAAGCCACTCTCCATCATTTATCAGCAGTCCTGGCTCACTGGAAAGGTCCCTGAAGACTGGAAGCTGGCCAATGTGATACCCATTCACAAGAAGGGTCGTAAGGAGGAGCCAGAAAACTACAGACCTGTGAGCCTGACCTCAGTGCCAGGCAAGGTCATGGAACAGGTAATCTTGGGTGCCATCACAAAGCACCTACAGGATGGCCAAGGGATCAGGCCCAGCCAGCATGGGTTTAGGAAGGGCAGGTCCTGCCTCACCAACCTGATCTCCTTTTATGATCAGGTTACCCACCTGGTGAATGTGGGGAAGGCTGTGGATGTAGTCTACTTGGACTTCAGCAAAGCCTTTGACACTGTCTGCCACAAGAAGCTCCTAGCCAAGCTGGCAGCTCATGGTTTGGACAGATTCACTCTGTGCTGGATCAAGAACTGGCTGGATGGCAGAGCTCAGAGAGTGGTGGTGAATGGTGCCACATCCAGTTGGCAGCCAGTCACTAGTGGTGTTCCCCAAGGATCAGTGCTGGGCCCAGTCCTGTTCAGTATCTTTATTGATGATCTGGACGAGGGCATTGAGTCCAGCATCAGTAAGTTTGCAGATGACACCAAGCTAGGAGCAGGTGTTGATCTGTTGGAAGGTAGGAGAGCCATGCAGAGGGACCTGGACAGGCTGGATGGGTGGGCAGAGGCCAATGGGATGAGATTTAACAAGGCCAAGTGCAGGATTCTGCACTTTGGCCACAACAACCCCAAGCAGCGCTATAGGCTGGGGACTGAGTGGCTGGAGAGCAGCCAGGAGGAAAGGGACCTGGGGGTACTGATAGATAGTAGGCTGAAGATGAGCCAGCAGTGTGCCCAGGTGGCCAAGAGAGCCAATGGCATCCTGGCCTGCATCAGGAACAGTGTGGCCAGTAGGACAAGGGAGGTTATTCTTCCCCTGTACTCAGCACTGATCAGGCCACACCTTGAGTACTGTGTCCAGTTCTGGGCCCCTCAATTCAAGAGAGATGTTGAGGTGCTGGAACATGTCCAGAGAAGGGCAACAAAGCTGGTGAGGGGCCTGGAGCACAAATCCCATGAGGAGAGGTTGAGGGAGCTGGGCCTGTTTAGCCTGGAGAAGAGGAGGCTCAGGGGTGATCTTATTACTGTCTACAACTACCTGAAGGGGCATTGTAGCCAGGTGGGGGGTGGCCTCTTCTCCCAGGCAACCAGCAATAGAACAAGGGGACACAGTCTCAAGTTGTGCCAGGGTAGGTATAGGCTGGATATCAGGAAGAAGTTCTTCACAGAGAGAGTGATTTCCCATTGGAATGGGCTGCCCAGGGAGGTGGTGGAGGCACCGTCCCTGGGGGTCTTCAAGAAAAGACTGGATGAGGCACTTAGTGCCATGGTCTAGTTGACTGGATAGGGCTGGGTGATAGGTTGGACTGGATGATCTTGGAGGTCTCTTCCAACCTGGTTGATTCTATGATTCTATGATTCTTGGTCCCCGACTGTATCCCAAGTCGATGTCCTTCTCCAGTGCAGGTTGATGAGGTGAGGTGTGAGCAGGACAGGAACATGGAGGAAGAATCAGGGAAGCAGGAACAATTCTTGTGGGAAACTCGGGAAAAAGTCTTTTCCCTCTGGAAGCAAAACATCAGGAACAGTCTTTTGTTGTAGGGCATCAGGAAAATAGGTGTAGGTGAGATGGTTGTAGACATCCTCTGGAGGGAAATCAGGAACAGTCTTTCACTGCAGGGCATCAGTGAACAGTCAGGCGCAGGGTTCTGTTGGACGCCATGTTATGATGATGTAGAATTCCTCTGGATCACTACTTGTGTGGTGTGGATTTTGTTGGACGTGTTGTGGTGAGGGTGCAAGTAGAAAAACAACTTATAACCTATAATACAATTTTTACACAACTATGATACAACTATGATACAAATATTATACAACTATAATGCAAGATTACATGGAACCAACTCTGCGGTTTAGACCTTTTCAGCCAAAGTGAGGTTTCTCTGGGGAACACACTCAATAGTACCTGTTTCAAGCATTACCCAGTATGTGTGGCCAGGACCCTCTGCAAATACCACTCCTTTGACAGGTTTCCCCCCACCAGAAGCAGGAGCAACCCATGCAGTTTTCCCCAGTAGATTCCTTTCACAGACCACAGGAACTCCATCTCCCTCAACTATGGGCAGTAGGGCAGACTGAGCAGGACCAGCTCTGTTGACTGATCCCCTGCTGTTCACCAGCCAGGTGGCTTCTGCTAGGTGTCTCTCCCAGGTTTTGAAAGTTCCACCTCCCATAGCTTTCAGGGTGGTTTTCAGCAGGCCATTGCAATGCTAAATCTTTCCTGCAGCTTGTGGATAGTATGGGATGTGGTAAACCCATTCTATCCCATGCTCTTTTGCCCAGTTGCTTGCAAGGTGGTTCTTGAAATGGATCCCGTAGTCTGACTCTATTCTCTCTGGGGTACCGTGTCTCCACAGGATGTGGCTCTGCAGACCCAGAATGGTGTTACGGGCAGTAGCATGAGGTACTGGGTAGGTTTCCAGCCACCCCGTGCTTCCCTCCACCATGGTTAACACATACTGTTTGCCACTGCAAGATCGAGGCAGAGTGATGTAATCGATCTGCCAGGCCTCCCCATACTTGTATTTTGACCACCGTCCCCCGTACCACAAAGGCTTCATGCTCTTAGCTTGTTTTATGGCAGCGCAGATGTCACAATCATGGATAACCTGAGCTATGGCATCCACGGGTATGTCCACAGACCTGTCACGGGCCCATTGGTATGTGGCATTGTCATGGAGAGTAGCAAAAGCTCTCTCAGCTTTTGCTATATTGTGTAGTTTCTAATGTCTCACATTCAATCCAGAAGCATCGAAAAACCAAAACAATCTTTCAGTCCCATGGGAAGATTTCTCTCTAGGGTAAGTGAAAGGTAAACACTGGCCATGTTTCCCTTTCACTTGGCCTTGCTTTCCAGACAACAGGGTATTGTTTTGGTTAGTAGAAACGACTATCTTAGGCCTGCCCAGCACCTGCAGGTGGGCTGGCCTGAGGAGTGGTCTTTATATTGTTTAGGTAATGTTATCCAATTGTATAAGTTGCTTACTGTTTTTTTACCAATGTATGTGAACAACGTAAAAGTGGTCCGAATTGTGGGCTAGTCCTATTTTGGAACATTATAAAAATGGTGGACAGGCCAGGATCGAGGCCCTCGCGCCCTTGCCCTTGCCCTTCTGGGTTTTTCCAGCCTTTCTGGTTTTTTCCCTTCTGGACCTCACCCTCGTCTTGTCCTTCCTCGGACTTCTAACGACAACAAACTGCTTGCCGATCTAGCCTCGCCTCGGGCGGACACGCCGAGCCACAGAGGCAGGAAAGCCTGCACATACCTGGACCCTCACCGGGAGAAAGGGACTCCCTATCAAGCTACAGACTGTGAGTAGCTGACGAACTGTTAACTCAAACCTCAGAGACTCAAAAGAACTCTCTTTAAACATCATAGACTCTTTAATTTGCCATTCTCTGAAATGTTATTTCGACCTCAATCAAAAGAATTCACAGTGGTGGTGTAGTTTCGGGAAGAGGGAATTCGCATTCTTTGCAATAAATCACTGATAAAATAGTCACCGCCTCGCGTATTTCCCCCATAAACTCTGCCGCGAAACTGTGTTCCACGACAGGCATCTCTTCCTTGGTGGCCAGAAGAGTCATGTGCCCACCGAGCTAAGAACAGTTCACCTTTGTGTTCCCAGTCCAGGTCGATTTGGGAGATGTGGGCAGCCAAGTCAGCTTGGTGGTTGTGCTGTTGTTCTTCAGTGGCTCAGTGGCTTTCAGTGCAGAAATGTCTTGCCAGAGGTCAGCAGCCCAAATAGGCATCCCCTTTCTCTGCCAGTCATTTAGCTTCCATTCCTTCAGCCATCCCCATAAGGTGTTTGCTACCATCCATGAGTCAGTGTAGATGTAGAGCATTGGCCACTGTTCTCGCTCTGCAATGTCCAGGGCCAGCTGGATGGCTTTTACCTCAGCATACTGGCTAGATTTGCCTTCTCTGTCTCTTGCCTCTCCAACCCTGCGTGTAGGGTTCCAGACAGCAGCCTTCCATCTCCGCTTGCTGCCTACAAGACGGCAGGATGCATCTGTGAACAGGGCATATCCCTTTTCCTCATTAGGAAGGTCACTGTATGGGGGGGGGGCTTCCTCGGCACGGGTCACTGTCTTCTCTTCTGCTGGTTTTCCAAAGTCACAGTATCACAGTATCACCAAGTGTCGGGGTACGGAGGCTGGCGAGAGGCGAGATCGGGGTACTGACGACTCGAGACAGCAGCTTCTAGGCATCTGTGCATCAGTACATCAGTACAGCTTTATTAGGGTAGTGCAATGGCTTATATAGTGTCTCCGAGGAGGTGTTTCCAGCCAGCCTGGGGCTGGCAGAAGTGGACAGTACAGATTGGCCCCAAGTTTACCTGTGGTAAACAACCTGTGAGTACCACCCAGGGGGGCTGGCCAGGGTCAGCACCCCTTGGGGCTGCGTCTGCCCCAGGGGCCGGCAGATTCCACCCCCTGACAGCTGTGCGTGGGTTGCTCATGGTTGCCAGCTTAGGCCCCTGGGAATCAGTAAGACCCAAGGACACTTCCCATCACAGGGCCTGATGTTTACATTCCATACCTTGTTGCAGGAGAAAGCTTCCCACAACCAAGGTTGGAAGAGACCTCACAGATCATCAAGTCCAACCCTTTACCACAGAGCTCAAGGCTAGACTATGGCACCAAGTGCCACGTCCAATCCTGCCTTGAAGTCAGTGCCCTCTGGCCAGTTGGTGATGACCTCCACAATGCCAGGGCACTCGAGGGTCCCCATCCTAGCTCTCTGAGTTATTAGAACCATTCACCTATTCCAAGTGGCATCTGTGGCATGGTGCGGAGTTGAACCTTTCCCTTTAAACATCCAAGTCAGGACTGGAAGCCTTGGAATTAAAAGGAGTGGTGACTCCATCCCAATCACCTCAGAAGCAGCTCCAACTCCCTCATAGGCAGCTAGGATTTCCTTCTCTGTGGGGGTATAATTGGCCTCTGAACCTTTGTACGCCTTGCTCCAGAACCTGAGTGGGCGGCCTCGTGTTTCATCAGGAGCTTTCTGCCATAAGCTCCATCTGGGACCATTCTCACCGTCTGCTGTTCAGAGAATGTTCTTAATCTCTGGGCCGGTTCGAACTGGTCCCAAGGCCATGGCATGGACCACCTCTCATTTGATCTGGTCGAATGCCACCTGCTGCTCAGGTCCCCACTCAAAGTTATTTCTCTTTCTTGTAACGTCAAAGAGGGGTTTCACACTTTGGCTGTACCTGGGAATGTGCATCTTCCAAAAGCCCACAAACCCCAGGAAGGATTGTGTCTCCTTCCGGTTAGTGGGTTCCACCATAGTGGCTACCTTATTCACCACATCCATAGGGATGTGGCGTCGGCCATCCTGCCATCGAACTCCCAGAAACTGGATTTCTCTGGCAGGCCCTTTCACTTTGCTCTTCTTTATAGCAAAACCAGCATCCAAAAGAATATTAATGATCTTCTCACCCTTCTGGAAGACCTCCTCTGCTGTCTCACCCCATACAATGATGTCATCAATGAATTGCAGTTGTTCAGGAGCTCCACCCTTCTCCAGTGCAGTCTGGATGATGCTATGGCAGATTGTAGGGCAGTCTGTTCCAGTGGTACTGGACTCCTTTCCAGGTGAAAGCAAACTGAGGCCTACATTCCTCTGCAATGGGGATGGAGAAAAAGGCATTAGCAATGTCAGTTGTGGCATACCATTTGGCTTCCTTTGTTTCCAGTTCATACTGGAGCTCCATCATGTCAGGCACAGCTGCACTGATTGGAGGAGTCACTTCATTCAGGCCTCTGAACTCCACAGTCAAACTCCATTCCCCATTCTCCTTCCACACTGGCCATATTGGGCTGTTGAAGGGTGAGTGGCTCTTGCTGATGACAAGCTGCTTCTCCAGGCAGCAAATCGGCTGCTGTATGGGCAGTAGGGAGTTTCGATTGTTGCGGTATTGCCTGTGATGAACTGCACGAGAAGCAGTGGGTAACTTGACATCCTCCACCTTGTGGGTACCAACCACGGAAGGGTCATCTGACAAGCCAGGCATGATAGACAGCTGCTCTTTGTCTGCAGTCTCTACAGCTGCTATGCCAAATGCCCACTTGTTCCCTTTTGGCTCTTTAAAATACCCTTCCCGCAGAAAGTCGATCCCCAGGATGCAAGGTGCATCAGGGCCAGTTACTATGGTGTGCTTCACCCACATATTCCCAGTGAGGCTTATCTCAGTCTGCAGCACAGTCAATTCTTGAGACCCTCCTGTGACTCCTGAAATTGTAAGTTTCTGTCCTCCTATGGCTGGAGGGTATCAGAGTGCATTGGGTACTGGTGTCTACCAAAGCTTGATACTTCTCGGCTTCAGAAGTGCCAGGCCATTTCACAAACACATCCCAATATACTCTCTTGTCCCTGTTCTCCGCCTGGCTTGAGACAGAGCACCTCTAATGCTGAGCACTCTGACCACAGGAGGAGCTGAACTACTGGCCAGACCACCCCTTGAGGGAGAGGGTTGCCTATGGTACACTGGAGCAGCCCTCTTCTGGAGGAGTTATTCTCTGTGTTAACACCCTGCAGTTCCCTCACTCTGGCCCATAGAGCTGAGGTAGGCTGGCCATGCATTTTGTCCATGTTTTCCCCATGTTCACACAGTGTTCTCCAAAGTGAGCCCCTAGGGCCAGCAAGTTTCTATCAAGGAGTGACAATGGAAGGTCTTTCACTGTTGGTGAATTCACTAACCAGCTCAGACACATAGAGGACAGCTTGTCACATTCTGGCCTAGTCTCTGCCATACAAACTATGACTGCAGAAATAAAGGGGATGAAAGATAGTATTGACAATAGCATGAAAGAACTGAAGGAGGAACTTAAAACCTCAATTTCCAAACTGGTAAGAGATACCATCCCTGCATCATCTGAACAGGTGCATGTTTCTGCCATCAGGAACAGACGCCCACCTCCTGCAAGGCAATTCCAGCCCAGGAGGAGACAAATTCCACCTAGACATCAGCAATTACATGCGTCACTGTGGATAACTCTGTGTGACAAATATGGTGAGAACATGAACAAGTGGGATGGTCAACCTACTTCAGTTCTTTCAAAGAGAACCAGGGAACTGCAGAGTGGTTTCCCTTCACCCGAAGGAGAAAATACCCAAACAGTTTTCCCTAACAGACTCTTTTCACGTACAACAGGAACTTTATCACCGTCTACTGTTTGGACCAAATCTGATTGTGCAGGTCCTGCTCTGTTTACTGAACCTCTACTATTTACCAACCAGGTAGCTTCTGCTAAATGTTTGTCCCAGTTTTTCAGAGTTCCACCCCCCATGGCTTTTAGGGTGGTTTTCAACAAACCGTTGTAGCGCTCAATCTTCCCTGAAGCTGGTGCATAGTAGGGTATGTGATAGATCCATTCAATACCATGCTCTTTGGCCCAGTTTTTCACAAGATTGTTCTTGAAATGAGTACCATTGTCTGACTCGATTCTCTCTGGAGTTCCATGTCTCCACAAGATCTGTCTCTCCAAACCAACAATAGTGTTACGTGCAGTAGCATGTGGAACTGGATAGGTTTCCAACCATCCAGTGCTGGCTTCTACAATCGTCACCACATACTGCTTGCCAGAACGAGATCGTCCATGGACAAGTCAATTGACCTATCGCGTGCCCATCGGTATGTTCCATCTCTGCCTTGATGTCCACATGAATCATGGGCCCACTGAGCTAAGAACAGCTCACCTCGGTGTTTCCAATCAAGGTCAATGTCAAGTTCAGAGTTGGTATCAACTTGGGCAATCTTAGCAGCTCGGTCTGCCTTCTGGTTATGTTGATGTTCCTCAGTGGCTCTGCTCTTAGGCATGTGTGCATCTACGTGCCTCACCTTCACTGGAATTTTCTCCAGCCATGCATCAATATCCTGCCATAGATCAGCACACCAAATAGGCTTTCCTGTCCTCTGCCAACCATTCTTCTTCCAGTCCTTTAGACAACCCCACAGAGCATTGGCTACCATCCATGAGTCGGTGTAGAGGTAAAGGATAGGCCAATTCTCACGTTCAGCCACATCAAGAGCAAGTTGGAAAGCTTTTACCTCAGCGAACTGACTGGATTATCTTTCTCCATCTCTCACTTCGGTAACTCTCCTGGTAGGACTCCAGACTGCTGACTTCCATCTTCGCTTGTTCCCAACAAGACGACAGGAACCATCTGTGAACAAAGCATAGTTCTTTTCCTGATCAGAGAGATCACCATAGGGAGGAGCTTCCTCAGCACGAGTTATTTTCTCCTCCGGAGGTTTGGAACAGTCTGTGCCTTCCGGCCAGTTGGTGATCACCTCCACCAGACCAGGTCGGTCAAGATTACCCATTCGTGCTCGTTGGGTTATCAAAGCCATCCATTTAGACCAGGTTGCATCTGTGGCATGATGTGGTGATGAACCTTTGCCCTTGAACATCCAGTTTAGAACTGGCAGTCTAGGAGCTAAAAGCAATTGTGACTCAGTTCCAATCACTTTAGAAGCTGCTTTCACTCCCTCATAGGCTGCTAGAATCTCTTTGTCAGTTGCAGTGTAATTTGTCTCTGAACCTCTGTAACAACATCCCCAGAAACCAAGTGGACGACCACGTGTCTCATTTGGAGCTCTCTGCCAAAGACTCCAAGTTGGACCATTGTCACTGGCAGCCGTGTACAGAATGTTTTTAATGTCCGGACCAGATCTCACAGGTCCCAAGCCCACTGCATGGACTATTTCTCGCTTAATTTGATCAAAGGCTGCTTGTTGTTCAAGTCCCCACTCAAAATTGTTTCTCTTACGAGTCACATCATGCAGAGGTTTGACAATCTGACTGAAACCAGGAATGTGTAGTCTCCAAAATCCCACCACACCAAGAAAAGAAAGTGTGTCCTTCTTACTGGTGGGAACAGCCATGGTGGAGACTTTGTTAATCACATCCTGAGGAATGTAACGGCGACCATCTTGCCACCGCACTCCCAGAAACTGAATTTCTTTGGCAGGTCCTTTGACCTTGTCTCTCTTAATGGCAAAACCTGCTTGCAACAGAATGTCAATGATTTTGTTACCTTTCTCGAAGACTTCCTCAGCAGTTTGGCCCCACACAATGATGTCGTCGATGTACTGGATGTGCTCTGGAGCTTTACCTTTCTCCAGTGCATTGTGGATGACTGAATGACAGATTGTTGAGCTGTGTTTCCACCCCTGAGGCAAACGATTGAACTGGTACTGGATTCCTCTCCAGGTGAATGCAAACTGAGGCCTGCACTCCTTTGCTATGGGAATAGAGAAGAAAGCATTAGCAATGTCTATTGTTGCATACCATTTAGCCTCCTTCGATTCCAGCTCGTACTGGAGTTCCAGCATGTCCGGCACAGCCGCACTCATGGGTGGCATCACCTCGTTGAGGGCACGAAAGTCAACTGTCAGTCTCCAGTCACCCGTAGGTTTACGCACAGGCCAGATGGGACTGTTGAAAGGTGAATGAGCTTTCTCTATGACAGCCTGATCCTCCAGTTGACGAATCAGCTGATGAATGGGCAACAAAGAGTCACGGTTTGTTCTGTACTGCCTGAGATGAACAGTTTGAGTTGCAATTGGCACTTCCAAATCCTCTATGTCATGATGTCCTACAACTGCAGATTCATCCGAAAGTTCAGGTCTAATAGACAATTTCAATTTATCATCCTCAATCTCTACAGATGCTATTCCAAAAGCCCATTTATGACCCTTAGGATCTTTGAAACAACCTTGTCTCAAAAAGTCAATTCCCAAAATGCAAGGCGCATCAGGACCAGTTACAATAGTATGTGTCTTCCACTCTTTACCACTTAAACTGATCTCAGCCTGTACCTTAGTTAACTCTTGAGATCCACCAGTGATTCCAAAAATAGATATGGACTCTGTCCCTTTGCAATTTGATGGCAATAAAGTACACTGAGCACCTGTGTCAACTAAAGCCCTGTATTTCCAAACTCTGGAACTGCCAGGCCACCTAATGAATACATTCCAATAGATTCGGTTCTCTCCACTATCCCTTTCCTCCTCCTGGCTGGAGGCAGGGCACCCCTAATGCTGAACATGGCATGTAGGGTGTTCACAATGATTGGTGTTGTTGTGAGAGGAACTGCAACTGTTGGAACAATTGCAGTTGCTCTCGGGAGCTGAAGAAGCGACAGCTACTTTTCGGGCATTACTGCCTCTGTTGCTGCCACTCTGCAGTTCCCTGACTCTCTTTGAAAGAGCTGAAGTAGGTTTACCATCCCATTTGTTCATGTTCTCCCCATATGTGTCACGCAGAAGTATCCACAGTGACGCACGTGATTGCTGCTGTCTGGGTGGAATTTGTCTCCTCCTGGGCTGGAATTGCCTTGTAGGAGGTGGGCGTCTGTTCCTGATTGCAGAAACATGCACCCATTCAGATGATGCAGGAACGGTATCTTTTACCAGATTGGAAATTGAGGTTGTAAGGTCCTCCTTCAGTTCTTTCATGCCATTTCTAATGCCATTCTCGATACCTTCCTTAAGCTCTATAGTCATAGTCTTTATGGCACAGATTATACCAGAATGTGACAAGCTATCCTCTATCTGCCTGAGCTGGTCAGTGAATTCACCAACAGTGAAAGATCTTCCATTATCACTCCTTGCTAGAAATTTACTGGCCAAGATGTTAGCATAGGATGAAGGAGCAAGTTTAATCAGCTTCTTCATGAGACCTGTTCCCAAAGGAATATCGTCAGGCTCATGAGTGCCATGATCTCCATAAAGCACTTCCTTCACAGCAAACTCCTTCAGAAGCTTAATTCCCTGCTCAACAGTGTTCCACTTCTTGGCAGCCCATGGCAAATCATCTCAGGAAGGATATCTCATAGCCACAGCCAACAAAAGGCGTGTCCACAAGCTAACCCTACCAAGAGGACTTGCTAGGTATTTGTCCACTCCACTCTCCTTGGTGAGTGGTCCCAGCTGCTTGGCAGACTTGTCTCCTACCTGCAGAGCATTAGCACCAATGCCACGGCATCTCACTAGCCAGCTTAAGATTGGCTCACCTGATTCCCTTGAGTATTCCTTCCTAACTTCCCTGACCTCTCTGAGTGGATCCTTGGAGCCTTGGATATCATCTTCCTCCTCCTCTTCCACCTGTTGATCTGGTGGTACTGGGCCTAACAGAACCTTCCTCATAGCACTCTTAAACTCATTGGAACCGTCCTCTCTTTTGGCAGCTAACCTCACAGCACTCCTCTCACTTGAGTATTGTTGTCTCAGCGTATCTACAAGGTCTCGCAGACTAACTGTCTCCTCCTCCCCTTCTCCTTGCTGCTGATCACCAGAGGTCCCCTCTCTTACATCCTCCTGCGAAGCACTCTTTGTCTTAGCTTTTGCCTTAGCAGGTGCCAGAAAGGCCTGAACAGCAACAGACTTGGATGTGTCTGCTGGAGGATTTGAATCTTTAGGAGTCTGACCTGGAGCATTTGAATCATTAGGGGTCTGACCTGGAGGGTTTGAATTATTGGAGGTCTTACTTGGAGCTTGTGAGTTCAAATCTGCCTTGCTTTTAACAGGAGGATTTTGGTTCTGGTCTGCTGGCTGGGGGTTCGAATTGGCTGAGCTGGTGTCATTAGGATTTGGACTGACTGGGCTAGCGTTACCAGCACTAGTAGTATTATTAGCATTAGTGGGATTATTTGCCTGTCCTCCTGGGATGCCTGCCAACCCTGACGTGTTATTAGAAACACTCTGATCTTGGGTACCTGCCTGTCCTCCTAGGGCTCCTGCCAAACTCTGCCCGTTGTTTTTGTTATCCTTATCATTGTTTATGTTAGCGGCGGGAACATTGGCCGTGTTCCCAGCACTTGGAGAAGGGCGGGCAGAGGCTGGCAAGGGGGAAGCCGATAACTGTGTTCCCTTGTTTTGCTGTGAAAGAGACTGCTTCTGAGACACAGAATTTTTCCTAGTTCTTACAGAAGCTGGTTTTGAATTTTTCACAAATAATGCCAAAATTAATATGAATATTAAAATCATGAGGCAAATATTAAAAACTGTGAGTAGCAAAACAGTTTTACACGAGCATGTGCCTAAACAAACAGTTGGAATTCCTGCCTTAGGCTGAATAACTCTCATTAGAGACGTATTTAAAGCAGAATTTCCATTGATTGTCACATTATTGACCAGAGCTCCTGTAATATCCTTGGTAATATTCTCAGAGATATTAAAACCAGCATAACCAAGAATAAAATCACCCCAGCTCCAGAACATATCTGAAACCTTAGCTTTAGCCTTATTATAAGCCAGATCAATAAAATAAGCAACAATTTGAGCTTTCATTCAACTAAATGCCAAGAAAACAAAACCAGACCAGAGCAATGCCCCAACCAAATACAATAGCTGCTTGATTTGCTTCATCTTAATTCCCAGAGCTAATTTCCAATCACTCAAATCTATCTAGCCCCACGTTGAGAAAGCCAATTAAAAATGTGATGGCTTGGGCTCTTACCCGCCCCCCACACTTTGTATTTGCCCCAGCTAACTCAGACGGAACCTGGGAATATAGATGAAGCAATTTATTTACAGCTAGCAGAATTTACAAGCAGCTATTTACAATATATACAGTTATATACAATTATATACAGAAATATACAAAAGGATAAACAATACAAAAGCACAACTCCCCTCCCAGAAACCTGAGTCCCCAGGAGGGGCTTTCAAAACCACCCCAACACCTCCCCCTTGCCCTCTCAACCTTACCCCAGTTCTCAGGAAGAAAAGAGGTGCGGCCAAGAGGTTAGGGAGCAAGGTTAGTGGGAGCAAGGTTAATGAGATGTGACCAGGTCTCAAGGCAAAGGCAGAAGGAGAAGACAAAATGGAGAATGTTTTTTTCTTCTTCCCAGAGCTCTCAGCGAGACTGTGAGAGAAGTTGACATCAATTGTTTTTCATTTCACTGCCCATTATCTAGTTCTTTTACCAAAACATTCCAGCTTGTTTCAAACTAGCACAGGCAGAGAGCTCCAAAAGAGACACGTGGTCATCCACTTGGTTTCTGGGTTCGCAGCTACAGAGGTTCAGAGGCAAATTACTCCCCAGCAGAGAAAGAGATACTAGCAGCCTATGAAGGAGGGAGAGCAACTTCTGAGTTGATTCAAGCTGAGTCACAATTGCTTTTAGCTTCTAGATTGCCAGTTCTAAACTGGATGTTCAAAGGAAAGGTTCATCACCACATCGTGCCACAGATGTAACTTGTTCTAAACGAATGGCTTTGATAACCCAACGAGCACGAATGGGTAATCTTGATCGACCTATTCTGGTGGAGATGATCACCAACTGATCAGAAAACACAAACTGTACAAAACCTCCTGTGCTAGTTAGAAGCAAGCTAGAATGTTTCGGTAAAAGAACTAGATAACGGGCAGTGAAATGAAAAACAATCGTGTCTTCTTCTCTCACAGTCACGCTGAGAACTCTGGGAAGAAGAAGAAAAACATTCTCCATTTTGTCTTTCATTCTGCCTTTGCCTTCAGACCTAGTCACATCTCATTAACCTTGCTCCCAGTAACCTTGCTCCCTAACCTCTTGGCTGCACCTCTCTTCTTTCTGAGAACTGGGGTAAGGTTGAGAGGGCAAGGGGAGGTGTTGGGGTGGTTTGAGAGCCCCTCCTGGGGACTCAGGTTTCTGGGAGGGGAGTTGTGCTTCTGTATTGTTTATCCTTTGTATATTTCTGTATATAACAGTATATACTGTAAATAGCTGCTTGTACATTTGCTGCTGTAAAATAAATAGCTTCATATATATTCCCAGAGGCCATCTGAGTTAGCTGGGGCAAATTCAAAAGTGTGGGGGGGCGGGTTAATGCTCAAACCATCACACCTCCAGAGGAGAAAATAACCCGTGCTGAAGAAGCTCCTCCCTATGGTGATCTCTCTGATCAGGAAAAGAACTATGCTTTGTTCACAGATGGTTCCTGTCGTCTTGTTGGGAACAAGCGAAGATGGAAGTCAGCAGTCTGGAGTCCTACCAGGAGAGCTACTGAAGTGAGAGATGAAGAAGGAGAATCCAGTCAGTTCGCTGAGGCAAAAGCTGCCCAACTTGCTCTTGATGTGGCTGAACGTGAAAATTTGCCTATCCTTTACCTCTACACCGACTCATGGATGGTAGCCAATGATTTATGGGATTGGCTAAAGGACTGGAAAAAGCATGATTGGCTGTTGGGAAACACGTTTGGTGGAGCGCTATGGGAAGATGACTCTTTGTTCACCAATATGGTTAGATGGTCAAATCCACTTTATTTCCGTGATACAGTGACTTATATGTGTTCTAGCAAGAGGCGTGCTCAGCTTAAGATTGGTTACAGTCAGAGGGTCCAGAGTTACATGTAAGGTGTGCATAGGTTAACTTATCACAACATTCTAAGGGTCAGCCTTCCAGACCACCCACTCCAGCCCCCTTGGTTATCTAGTCTCTGCCCACTGCAGCTGTGTGTGGGGTGCTCAGTTGTTTACATCTCGATTTCCTAGCCTTGCTGGGAACCAAGGACGTTCTCAGCGCAAGTTACCCATGTTTATGACTTTATGTCCTCGACTGGTGAGAAATTCTTCCACAATTGGCAGAGGAAAGGATAATCTATTTGGTGTGCTGATCTATGGTAGGACATTGATGCACGGCTGGAGAGAATTCCAGTGAAGGTGCGGCACATAGATGCACACATGCCCAAGAGCAGAGCCACTGAGGAACACCAACACAACCATCAGGCAGACCAAGCTGCTAAGATTTCTCAAGTTGATACCAACTCTGAACTTGACATTGACCTTGATTGGAAACACCAAGGTGGACTGTTCTTAGTTCGGTGGGCCCATGATTCATCTGGACATCAAGGCAGAGATGCAACATACCGATGGGCACGCGATAGGTCAATTGACTTGTCCATGGACGCTATCACCCAAGTCATCCATGACTGTGACATTTGTGCTGCTATTAAGCAGGCTAAGCGAATCAGGCCCTTATGGTATGGTGATAGATGGTCAAAGTACAAGTATGGTGAAGCCTGGCAGATTGACTACATCACTTTACCTCGATCTCGTTCTGGCAAGCAGTATGTGCTAACGATGGTAGAGGCCAGCACCAGATGGCTGGAAACCTATCCAGTTCCACATGCTGCTGCACGTAACACCATTCTTGGCTTGGAGAGACAGATCATGTGGAGACATGGAACTCCAGAGAGAATCGAGTCAGACAATGGCACTCATTTCAAGAACAATCTTGTGAAAAACTGGGCTAAAGAGCACGGTATTGAATGGATCTATCATATACCCTACTATGCACTAGCTACAGGGAAGTTTGAACGCTACAACGGTTTGCTGAAAACCACCCTAAAAGCCATGGGGGGTGGAATTCTGAAAAACTGGAACAAACATTTAGCACAAGCTACCTGGTTGGTAAATAGTAGAGGTTCAGTAAATAGAGCAGGATCTGCACAATCAGACTTGGTCCAAACAATAGACTGTGATAAAGTTCCTGTTGTACGTGAAAAGAATCTGTTAGGGAAAACTGTTTGGGTATTTTCACCTTCAGGCGAAGGGAAACCCGTCCGAGGGGTGGTGTCTGCTGAAGGTCTTGATCATACCTACTGGGTAATGCAGGAGAATGGTGAAATCCAGTGTATTCCATTGAGAAATCTAACCTTAGCTGAGAGAGTTTAAATTCAGAGTGTGTAATACAAGCTGTTAGGAGTTTTCTGTTCTAGGTACCATCGTCGTACAATGAATGAATCTACGAGAGAATCTACAGTACGTGAGCATGAACCCAACGTCACCTGGGAGTCCCTGTTCTCGTCTCATCTGTGAGGAGACAAACTGTTCTGAGCTTTTCAATCACCTACATCTGAGATAACCGGAATGAAGTGTGAACTGAACTTGTAATATTCATTAGTGTAAATATTGCTTTAGATTAGATCAGATAATTCTCAGCGATACTCTGAGTGAAGTAGACAGGGGTGGATTGTGCTAGTTTGAAGCAGGGTAGAATGTTTTGGTGAGAAGAACTAGCTTATAGGCTGTGAAAGGAAAACAGTGGTGATGTCTACTTCCCTCAGAGTCTTGCTGAACAAGAAATGAAAACATTAGATAACACTCTCACCATTTTCTCTCGCTTGGGCTGCTGGCTGAGCTGCATCTCCCTAACACACCTTCCATTTGGTCTAACCCACCTTTGCTGCTTAATCTCTTGGCCGAACCTCTATTCTTCCTTAGGACCGGGGTAAGGGGAAGGTGCAGGGGTGGTTGAGAGCCCCTCCTGGGGACTCAGGTTTCTGGGAGGGGAGTTGTGTTTCTGTATTACTTTTACCTTGTATATTTCTGTATATAACTGTATATACTGTAAATATCTGCTTGTATATTGTGCTAGCTGTAAATAAATAGCTTCATTTATATTCCCAGAGCCAGCTGAGACTAGTCTGGGTAATTTCTAAAGTGTGTGGGGGGCGGGGTACACCCAAACCATCACAGGGTTAGTGGCTGCAATACTGCAGCTAGAGCCTGTGTACGTTTTTCCATAACTTGATCCATTTGTTCCACCAAAAACCCCTGTTGCTGATTTCCAGGCATATGGGCAACCCGCTCCAGCATCTGATCTACTGAGGCATCCCGTGGTAAAGTAGACAACATTTGTTTAGTCTTATTGTTTGCATTTTCAAAAGCCGATGTTTTAAGAGAAGTCTCTGTCGTGAAGGGCCTGTAGGCCCGAAAAGAGGCTTGCTTATGCCTTGCCTGGACATGTTTTTCTGCCAGGACCCCTGGTTGTAAACAGGTTTTGTAAGCCCACACACACCCAGCTCGTGTCTCCCTGGCGTAAAGCCATGTGATCCCCATATTTGGGAAAGTCCAGGCAAGTGCCTTCTGCCTATTATGGTAAGGTTTGGCTTGCTGCCAACCTGATTGATCATTCTAGTGGCCAAAGGGCCCATTAATCTCAGCCCACATTCAATAAATAGGAGTGCACAGGTAAACAACGTGCCCAGCCCAGCTAGGACCCCATTGCAGTGCTCAGCTCAGCTCTGACTCACCTGCATGGCTCAGACACAGCTCTGACCCTCACTTGCAGCGCTTAGCCGCTCAGACCCCCATGCTCAGATGCCATTGCATAGCTCCGATGCTCAGACCCTCATGCTTTGATTTATTCGCAGCTTACCTGCCTGCGTACCTTAGATGCAGAGCTCATTTAAGCCTGCACATATATATATATATATATAAAAGGAGCCTATAGCCTCCTAAGCCAGCTGTGCACATCTGCACTCTATTGCTACCAGGACAAGATCCTGCATTGCCTTTACCTACAGAGCTGAGACTCCCAGCAGCCATGCACACTTTGCATGCCTGCTGCCTATCATTGCCTGGTAAAAGCCACTGCCGCTGAGGTAACCGGGAAGCAGACTCTGGATTGTCTGCACACACAGCCTCAAGCCGTGAACAACCATTCTCCTGCTCCTGAAACTCTGCCAGCAGATAATATCCAGAAGACAGCAGCACCAAAGGCAGAGATCGTCCCTCGCCAGGAGAACAAAAGTTAGAGAAAACCTATTTCCCCACAAACCGGGAAGATTCCAGCCTCAGAGTCCACAGGCAGAGACCCTGGAGAATTGGACATTAGGCACAGGCTGTGACAAAGCTCCAGAGGGTGATTAATAAGAGTTGTGAGTAAAAGCTTTAATACCTCTGTAATATAAGTTGCCTTTGCCATAGAGCAGAAAGAGTTTCAGCCCACTCTGCTGGGCAAATAACATAAAGATCCCAAGCAGCATTAAGCCGCGGGGAAAACTCCTCTCTCTGTTTATAGTTTGAATGTTTGCTAGTTAGAACAAATCCCTGTACATATTTTATCCTAAATTGTTTTCATAACCATGTACCAAACTGAATATTAATATACAGTGGTTGGGGGTGGCGAGAGTTCAGAATATTGAATTTAATAAATCTATATTTTTGTATTAAAAAAATTCTATCGCCCCAATTAATTTCTCTCCTCTGCCAAATAGGCGTAGGTACTGAGAATCCCCCTCTGCAACAGTCTCTGGTTGGAGAATCTAATTCACCAGCTCCTTCCAACGCTGCTGCCAGCCTGCTGATAAAATGACTGTATTCCTCATTCGGTCCTTGTTTGATAACAGTGTAGCTGGGTGTTTTTGGCTCTGTAGGTACTAGTCCAAAGGCCATTCGGGCCGCTGCCATGGATACGCAATGCTATTCAAAAGGATGTCGCATCTGGGCATCTATAGAACTATAGGGCCCCTGCCCCATCAACATGTCTGCTTGAACATTCAGCAGAGGGTCACCCTGCTGCCGCGGTTGTTCCACCACCTTTTTGCATTCATCACGCCATCCTCTTTCCCACAACAGATATTGGGATGGCGTTAAGATCAATCTCACAACATTCTTACAATCCTCTGGGCATAACACATTAGCAGAAAAAAATATAATTCAATAACTGTTTAGTTGGTTGTGAGTGTAAACCATGAGTAGATGCCCCTCCTTGTAGCTACATGAGAAGCTTCCAATCAAGAGCAGTGTGTGTAGCTCCTGGTTGTCCGTCTGCAGTCTGCACTGCTATGACTGGGAATGTACCCGCGCTCCCCTGGGCAGCGGCCACTTGCCAATCTCCTTCTAATAGGGCATCACGGACAACAGCATGCCACCGATGTGGGCGGGCAGGTTTAAGCTTAAGTCCCTTTCCTGATACCTTTTTGCCTTGTGAACATACCGGCTGATAGACAGGACCCAGTGATGCCGCTTTGTTTTTAGAATCTCCTCAGGGATCCTGCTGTTAATTTCGTCATCATCTGAGTTTGAGAAGTTGCTAGTATCTGTCTTGAGGATAGGTGGTGGTTGTTGGGGGCGGCAAGACGGTCCTTCCGTTGTGTCATCAGCTGAAGGTGGGACTTTCACGGACGGTGGGGCAGATGGGATCCATTGCAGGGGGCGGCTGTTGTGAAGGGGTTTGTCTGGGCTTTGGGGGGAATGAAATATGAGGCCGAATTTAAAAGGGTTTAAATAATTTAATATTATATACACAAGGAATTCCCCCCTTGCCCAAACTATATACAGCTACCCCACACAAGTTCTTTGTATGCGGTTGCGAAATTATATTACAGAATGTCTATCTACAGCAAAAATCAGGAATTTAGCAGAGCTTTGGAAAGATTTAGAGAGTCTGTGGCATGAAAGTGCCACTGGTAAAATTACTGAGAGTCTATGCTGGCTTAAATCGAGTTTGCTCAGTTACTCACTGGCTGGAGTCATAGTCTCTGTGGTCCCAGATATGTGCGGCAAAGCCACGTTGTTACCCCTCGTGGGTTTGAATAGTTCAGTTCGGGGATTATTGGGGCGCGCTGTCTGAAGGCTCCACGGGCACGGTCAAGCTGGGAATGATGGGCTGGGGCAGCGGCTGGCCAGGAGCACCTTAGACAAATTTTCCCTGGGCTGATGCGAAGCGCCATGGGTCAGAATCATGCAGCGGCTGTGGTCCCAAAAACAGCAAAGCGGCTGGAAGCAGTGGGTGGAGGAGGGGAGAGGAGAGGTGACAGGAACACTGAATTGTCCCTTTTATGAGATAGGGGCCCGAGATTGATGGTCCTTGGACACAATTCTGTCCAATAAGGGTCTGGCAGCAGGCCAAAACATACCAAATAAGGTGAAGTCCACGGGTCCGGTACCCCCAAATATGGAGAGGGCTCAGGTGAATTCCCCACCCTAGGCGCGTGAGCTTACATAATGTGTTTACTTCAACCTTCAAGCAGGCAGCCCAGACTCAAAGGCACCAGTGTTATTGTGCTCCTTTGTCCCCCTTAACTTGTTTTCCCCAAGTTTGAGCAGGGCAACACCTTTTATGGGGACAACATGTCCGGGCATGAATAGATTTGTAAACACGGTCATTTGGGGCCTGTATGTGACCCTCCACCACAGCGGCGGAATAGTTTCAAAAGAGGGTGGCGGTGATGAAGCCGGAGTGGTTGAAGGTGCTGGGGCAGGTAACAGGGGTGCTGCTGGTTGTACTGGGGTGGTAGGTGCAGCAGGGTGGCTTAACAGGGGTACTACTACACGCGGGGATGGTTTCGTATCCAAAAACAAAGAAGTTGTGGTTGTAACTAACGTCCATGCTGCACCCCCACTTTGAGCACTTCCTCTGTCACTGAGCCGCGTTGCAGCCATAGCTGCAATGTCCTGATTCATTTTATACTTTTTTATACAATTTATAACATCGCGCCATGGAGCTTATAAGTTTCTGGCCACCCTGTCCCCATCAATAACCCTGTCCCAGATATCATCACCACATTGTCACCATTCTAACTCATCAAAGAAAGAATCTGGGGTTTTAAAATGTACCTTTGCATATCCATACACCACCAAAGAGGCTAACTTCTTTTTCCTACTGCCACTCCCCGCTTTTCTAAAAAGCTTAATAAGAGAGACAATGCCACTTCTTTATCTAAGGTCTTACCGTGGCAGTTAATCCAGCATTTGCTCCCAGCTTTCCTCTATAGGCCACCTGTACTGCCAATCCGTCCCTCCTTCCATCGGTTTCCTTGCTGCAGTAAGTTGAAGCTTTGTTAAAGTCCTTATTGGATCCCGGATCGGGCGCCAGTCTGCGGGCATGGGAAGCCAGCAGAGGCGGGATCGGGGTACTGACGAGACGACTCAGTCTGAGTTAGCTGCAAGTAGTACAGTACCCTTTATTGAGGCAATACAGTATCTTATATGCTACTTGGAAGAGGCATGCATAAATGTGGTGGTTTGGGTGTTACCCGCCCCCCCACACTTTAGAAGGTACCCCACTAGACTCAGCCGAGCTCTGGGAATATAAATGAAGCTATTTATTTACAGCTAGCACAATATACAAGCAGATATTTACAGTATATACAGTTATATACAGAAATATACAAGGTAAAAGTAATACAGAAACACAACTCCCCTCCCAGAAACCTGAGTCCCCAGGAGGGGCTCTCAACCACCCCTGCACCTCTCAACCTTACCCCAGTCCTAAGAAAGAATAGAGGTTCAGCCAAGAGGTTAAAAAGCAAAGGTGAGTGGCAGGTGAGGTTAGGGAGATGCAGCTCAGTCCGAGCCCAACCAGAAAGTGAAGACAAAATGGCAAAAGTGTTATCTAATGTTTACATTCTTCTTCAGCAAGACTCTGAGGGAAAGTAGACATCACTGTTGTTTTTTTTTTCTTTTCACAGACTATGATCTAGTTTTTCTTACCAAAACATTCTAGCCTGCTTCAAACTAGCACACATAACTAACTTATTTTGGGATTGGTACATGTGGAAAGTACAGATTGGTCCAGGGTTGTGTGTGATACAGATCTATATCAACAACCTGTAAAGTCCGTCCCCTGCAGCTGGCAGGCTCTGCCTCCTGCAGCTGTGTGTGGGGAGTGTCACCCACCACCTGGTTTCCTGCCTCCGAGATGGACTCAAGGACACTTTGCAGCACGGGTTTGCTTATTGCTTATCAGCTCATGTTCTGTTAGCAAGAAATCCTTCCACATGTACCCGTTCAGAAGATGAAGAGTAATCATCCCCTGCCTTCTGCATTCATCTCCTGGGTAAGGGTTTCCACAGCTGAGATCAGGGCCTTTCTGGAGACACTGTCTTCAAACTGCCTCAGGTGATTAACAAATTCCCAGACAGTTGGAAGATTGTTTGGATCTCTGCCCAACAGCAGTGCTCCCAGTGTGTGTGCATATGACGAAGGGGCACACTGGGTCAATTTCTTTAAGAGGGCTGGCTTCATGTGGACATCATCAGGGTCCAGAGGCATCTGGCCATCTCCATAGATTATCTCTTGTACAGCCATTTGCCTCAGGTACGTGATACCCTGTTCCATATTTGCCCACTTAAGGGGATGGAAGATCATGTCATCCTTGGAAGGGTATCTCACAGCTGTGAGAAGTCTGGCCCAAAGTGTGTGTGTGCCATCCAGCCTACCCAGCTCTTTATCCACACCCCCATCCCTTGACAAGGGCCCCAACTGCTTAGCTTCTCTCTGATCTAAGTCCACAGTTTCTGCTCCTCCATCCCAGCAGCTCAAGAGCCAGGCTGAAAGAGATTGTCCGTTGGCCCTTGCATATTCCTTCCTTGTCTGCCTAATTTCCTTCCTGGGCATAGAGCTTATCACTATAACTTCACTATCAGATCTACTGCCATCTGGTGCATGTTGCTGCAGGGTGCTGATTCCCACAGAGCTTCCTTCTGCTGGATCTGTGTCTGGGAAAGGGCTCATCTTCAGTGATTTTGTTCTATGTATTATCACAGGGGCGAGAACCAGATTATCAGAGTTGTCTGTGGGGGCAGAGTCCAGGGCAGAGCTCGGGGCAGAACCTGGGGTGGAGCTCTGGGCAGACCTCTGGGTGGGACCTGGAGTGGAGCCTTGAGCTCTGTGGTAACAGGTTGGACTTGATGATCTATGAGGTCTCTTCCAACCTTGGTGATACCGTGATACTGTGAGTTTGGGGCAGAGCCTGGGGCAGAACTGCGCTCGGGGCAGGGATTGCCACATTGTGGCCCATTGGACCGGTCTGACCACCCATGGCCCTGCAGCTACAGCCACAGGCTCAGCAAACACCAGGTGGGTCACTCCTCCCCCTGCGTATCTGTTTACACAAAGTGATAACGGCCTCAGCCAAGCGCGATTTGCATAACAATGCAATGAAACCTCCCTGAATCACATTTAAACACAATGCAAAAACTGATAGGAAGTACCATCTTTCCCCAACAATATCTGGAGCTTCTATGTCCCAGCACACATTCTCAGAGTTGTTCCATGTTTTAGAAGCATTCCCAAAAATAGTTAGATTTCCAACAGAATTCAGAAAATATGCATACACCCACATAGGCAAATTCTTAGAATATCCCCAGACCATATCAATCACTATCCAGAAAACATGTCAACTTATAAACTTCAAAATCCATGACCAGAACAGCCACCCAAATGCTATGATTAATAAAACTCTCAGAACACCCAATTTTAACTTCCAAATCTTGTCTAAAATTATTCTTTCTACCTAGCCCCACGTTGAGACGCCAAATAAATTGTCCCGGTTCTAATTTAAATTTCCAGAGACTGAAATAACTTAAAAAAAAAGGTATCTGAGGGAGCGAAGTTACAAAAGGTATAGAGAAGGGAAAGCAAATACAAAACATATAAATGCAACCTGATTTTGATGGTGATGGCTTTATCCACCTCGTGGGTGATGGCCACGTGGTTAAACAAAGAGAACCAGGAACAGGATGGTGACGGCGGTAATCAGGGAGGCAGGGAGCAAGAAACAGGCAGTCCCCCTGCTTTTATGGATCTTTAGACAGGAAGGGGGAGTGGGCTAACCATCACTTAGTAGTGTTCAGACCCACCCCTGGGGAGGGGTCAAGACCACCTAGGGCCAGGTTCAAGGTTATTCCCCCTGGAGGATTAACCCGATATACTGAGTTTCCAGCGGAGGCAGAAGCGGCAATGGCAGCCCTGGTGCCGAGTTCAAGCGGCAGGGTGAGCCTCAAGGGTGCCCTGACAGTAGTGCCTCCTCTGGCCGGTGAGACAGTGGTGAGGATGGAGGCTCCTGGTCAGGCAGTGGTTGCTGTGAATGGTACTGATCCTGTTTTCTTCCCTATTCTACCACCTCCTCCTCGTCCACCACCAGATCCTTCTCTATTTTAATGCCGGTGGAGCACCTGGGTAAAATGACTCTTTGTTCACCAATATGGTTAGATGGTCATAGTCCGCTTTATTTCTGTGATACAGAGACTTATATGCATTCTTGCAAGAGGCGTGCTCCACCAAGATTGGTTACATATAGAGGGTACAGGGTAACATGTAAGGCATGGATAGGTCAATATACCATAACAATCTGAGGGTCAGCCTCTGGGGCTGGCTAAACTCTGCCCACCTGCAGCTGTCACTCCACCCCCTGCAGCTGCATGTGGGGGGTTGTTGTGGAATGTCCTTTAGGGGAAATTTATGGGGAAGAACATGTGAGGCTGATTTGTAGAGATTAAATGATTTATTGCTAAAATATGAAAAATCCCCTTCCCCAAACTTATCTAAAACTATCCCATATAAGTTCTTTGATCCGTGGTCGCAGGTAAAAATGCAGGAAATGGCAAAACAAGGAGAGTCTGTGATTTTAAGAGAGTTCTTTGAGTCTTGATAAGTTGCTCAGTCTTTAAGTAAAAGTTCGTTGGTTACTCACTGTTCAAAGCAGTTCAGCAGAGTTTTGAAGTGTTTATGAAGTTCAGGGCGTTGTCCAATCTCTCTGCAGGATCTGGCCCAGGCAAGCCCTGGCTTCAGAGGATCGGGCATACGCTGGTTTTGTGCCAAGCAGGCCGAGTAGGGTTGAGAGATCGCAGGAGCGAGAGAGCTAGCAGGAGCTAGAGCAGGAGCAGGAGTAGCAGGAGCGAGAGCTCCCAATTAAGACAGACACACCATTTTTATAATATCTAAGAGGGGTGTGCTTAACCAGTTTAGGCAATTTTTACGTTATTTTTACAGATTGGTACAAATTATAATCAACTCATACAATTGGACAATTCTTACCATAAACAACCTGTAAGACCACCCAGAGATCAGCCCCCCGGCAGGTGGTCAGCGGGCATGGGAACCAAGGTCCCCCCAAACCAAAACAATGCCAATGTTTACCTTTTACCCTTCCTAGGGAGGAATCTTCTCATGGGTACTGTAGCTCATGCAGGCAGATAGGAATATTGTTTTTGGTTTTGCGATTGCTTTGGCCTTCAATGTGAGACACTGTAGCATGCACAACAGGGGCCTGCTAAAGGGCCCTGCTACCCTCCATGACAGGGGTGCTACCCAGCGCCTGGTATCTTAACTCCCAAGATGGATTCAAGGACGCTCCCAGCATGGGTTGCTCATGTTTATCATTTTGTGTCTTCTGCTAGCAAGCAATTCTCCAACAATTCCCTCTCTTTCTTTTGAGCAACCCGGGCTTGATCTCAACTTTACATAGGCTGTTCAACACAGGGGCAAATGATACAGCTACAAATCAATAGTGCTAAAATCAGAAAGAGAATAGTTAGTTTGGCAAGCTAACAACTCAAGCTTAGCTAACAATCCCAAAAGCTTTTTCTGCAAGTGACATCAAGTCATTTGTTCAAAAGACCAAAAGTCCAGATGAACATCACAGTCACAGGAGAGTGCAGGTGTGCCATGTCTTTGTTGGCTCTGTGTGGCAGTCGATGTCGTAGATTTGCAGATGTATCAGCTGTCCAGTATTCCTCCTCAGACTCCCATAGTTCTGGATTCACTCTATAGTTCTCAGAAATCTTGATGTTTTCATCACACTCCTTAGCTATGAGCTGCGTCTGTCTATTGTGCTTAAGAACTACCAATTTCTAAATATGATACAAAGATATGCCCTAGATGTTGCTTTCAGGCTACTCTATTAGGCCTTTTCCCCACAATTCTTTATTTGCTTTAAGAATTTAAGGCAGTGTTTCTTATCTTTTTGCAGGGCCCTTGCAAAGAGACAAAAAGTCACATTGCCATCTTGTGCCAATTTGAGTGGGCTAGGCCTTTACAAAAGGTGCTATCAAATCTCGTGAAAATACCCAAATTCATTGGCCATGAACAAAGCCTTATGATCCATACACACATAATCATCATTTCAGTACTCCTTTCAAGCTCTTTCCACAATTCTGCCATCTGAGCAAGACTTCTGCTCACTTTAAGAAAAATAGGCTGGTCAAAACAAGCTCGTCTCCATCTTAAGGCCTGTGAAGATAAATGATCAAACACAAGCAAATACAAAACCAAATGCAGACATTTAGAAAAAAATTCCTTCTGTTATCCTACTTTTCTCTAATCCCATTTTCTCCCTCTTTTTTTTTGTGATACCCAGATACACAGAAAAAAAACAAGAAAAAAAAATCCCATGATATCCCTATATCCTAAAATCCCACAATTGTCATATTACAAACCCTTAGCCTTAACTTATCTTACCCTAAAAATCTATCAGCTGAAGGAAATTCAAGAAAAAGCAAGGAAAAATCAAGAAGATAATACCATGGTATTCTCAGAAAAAGAAGAAACTCAGAATTATCACAAAACTTATTCCATTGCAATTAACAGCTTCTCCAGTAAACTCCTAAACTCCAAAATATGTTACCATCAAAAAGGGTTTCAGAAATACAGGACTATCTTTATCTGTTTGAACACATTTATTGGGGGAAGGAGCTGACGGGCACTTGTTAGCCTATCAGCTCTATCATTCCCTTCTCCTAGTCCAGAATCTGGTTGGTGACTTGTAATGTGGATTACATAGTGTTCATGCTCTCACTGAGAGAGGCAATGCATCTGTGTTCTAGTAAAAACTGTGCTAGTCTTTCCTGTTTTGGTGCTTTTAGCAATGAATCTTCAATTCTAGCAACGACACCATAAGGTGATGATGCCATCAACCACTGTTATGCCATGTACATGCTGCTTTCCTCTTTTTCCTTCCCACATCTGTGTAGACTGTCTGTCTGGGTACAGGTATGGGGCTTAATTTTGGAATTCTAAACTACTGTAGGTCAAGTGCCTTTGCACGAGTCTGTATGGTGTTCTTTGGATGAGTGGACAAGAATACCCATTCTATGATTTTCCACTCATTGTCAGTGCACTGGCATCTCTGCTATTCCTAAGCAATTTCCCTCTCTTTCTTTTGACCACTGAGCAATGAGTGCAAAAGGATGTCGCTGCCTATTGACACATAGGAGCAGTAGGGATTGTTCGGTAAGGTGACGGGTGGAAACACCAGTCAGGAATTTATTTGCTATCGTCTTGACTGTGAACTGTTGTTGGGTGGTTAAAAAGATGTGCCTGTGCACATCCATGCCCTACAACAGAGGCAGAAATGGTGCTAAGTCCTCATTGGTTATTCTCACTATCTTTTCCATGAACTTTTTCACATCCGGCATTGTTTTCAAGTCCGTGTGTAAGTCAGGCTTTTTGAAGTCTGATTGTGGCCTCAATAATTTTCCAACTCAAACAGTTCCAAAGGCTCTGCTAGTCCAGCAAGACCTGCAAAGAGATAAGGGAGGGAGGAGGTGGGGGGGGGGAGGAACGGGCCCTGCGAGCTGCTCCGCAGGCGGAAGGGGGGGGGGGAGGGCTGGCAGTCTCAGCTGCAAATGTCGCCACTTTTCCTCAGCTCTCCATCCTGCCCAGCCCCCAAGCTTTTTCAGCTCGTCCACCTGATGGTTGCTGTTTCTTTCCTTCCCTCACCCTTATCCGATCCACAGCTGTACCAAATTCAGCCTCCTGATACTATACTCTGAAAACTTCTAAACTGCTGTTTTTTCTCAGACACAATCAAGACAGAAAGCAGCAACATAAAAGAAAAAAGGCAGGAGCTAATCAAGTAAACAAAGCTGTGTGAGCTATTGAAATGCTAATTGGACCCCTGTAGCTTACAAATGCAAATTATCCTAACCTCTGAAACAACTCAGGCAGACCCATAGATCTTTCCCACTGATTTTTCCCTTCCCCAATGCACCCATTCCCGGCACTCCCCTCAGTCCCAGTAGCACAAACACCGAGAGAATCAAGGCAAAAAGTCCGAGTCTCCGTCCTGGCTGCATTCAGCCCTCTAATTTCTGGAGATTCATCAGGAAGCCTCTTGTCTGCTGGTGCGTTCCACTGGGGGGTGGGCGCGGTACGATGGTGTGGGGGATAGCGAAGGGCAGATCTGGGCTGCTCACCACATGGTAGGAAGTGCGGGGGGGCATTCTGTTTTTTTTGGCGTGGTTGCTCTGCCATCTCTTTTTTCTCTCTGCTTTTTTGTCCCTCTGTCCCTTCAGTAGTGTCTTTTACTGCTTAAAAGTGAAAAGACTCTGTCCTGCATTGCACGCTGTCCTTGGGGGGGATGTGGAGGTGCGGTGGGGGGAGCTGCATTCCAGACGATAAAACGGACCCTGCCGATCTCGGTAAGAGGCACCGCAGCACCCAGTAGATTCGTCACATCACTCGGTAGATTTGTCACAGCACACACGGCTGCAGCCGAACCGCTTCACAGCAGTCTAGGAAACTTTTTCAAACCGAGAAGCTTTTGCAGCTGCTGCCACTGGGTGCCTATCGGCAGCCGCCATTACGGATGCTGATTGGGGTGGTCCTCGGTCATGCGCGGCAGCCATTGCACCTGTCAGCGGGATTTTTGTCTGCTAAGGCAGTGATTTACATCTCGCCAGGCAGATTTGAGCGATTTTAATGGCTCTACAGTCAGCAGCAACTCAGTCCCAAGCACGTCTCTCCCACGTCTCTCCAGCGCTCTGGCTAGACCTAATATACACAAAGTCCTCTAGCCTCCTATGCGCTCAGCTCACGGAGCTTATTCACGTCTGACAGAACGTCTCTCTCGGAGAGTAAACACGTCAACGGGGACAGTGCCACATCTGTTTCCATGTTGGCCTTACCTGTCACTCGGAGTGCTCAGCCCCGGCTCTGAGCTTCCGACTATCACCTCCCTTGGGCGACGCCCTCCGGTCCAGTGGCACTGGTGACGATAATTTTTTCGATACGAAAACGTCCCCAGGGTGGTCGGCACATTTGCCAACCCCGGCCCTCTTGAGCACGGTCCTTCCTGCTGCCGGCCTGCTGCGGTCTGACCCGCATGCCTGATTCACGGTTGAGGCACCATATATTAACGCCGGTGGAGCATCTGCATAAAATGACTCTTTGTTCACCAATATGGTTAGATGGTCATAGTCTGCTTTATTTCCGTGATACAGACACTTATATGCATTCTTACAAGAGGCATGTGCTAGTTAGAAGCAAGCTGGAATGTTTTGGTAAAAGAACTTGATAACAGGCAGTGAAATGAAAACAATTGATGTCAACTTCTCTCATAGTCTCGCTGAGAGCTCTGGGAAGAAGAAGTAAACATTCTCCATTTTGTCTTTCCCTTCTGCCTTTGCCTTCAGACCTAGTCACATCTCATTAACCTTGCTCCCACTAACCTTGCTCCCTAACCTCTTGGCTGCACCTCTATTCTTCCTGAGAACTGGGGTAAGGTTGAGAGGGGCCGGGGGAGGTGTTGGGGTGGTTTGAAAGCCCCTCCTGGGGACTCAGGTTTCTGGGAGGGGAGTTGTGCTTTTGTATTGTTTATCCTTTGTATATTTCTGTATATAATTGTATATAACTGTATATATTGTAAATAGCTGCTTGTAAATTCTGCTAGCTGTAAATAAATTGCTTCATCTCTATTCCCAGGGTCCGTCTGAGTTAGCTGGGGCAAATACAAAGTGTGGGGGGGCGGGTAAGAGCCCAAACCATCACAAGGCATGCTCCACCAAGATTGGTTACATCTAGAGGGTACAGGGTTACATGTAAGGCATGGATAGGGTAATATACCATAACAATCTGAGGGTCAGCCTCTGGGGCTGGCTAACTCTGCCCACATGCAGCTGGCACTCCACCCCCTGCAGCTGCATGTGGGGAGTGCTACCCAGCACCTGGTATCTTAACTCCCAAGATGGATTCAAGGACACTCCCAGCACGGGTTGCTCGTGTTTATCATTTTGTTTCCTCTGCTAGCAAGAAATTCTCCAACACTTCTTCTCAGTTGTCTGTTGAGAAGGTAGAGGGAGAGGTGCTGGGAAAGGTTAAATAAAATTTGAAAAGATTTTGTTCCGACTGGGGAAGGAAGATAAGGGCACGGACTGGTGGTGTGGCAGGTTCACTTCTGATTGTGCAGCTAGAGCGGAGGAATTGCAGGAGAGAACCCTCAGGGGTGGTGGATGGCCTGGTACAAGAGACAAGTGGAAGCATGGGACTCTTGTAGATACTGGAACTCATCTGTGACAGAGAGATGGAAGTCATCTGTGACAAAGGGATCTTCGCTCCTGCATAATTGAGAAGCAAAGTGGAGCAATAGCTTGAAGAAAATGGAAGTGAACTGGACTTAGTTGCCCCATCTGACTGCCCCAGGGGTGGAGACACACCATTTGAGATGACTGTGGACTGAGCCAGATTGTGCTGAGAAGGATTCTAGGAGAATCTGCAATGAGTGATTGAGACTTTGCAGTGGGCGGCTGCTTGGATGCGCGAACTGCAAAGATTTAAGTGAGAATGGACTGGGACTGTCCATTATTTGATGTTGAGTGCTGCTGAGCACAATGCAGATGGAAATAGAGTTCCTTTGTTTGTGAAAAGAATTTGTTGGGAGAATTGTATGGGTGTTTTTCTGCCTTAGGGTGGGAATACAACCTGTCCAAGGGGTGGTTATTTCCTGGTGGGGGAAGTCCAGGACATGTATGTTGAGCAATGCAGGAGGGTGGCAAGATCAAGTGTGTTCTGCAAAGAAGTTTTGATTTTGGGCTGAGACAGTTTGAGTTTAAAGTATGTACAAGTTGTTACTGAGTTTTTTTTCAGATAGTGGATGTCATCTGAGAAGTCCCATTCAATGAGAAGAGTTGTGTCCAGGATCTGAGCGACAGATGGGTTTG
The DNA here is from genome assembly GCF_015220805.1 of Pogoniulus pusillus. Taxonomy (NCBI): domain Eukaryota; kingdom Metazoa; phylum Chordata; class Aves; order Piciformes; family Lybiidae; genus Pogoniulus; species Pogoniulus pusillus. Next base: position 4,890,163 of record NC_087308.1, read on the forward strand.
AAGAAAAGCACCAGAACAATGCAGGATTTTGATGGCACTGTTAGATGAGTAGTGTGATGAGCAGGAATTATGGGATTGAATATAGGGGTGGAATGTCCCAGGTTGAGGCTACAGGGTTAAAAAAAATTTTCTGGGAACTAGAAGATTGTTATTCAATCCCATAATTCTGCTATCTCTTTATAGACTCACAACAAGGTCAGTTCGTTCTCCTTTCCTCCTCCTCCTCCCCTGAGTGTGTGGCAGGAGCCAATTTATTGGGAACATGTAAGCAGTAGGCCTCTTGGATGACGGAGGCATTGGTGGGGGGGAAGACTGGAGCACTGGGGAATGTAGATTTAGTTTTTTGGGGAGGGGGGAAACTTCAAGGGGGTTTGCCATGATAATTGCTTTGTAATGTGTATCGCTGTATTCTCTCTCTCTAAATATAATTCTGTATTTTCTCTCCAAATTGATTTGGGAGTTTAATCTCTGTCGGCTCTTTTTAGAAAAACTATGACAGGGGGTTGAGTCGGGTGCCCTCCTGGGGACTCTGATTTGCGGGAGGGCTGTTGTGTTTCTGTATTAGTTTTAACTTGTATATTTCTGTATATAGCGGTAAATTTTGTAAATATCTGCTTGTATATTGTGCTAAGCTGTAAATATAAAGCTTCATCTTAATTTTCAGCTCAGCTGAGTCTAGTCTGCTTGATTTCATAAGAGTAGGGGGGTGGTGTCGTGGAGTGCCCATAGGCCCAAAATAGGCTTATACATATTTACCTATCAAATGGACACAAAGAGACACAATAGACCTGGCTCCATAAAGTCTGGCCTGCCCAGGGCCCAAGTTCTATAATGCTGTTGTGTAAACCCATGCGCCTAGCTTACAGCCTACTGGGTGCAAGGCTCGTGCTCTTCCCATATTTGGGGGAGCCACGCCTGTGGACCCTGCCTAATATGGTATGGTTTGGCTAACTGCCATCCTCATTGGCTATTCTTGTGTCCAAAGGGCAATTAATCTCGGCCCACATTGATAAAAGGAGATACGCAGGTGAACAACATGCTTTTGCTTCACTGCTTTTGCTTCACTGCTTTGCTTCCCTGCTCTTTGCTGTGCTCTCTCTGCTGTGTCCAGCTGTGCTGCTATTGCACACTGCCTTATTGCTTGCCTGGTAAACTCCACTGCCACCACTTACCAGGAGCAGACCCTGGATGTCTACACACAATCGGCCTGTGTAGCCAGCGTGACATCGTGCTGAGACTGCATGACATCCTGCCTTCTGCACCTGAAGGTCCTGCCTAGAATTCCTGGACATATAAACAGATCATCCAGAAGAAGCCAGGAGAACATGGTCAGAGATCATCTGCGTCCTTTCCCCAGAAGCCAGGAAGATTCAAGCCTCAACGTCCAACAAGACAGAGTCCCCTGAAAGCATTTGGGCACTGTCTGGACTGTGGCTAGCCCCCACAAGGGTAATAACAATAATACTCTGTGAGTAAATGCTGTAATGCCTCCTTGTAATTCTCTATTGCCTTCTGCCATAGAGTGGAAAGAGCTTTGGCCCATTTAGTGGGCAAACAGTGTATTAACCCCAGGCGGCATATTGACCGTGAGGATTCTCTCTCTGTGTTTATTGTTTGGATGTTTGCTAGATAATAATAGTTCTGTTTGGTGTTATTCCTAGAATGTCTTCCATAACCATGTTAAGGAACAAATATTAATATTAAAATTCAGTGGTTGGGGGTGGCAAGAGTTCAGAATATTAAAATTAATAAATTATATATTTTTATAAAATATCATCTCTCACCAATTAATTTCCCCCCTGCAACAGGCGGGTAACTCCCAAGCCATCACACCCACTTATTCATGTTCTCACCAAATTGGTGAAGCAGAATGATCCAAAGAGACCCACGTGATTGCTGATGTCTAGGTGGAATTTTCCTCATAGTCCAAAATTGCCTTCTGGAAGGTGAGCATCTCTTTCTGCTGGCAGAAACATTTATTCATTCAGAAGGTGAAGGAATGTTGTCTTTTTCCTTTGCCAACTTGGTTATGGAGGTTGATTTTTTTTTTCTGTATCTTTCCTTTCAAATGCAATCCTGCATTTCTCTCTAATTCATTTGAGAGAGTCTCATTCTGTTGGCTCTTTAAAAGCCACGACAGGAAGGAATAATAAATTGCACCAGTACAGGTTGGGAGGCAATCTGCTGGAAAGCAGCCCTGTGGAGAAGGACCTGGGAGTCCTGGTGGACAACAAGATCTTCATGGGACAGCAATGTGCCCTTGTGGCCAAGAAGGCCAATGGGATCCTTGGGGGCATTAAGAGGAGTGTGTCCAGCAGATTGAGGGAGGCTCTTCTCCCTCTCTACTCTGCCCTGGTAAGACCTCACCTGGACTATTGCGTTCAGTTTTGGGTACCCCAGTTCAGGAGGGACAGGGATATACTCGAAAGAGTCCAAGAGAGGGCTACAAAGATGATTAAGGGTCTGGAGCACATGCCCTATTAGGAGAAGCCAAGGGACCTGGGGCTTTTAGGTCTGGTGAAAAGACTTAGAGGGGATCTGTGCTAGTTTGAGGCTAGCTGGAATATTTTGGTGAGAGAAATCAGATTATAGGCTGTGAAAGGGAAACAATGGTGATGTCTACTTCATTCATAGGCTTGCTGAGAGGTACAAAAACAAGAACATAAACATAGATAAGAGCAGTGGCTCTCTGTTGCAGCTGGTGCCTGTATTTTTCTCCCTACCCTGATTTCTATGTAACTAATCCTTCTGCTTTCTACCCCCCTAGTCAATCCTCCAAACTCACCTTGCACATAAGGCAAACTCTGGGATAAGGTAGAGAGGTGGAAAGAAGGTGAAAGGGTGGTTGGGAACCCCTCCTGGGGACTCTAGTTTCTGGGAAGGGTGTCGTATTACTGTATCACTTTTAACTTGTATATGTCTGTATATAGCTGTATACATTGTAAATATCTGTTTGTATATTGTGCTAAGCTGTACATATAGAGCTTCATTCCTTAATTTCCAGATGGCTGAGTCTAGTCTGGGTGATTTCATTGTGTGGGAGGGTGGGTAACACCCAAAATGTCACATCATTATTTTGGTGCTTCCAAGTGGGGCAAATTAAATTTGATTGATTGCTAATTAAGTCTGGAAGTTAAGATGACACTTATCTGGTTAATCAGTAGTATTTTTTTATCTGTTATTTCTATGGTGGCTCTTTCAGTATATTGCTGTGAAGATTGGTTCTCTTCTGTTTTATTTACTGTGGAAGAAGGTTAAAGGAATGTTCTTTGATTTCAGAGAGTACCTTCTAGGCTGGGTAGGCTTTAATATTACTGAAACTCTTACCAACTCTGTTTTTAATAAGTCCGAAAATGTTACAACAGATGAAAAATATTCAACATCTCTGATGACAGTAATTCTACCTAAAACTGACCTTAGTTTTAGGCAGAGCCCCTGTGGTGAGTTTTACACATGTAATACAGTGGTATATTTCTCATGTATGAATATGGCCCTAATAATTCTGGTTTTAGAACTAACGGTAGCATTGTTCATGAGAAATTCAAATGTGGCTGTTCTGAGAAAACAAAAAAAGAGACAGGTTTCCTTGCAAACAGAGTTATCGATAAGGCCTGAAGAAGTTGACGAGATTCCCAGAACTGATAAAGGACAGCCTTCTATAAACAATATCTGTTTGGGGGGAGAGCAAGAGGGGGCTGCCATGTCCACTGTTGCACCTCCTCCTGCAGGTTCTGAGACAACTGCCAAAGTCTTGGTTGTTGACAATAACATGGCAGGCAGCCAAAGAACAGGTCCAGCTCTCCAAGTCTCTGCTGTTTCTTCACCTAGTTCAAATCCAGCAACCTCTAACCCTAAACCAGATTCAAACTCACAGACATCAGGCCAGACCCCAAATAATTCAGACCAGCTAGATGTAACTTCCAAAGCCAACCTTTCTTACTCCTGTGAAAGTTAAGGCTAATATAAAACATTTGACAAAGAGTGATTCAAAAGAGGATTTAGGAGAGGGGATCTCTAGGGAGCAAGAAGAGGAAGGGGAAAACTACAGCATTAGAGACTTAGCCAATATACTCAAATTTCAATACAGTGATCAGAGGAGCTTTGTGAGATTGCCTGCCAAGAAGGAGGATGGCTCTGAGGAGTTCAAGAGCACTCTTAGGAAAGTTCTATTTCTAGGCCCAGGACAACCAGAGGAAGAGGAGAAGTATGACATCCAGGATTCCAATGACCCTCTCAAAGAGGTCAGCGAAGTTAGAAAGGAATACTCAAGGGAATCAGGAGAGCCAATCCTAAGCTGGCTGGTGAGATGCCGTACTATTGGTGCTAATGCCCTACAGGTAGGAGACAAGTCTGCCAAGCAGCTAAGGCCACTCAGAAAAGAGAATGGATTGGACGAATACTTAGCAAGTCCTCTTGGTAAGGTTAGCTTGTGGACACGCCTTCTATTGGCTGTGGCTATGAGATATCCTTCCCGAGATGGGAAGCAAAGAAGTGGAACACCGTTGAGCAGGGAATTAAGCTTCTGAAGGAGTTTGCTGTGAAGGAAGTGCTTTATGGAGATCATGGCACACATGAGCCTGATGACATTCCTCTTGGAACAGGTCTCATGAAGAAGCTTATTAAATTTGCTCCTTTATCCTATGCTAACATCTTGGCTACTAGGTTTCTATCAAGGCGTGGTAATGGAAGGCCTCTCACTGTTGGTGAGTTCACTGACCAGCCGAGGCAGATAGAGGACAGCTTGTCACATTCTGCCCTAGTCTCTGCCATAAAAACTATAACTACAGATATAAAAGATACCATGAAAAAAATGAAGGACAAAATTAAAACCTCCACATCTGATCTGGCAAAGGATACCATTCCTGCATCATCTGAATGGGTGCATATTTCTACCATCAGGAACAGACATTGACCTCCAGCAAGGTAATTCCTGCCCAGGAGACAAAACCTATCTAGACATCAGCAATCACATGGGTCACTTTGGATAATCCTACATGACCAATTTGTCAAGAACATGAACAAGTGGGATGGTCAACCTACTTCAGCTCTTTCAAAGAGAGTCAGGGAACTGCAGAGTGGCAGAAACAGAGGCAAGAATGCCAGAAAAGTAGCTGTCACTTCTTCAGCTCCCCAGAGCAATTGCAATTATTCCAACAATTGCAATTTCTCTCACCCTAACAACACTAATCACTGTGTACAACCCACGTGCCATGATCAGCATTAGGGGTGCCCTGCCTCCAGCCAGGAGGAGGAAAGGGATAGTGGAGAAAACTGAATCAATTGGAATGTATTCATTAGGTGGCCTGGCAGTTCAAAAGTTTGGAAATACAGGGCCTTAGTTGACACAGGTGCCAGTGTACTGTTGGAGAAATTCTTGCTAGCAGAGGACACAGAAATAATAAACATGAGCAACCCGTGCTGGGAATGTCCTTGAGTCCATCTTGGGAGTTAAGATACCAGGCACAAGGTAGCACCCCCCACATGCAGCTGCAGGGGGTGGAGTGGCAGCTGCAGGTGGGCAGAATTTAGCCAGCCCCAGAGGCTGACCCTCAGATTGTTATGGTATATTACCCTATCCATGCCTTACATGTAACCCTGTACCCTCTAGATGTAACCAATCTTGGTGGAGCTTGCCTCTTGCAAGAATGCATATAAGTCACTGTATCATGGAAATAAAGTGGATTATGACCATCTAACCATATTGGTGAACAAAGAGTCATTTTACCCAGGTGCTCCACCTGTTATACGCCAATAATTGGCACCTGAACAGTGAATCAGGTATTCGGGTCAGACCGAGACAGGCCAGCAGTGGGAAGGACCGCGTTCAAGAGGCCGGAGGGTTGGCAGAAAGGGGACAATCATCCTGTGGACGTTTTTCATATTGAAAAAGCCATCATCACTAGTGCCACCGGACCAGAGGGCATTGCTGAAAGACGGGAGCGAATGCCGGAAATTCACGCCATGGGTGGATACTCTGAGTTAAACAGGTAAGGCCGACATGGAAGCAGATACGGCGCTGTCCCCACTGACATGTTTACTCTCCGAGAGAGACGTTCCGTCAGACTTGATTAAGCTCCACGAGCTGAACGCATAGGAGGCTAGGGACTTTATATCGATCTAGCTGGAGTGCTGGGAGAGACGCGCTTGGGACCGAGTTGCTGATGACTGTAGAGCCGTTAAAATCGCTCAAATCTGCCTGGTGAGACTTAAATCATTGCCTTAGCGGATGAAAATCCCGCCGACAGGTGCAATGGCTGCCGCGTGTCACCGGGAACCGCCCCCGACCAGCACCCGTACTGGCAGCTGTCGATAGCCACTCATCACCACCCCGTAATGGCGGCAGCAAGCTGTGACCGCTTCTCAGTTTGAAAAAGTTTCCGGGACTGCCAGAGTGGCTCGTCTGCAGCTGTGAGTGCCGTGTCTGCCGTGTCGAATCTACCGCTGTGGCGAATTTGCCAGCTGTTGCGGTGCCTTCTTGCTGAGATTGGCAGGGTCCATTTTTATCGACCGAAATGCAGCCCCCCCATCATGCGCCCCCGCCAACAACAGCCTGCAATGCAGGACAGAGACTTTTGCTTTTAACCAATAAATCATGTTACTGAGGGGACAAAGGGATGGAAAGCAGAGAAAAAAGGAACGGCAGAAGTGACCACGCCAGAGAAATCAGAACCTCTCCCCCCCACTTCCTGCGGCTCAGTGGAGCAGTCTCCAGATCTGCCCTTCTTCACCGTTGCAGCCTGCCGTGCCCCTGCCCACCCCATCTCCAGCGGACCGCGCCCCGCAGCCGAGAACGGAGACAGTCAGACTTTTTGCCTTGATTCTCTTGCTGTTTGTGCTGTCATGGGGACTGAGTGCATTGGGACAGGAAAAGATCGGTGGGGAAGAAAGAATCCATGGGTTTACTTGAGTTGCTTCAGAGAGTTAGGTCAATTTGCATTTGTAAAGCTACAGTGGAATTAGCATTTCAATAGCTCATACAGCTTAGCTCCTTTTTTTTTCTCTCGTGTCATGCCCCTGTCTTGAGTGTGTCTTGAGTGAGTCTGAGAGAAAGACGGCAGTTTAAAAGTTTTCAGAGTAGATTTCATACTAAGGAATAAGGACAGGAAATACGAGGGAGAAAGAAGGAAAGAAACAACAAACGGTGGATGAGCTGAAACAGCTGGGGGCTGGGCAAGACAGAGAGCAGAGGACAACAGCGGCACTGGGGCTGGCCCTCCTCCTCCCCCTCCTCCCCCCCCCCCCCCTCCACCTGCGGAGAGGTTCACGGGCCCCGTTCCTCCCCCACCTCCTCCGTCTCTCCGTTATCTCTTTACAGATTTTTTTTTCTGCTGGACTAGCAGAGCCTTGGAACTGTTTGAGCTGGAAAATTACTGAGGCCAGAGTCAGACCTCAGGAGATTGACTTACACACGGACTTGAGGACAATGCCAGATGTCAGAAAGTTTATGGAACAGATAGTGAGAATAACTGATGAAGACTTAGACCCATTTTTTTCTGCCTCTGTTACGGGCATGGATGCACATAGGTGCATCTTTTTAGCCACCCGACAGCAGTGGCAGCCAAGACGATAGCCAATAAATTCCTGACTGGGGTACTCACCCGTCGCCTTACTGATTAATTCCTTCTACAGACTAGGCAGCGACATCCTCTTGCACCCATTGCTCAGTGGCAAAGAAAGAAAGTGAAATTGCTAGGAAATAGCAGAGATGCCAGCCCCATTGACAATGAGTGGTAATTCATACAGACACTAAAAAAGCACCAAACAGGACAGATTAGCACAGTTTTTACTAGAACTCAGATGCATTGCCTCTCTCAGCAAGAGCATGAGCACTGAAATCCATATTACAAGTCACTAACCAGATTCTGGACTAGGACAGGGAATGATAGAGCTGATAGGCTAACACCAGTCAGCTCCTTCCCCCAATAAATGTGTTCAAACAGATAAGAATACAGGATTATTTTTGAAGGCCTTTTTGATGGTACCATATTTTGGAGTATAGAAGTTTACTGAAGCAGCTGTTAATTACAATGGAATGAGTTTTCTGACAATTCTGATTTCTTTCTTTTTCTGAAGAATACCATGGTATTATTATCTTCTGGAATTTTCTTTGCTTTTTATTGAATTTCCTTCAGCTGACAGATTTTTTTAGGATAAGTTAAGGCTAAGGGTTTGTAATATGACAATTTTGGGATTTTAGGATACCATGGGATGTTTTCTCTGGGGTTTTCTCTGTATATCTGGGTATCATTAAAAAAAAAAAAAGAGGGAGAAAATGGGTCTAGAGAGGGAGAAAATGGGTTTAGAGGAAAGTAGGATAGCAGAAGAAATTTTTTCTTTTTCGAAATTTCTGTAATCACATTATACAGACTAGGCCAATGGATCTGTTAGCCTAGGCAATGAATGTCTGCATTTGTTCTTGTATTTGCTTGTGTTTGATCATTTATCTTCACAGGCCTTGATGAAGACCAGCCTGATTATGACGAACCTATTTTTTTCCTAAAGTGAGCAGAAGTCTTGCTCAGATGGCAGAATTGTGAAAGGACTTGAAAGGAGTACTGACATGATGATTATGTGTGTATGGATCATAAGGTTTGGATCATGGTTAACGAATTTGGATATTTTCATGAGTTTCAGTGATTGTGGTTTAATGGAAGAGAATCAGTTTAGCACCTGTTGCAAAAGGCCAAAGCCCACTCAAATTGGCACAAGATGGCAATGTGGCTTTTATCTCTTTGCAAGGGCCCTGCAAAAGATAAAAACCACTGCCCTAAATTCTAAAAGCAAATGAAGAACTGTGGGAAAAGGCCTAATAGAATACCCTGAAAAGCAACATCTAGTGCATATCTTTGCATTGTATTAAGAAATTAGTAGTTCTTAAGCACAATAGACAGATGCAGCTCATAGCTAAGGAGTGTGATGAGAACATCAAGATTTCTGAGAACTACAGAGTGAATCCAGAACTATGGGAGTCTGAGGAAAAATAATGGACAGCTGATACATCTGCGAATCTACAACGTCCGCCACACAGAGCCAACGAAGACGTGGCACACCTGCACTCTCCTGTGACTGTGATGTTCATCTGGACTTTTGGGTTTTTGAATGAATGACTTACTGTCACTTGCAGAAATAGCTTTTAGGATTGATAGCTAGGCTTGGGTTGATAGCTTGCCAGACTAATGCTACTGATGAAAGCTCTAACCGGTTTATTCTCTTTTTGGTTTTAGCACTATTGATTTGTAGCTGCATCATTTACCCCTGTGTTGAACAGCCTATGTAAGTTGAAAGATTCAGCCCAGGTTGCTCAAAAGAAAGAGAAGGATATGTTGGAGAAATTCTTGCTAGCAGAGGACACAGAAATCATAAACATGAGCAACCTGTGCTGGAATGTCCTTGAGTCCATCTTGGGAGTTAAGATAGCAGGCACAGGGTAGCACCCCCCACATGGAGCTGCAGGGGGTGGAGTGCAGCTACAGGTGGGCAGAGTTTAGCCAGCCCCAGAGGCTGACCCTCAGATTGTTATGGTATACTGACCTATCCATGCCTTACATGTAACCCTGTACCCTCTGATTGTAACCAATCTTGGTGGAGCACGCCTCTTGCAAGAATGCATATAAGTCACTGTATCATGGAAATAAAGTGGATTATGACCATCTAACCATATTGGTGAAAAAAGAGTCATTTTACCCAGGTGCTCCACCAGTTATACGCCAGTAGTGTACTTTATTGCCATCAAAGTGCAAAGGGACAGAGTCTATCACTATTTCTGTAATCACTGGTGGATCTCAAGAATTAACTGAGTTGCAGGCTAAGTTTAACTGGTAAAGAGTGGAAGAAACATACTATTGTAACTGGTCCTGATGCGTTTGCATTCTGGGAATTGACTTTTTGAGACAAGGTTGTTCCAAAGATCCTAAGGGTCACAAATGGGCTTTTGGAATAGCATCTGTAGAGATTGAGGATGGTAAATTGAAATTGTCCATTAGACCTGAACTTTCAGATGAATCTGCAGTTGTGGGACATCATGACATAGAGGATCTGGAAGTGCCAATTGCAACTCAAACTGTTCACCACAGGCAGTACAGAACTAACCGTGACTCTTTGTTGCCCATTCATTAGCTTATTCTGGAGAGTCAGGCTGTCATCGAGAAAGCTCATTCACCTTTCAGCAGTCTGATTTGGCCTGTGCACAAGCCTAGTGGGGACTGGCATCTCACAGTAGACTTCTATGCCCTCAATGAGGTGCCTCCACTCATGAGTGCAGCTGTGCCAGACATGCTGGAACTCCAGTATGACCTGGGATTGAAGGAGGCCAAATGGTATGCTACTATAGACATTGCCAAATGGCAAAATACTAGAGCAGGCTGCCCAGTGAGGTTGAGATTGCAGTGTCTCCTTCTCTAGAGACATTCAAAACCCCCCTGGATGTGTTGCTGTGTGACCTACTCTTGATGATCCTGCCCTGGCAGAGAAGTTTGACTCAATGATCTTTCAAGGTCCCTTCCAACCCCTAATATTCTGTGATTCTGTGATTTCATAAATATATTTTATTTAAAAGGGTTGGTATTCTGACTTTGCTTCATAGTTGTGAAAGGAAGGCATGAGTAAGTAAGGAAAGTGTGTTTGTTTGAGCCACATAATATTCCCCACTATCAGAATCATGAATTTACATCTATGCCATTTATGGCTGTGAAGCATTATGGTCCTGGAATGGTTCTCGCTCTGGCTTTTTCAGTCCTTGCGTGGGCAACTGCGTTTTTGCCTGTGCGGTGGTTTGGGTGTAACCCACCCCCCCACACTTTAGAAGTACCCAACCAGACTCAGCTGGCTCTGGGAATATAAATGAAGCTATTTATTTACAGCTAGCACAATATACAAGCAGTTATTTACAGTATATACAATTATATACAGAAATATACAAGGTAAAAAGTAATACAGAAACACAACTCCCCTCCCAGAAACCTGAGTCCCCAGGAGGGGCTCTTGACCACCCCTGCACCTTCCCCCTGCCCCTCTCAACCTTACCCAGTCCTAAGGAAGAATAGAGGTTCAGCCAAGAGGTTAAGAAGCAAAGGTGAGTGGAAGGTGAGGTTAGGGAGATGCAGCTCAGTCAAAGCCCAGCCCGAGAGTGAAGGCAAAATGGCGAGAGTGTTATCTAATGTTTACTTTCTTGTTCCCATACATGTCAGCGAGACTGTGAGGGGAGTAGACATCACAATTGTTTTTCCTTTCACAGCCTATGATATACTTTTTTCTCACCAAAACATTCTAACCTGCTTCAAACTAGCACAATCCACCCCTGTCTACTTCACTCAGAGTATTGCTGAGAATTATCTGACCTAATCTAAAGCAACATTTACACTAAAGAATATCACAAGTTCAGTTCATACTTCATTCCGATTATCTCAGATGTAGGTCATTCAAAAGCTCAGAAGAGTTTGTCTCCTCACAGATGAGATGAGAACAGGGACTCCCAGGTGACGCTGGGTTTGTGCTCATGTACTGCAGATTCTCTTGTCGATTCTTTCAGTGTTGGATGCCAATGGTACCTAGAACAGAAAACTCCTAACAGCTTGTATTATACACTCTGAATTTAAACTCTCTCAGCTAAGGTTAGATTTCTCTGTGGAATACACTGGATTTCACCATTCTCCTGCATTACCCAGTAGGTATGACCAGGACCTTCAGCAGAAACCACCCCTCGGACAGGTTTCCTGTGGAAGAATTTCTTGCCAGTCGAGGACATAAAGTCATAAACATGGGTAACTTGCGCTGAGAACGTCCTTGGTTCCCAGCGAGGCTAGGAAATCGAGATGTAAACAACTGAGCACCCCACACACAGCTGCAGTGGGCAGAGACTAGATAACCAAGGGGGCTGGAGTGGGTGGTCTGGAAGGCTGACCCTTAGAATGTTGTGATAAGTTAACCTATGCACACCTTACATGTAACTCTGGACCCTCTGACTGTAACCAATCTTAAGCTGAGCACACCTCTTGCTAGAACACATATAAGTCACTGTATTACGGAAATAAAGTGGATTTGACCATCTAACCATATTGGTGAACAAAGAGTCATCTTCCCATAGCGCTCCACCGAACGTGTTCTCCAACATCTGGCGCTCGAACAGAGGAGTCAGGACACAAGCCGGCCGCAGGTGACACTGCGTTGGGGGCCGGAGGGTTGGCCCGAAGAAAGAGGGGTCCGATCATCTTGTGGGACGTTCTCCGTATAGGAGAGAGTAAGCGTCATTCGGTGCCGCTGGGCCGGGTAGTGCTGCCCGGAGGTGGCAGTAGTCTGGACGTTCATTTCCGGAGTGAACAGCCCGTGTGTGTAAGGCAGGTAAGGTCCACAGTGGATTTGCTGGGGCACTGTGTCTGCTGGCATATTTGTCTCGTGAGAGAAGTTCGCAGGACATTGAGCTCTGAGAGCTGCTGGCCCGGGCGTATGCGCAGGGTCATGCGAGTAAAGAGCCTCCCATGATTTTGAAATCGAAAGTGCAGCGGGAGGTCGGAGACGCGCTGTGGGACGCGGCTCTTAACAACGGCAAGGACTCTGAGTCGATCCGACAGCTAAGTCCTGCCCGGCGGGAGGTGCTCCGCGCGTTACTAAAGATGAAAGCCGAAAGAAACACGGCGGCGGTGGTTTTCCTGTTACTGCTAGCCCTGCCGGCCGTTGAAAACAGTTCTGACGCGTGCGCGGCGCCAGGTTTCTCCTCCGTCCCCGCCCCGAGCATCCCGAAGAGAGAAAGCTCCGTTCTTCGGTTTTTCGGTCTTGGCAGAGCTGCTTCCATTAAAGGCGTGGCTGGGAAGGTTGCCGGCTCTGTGGCGGAGTTGAAAATGAGCGTGCAGCACGATCCCGGCGGGCACCCATGTCGTCCGCCGCCCGCCCCACCTCCGCGCCCGGTAACCCGAATGTAGCCACGTTGACCGCAGGGGCATCAGCAAGTGACATGTTAGAACGTAACCACGGCAGGGAGCGATACGCGGTTCTCAACAAGGTTACCGGCTATTTGCCTTTATAGTACCATCTGTGACTGACGCTGAGCCTGCGAGCCGCTCTGAGTACACAACTTTGCCGCGAGGCATGCAGACCACACCAACTCTCTGCTGATTGTTCGTTGCAAAGCATTGCAAGCCCCCCGAAAAGACCTGGGCATGTGCAATTGTTTATCACTATGTTAATGACTTTGTTTTCTGTCCCCGCTGATGAGTCTTAGTCTCCGAGAGACGTCTCGTCTTGCTTCAGCTCTGTGGGCTGCGCATAGGAAGCTAAGGACTTTTTGATCGGTCTAGCCGGAGCGCTAGGAGAGACGCGCTTGGGACTGAGTTAAAATTCGCTTGAATCCGCCCCCGACCGGCACCCATAATGGCGGCTGCCCGTAGCGACCCGCCGGCAGCCAGTTACAAACACTTCTCAGCTTGAAAAAGTTTTTGGACCTGCTGCGTGGAGGGCGGCTGCCTGCCGCTGTGTGTACTGTGTCGAATCTGTCGCTGTAGCCCGCGCATCCCCGCGGATGACTGCATGCGATACGGGACACAGACTTTTAGTTTTCAGCCAGTAAGAGACGCTACTGAAGGTACAGAGGAACAGACGGTAAAGAGAGAATGGACCGACGGCAGACGCAACCGCACCAGACGGCTCGGGACCTTCCCTTTCCCGCGGCTCGGCGGAACAGTCTTCAGATCCGCCCCCCTTCACCGCCGCACGCCCGCCCATCTCCAATGGACCGCATCCCAAAGCCGAGGGGTCTCCCACGAGTCTTCAAACAGCTGGGGGACTGAGGGAGATGCTGAGGGGGTCGGTGGGGTGGGACGGATTTGTGGGTTTCCTTGAGTCGTTTCAGAGTTTAGTCAATTTACGTTTGTATAGCTACAGGGGGATTAGCAGTTCGATAGCTCACAGCTTCACCTCTGCCCTTTTTTTTTTTTCTCTCTCTGTCTTGAAGAGTCTGAGAGGGGAGACGGCAGTTTGGAAGTTTTCAGAGTAGATTTCATATTATGTACTAAGGATAGGTAGTAGGGGGAAAGATGGACGAAAACAACAAGTGGTGGCTGACCTGAAACAGCTGGGGGTTGGGCACGATGGAGGGCCAAGGACAAAAGAGGCACTGCGGCTGCTGGCCTCCTCCCCCTCCTCCTCCCCCCCCTCTAGCCACCTGTTTCCCGTTCCCCCCCCGCCCGTTGTTTCTTTTACTGATTTTTTTTTTCTGCCAGAGTTATCTCCTCTTACGGATTTTTTTTTTCCCTGCTAGGAGGCAGCGGAGCATCGGAATTGTTTTGACAATGCCAGATATGAGGAGAGAGCTCTTCACTGGGAGACTGATTGGATACTGGAATGGGCTGCCCGGGGAGGTGGTAGAATCGCCGTTCCTGGAGCCCTGGAGCTGTTCAAGGCACGGTTGGACGTGGCACTTGGTGCCATGATCTGGCTTTGAGCCCCGTGGTGAAGGGTTGGACTTAATGACCTATGAAGTCTCTTCCAACCCTGATGGTACTGTGATACTGTGCTACTGAAGACAGATGTCAGAAAGTTTATGGAAATGGTAGCAAGAATGACGGGGATGACTTAGGACCATTTTTGCCCCTGTTACAGGCATGGACACGCACAGGTGTATTTTTTAGTCACCTGATGATAACAGTTTGCATTCGAAATGATAGCTGATAGTTCCTGGCTGGGGTATTCACCATCGCCTTGCTGGTTAATTCCTTCTACAGATTAGGCAGCAATGACTTTTGCACCCACTGCTCAGTGGCAAAAAGGAAAAGAGGGAGATTGCTAGGACATAGCAGAGATGCCAGTGCCACTGACCATGGGTGGAAGCTTATACAGACACGGAAGGCACCAAGCAGGAAAGACTAGAATTCAGATGCATTGCCTCTCACAGCGAAGGGTATAGGCACTGAAATCCACATTGCAAGTCACTAACCAGATTCTTGTTCTGGGTTTGGGCTGATCCCTCCCCCGGGAAGAAAATTCACAACACAAACCCCCCTACTTTTTTGAAAGTCAGGGAAAGATGAAATTGTATTTTCTTATAATATAAGTATAACAATGTAAAGAGAAATAATAACTAGAGAAGGAAGGAAGGAAGGAAAAAAAAAACAATACAATAACCTTAAGGGAGATGGGGAGGGGGTCAAGCGGCGGCGAAGCAGCAGAAGCAGCAGTAGCCAAAACAGCAGCCGGGGAAGATAGGCGAAGCTGCAGCAGCAGAAGCCAGCGGGAGAAGGGGGAGAACAAGCTGTGCTTCTAGACATTAAGTTCTTGATGCTCCAATGAAATTATATTAATTTATCTATTGTTGCCATTTATGTGGCCTATCCCTGGAATGTTCATCTCTCCCCTATGTCTGAGCTAGAGGATCAGCTCAAACGGCCACAATCCACCCCTTTAATATAATTTACCATTGCAGCATCAAGTCATTCTATGTAACTAGGAATAACATCAGTATCGTAGATGGTCATTTTTCAGGCTTCAAGCATCTTTCTTCAATTTTCGGTCATTCATCTTCTTATTTCCATTTGTCTCAGGCATTGGCTAGCTCAATGTTTTGTTTTGTTTTTCAATGGGTGGAACAGAGCAGGACTCTTGACACTCTCAGGGCTCATGCTCATGGATAGCGGGCTCTTCATGGCTTTCTTGGGCACCACAATCATCTGCAAAAGAACTCATAACAACATATCTACATTCTTTCTGCCAATGTCAGATTCTTTTGTGGCACACATTGTATTTTACCATTTTTCTGCATAACCCAATATGTATGACCAGGTCCTTCAGCAGAAACCACCCCTCGGACAGGTGCAGCCTCCCCCGAAGGGGAGAATACCCAAACAGACTTGCCCAACAAATTTTTTTCACGAATGACAGGAATCCTGTCACCTTCTACCTTTTGTAAGACCTCTGAATGAGCTGGGCCAGCTCGGTTGGTGGAACCTCTACTATTCACTACCCAAGTGGCTTGGGCTAGATGTTTCTCCCAGTTCTTTAACATTCCTCCCCCCATTGCCTTTAAAGTTGTTTTCAACAAGCCATTGTAACGTTCAATTTTGCCTGAGGCGGGTGCATAGTAGGGGATGTGATAGATCCACTCAATGCCGTGCTCTTTGGCCCAAGATTTTATGAGATTGTTTTTAAAGTGGGTACCATTATCTGATTCAATTCTTTCTGGAGTGCCATGTCGCCACAGGATTTGTCTTTCCAAGCCCAAAATGGTGTTACGTGCAGTGGCACGGGAAACTGGATAGGTTTCCAGCCATCCGGTACTTGCTTCCACCATGCTCAGCACATATTGCTTTCCAGTCCGAGAACGAGGTAGAGTGATGTAATCAATCTGCCACGTTTCACCGTATTTGTACTTTGCCCATCGCTCACCATACCACAAGGGCTTCAGACGCTTGGCTTGTTTAATAGTAGCACAAATATCACAGTCATGTATAACTTGTGTTATAGCGTCCACGGAGATGTTGATTGCTCTGTCCCGTGCCCATTGGTAGGTAGCATCTCTGCCTTGATGTCCTGAGGAATCATGGGCCCACCGGGCTAAGAACAGTTCACCTCGGTGTTCCCAATCTAAATCCAAATCACAATTTACATCGGTCTGAAACACCTTGGCAGCTAGATCTGCCTGATGGTTGTGCTGATGTTCCTCAGTAGCTTTACTTTTGGGCATGTGAGCATCTATGTGTCGTACTCTTACAGGGATTTTCTCTAGACGGGTAGCAATGTCCTGCCATAAGTCAGCAGCCCAAATTGGCTTTCCTTTCCGTTGCCAATTATTTCTTTTCCAGTCCTTTAGCCAACCCCATAAGGCATTAGCCACCATCCATGAATCAGTATAGAGGTAAAGCATGGGCCAGTTCTCACGTTCAGCCACGTCAAGAGCAAGTTGGATAGCTTTTACTTCTGCAAACTGGCTTGACTCACCTTCTCCAGCTTTTGTTTCAGCCACTGCCCGTATAGGGCTCCAAACTGCAGCTCTCCATTTTCTCTTGTTTCCAACAAGGCGACAGGAACCATCAGTAAATAGAGCATAGTTTCTTTCTCCTTCAGACAAATCACTGTAAGGAGGAGCTTCTTCAGCCTGACTCATTCGCTCCTCTGGAGGATTTATACAGTTTGTACCTTCTGGCCAGTTGGTGATCATCTCCACTATGCCAGGTCGTTCAAGGCTCCCCATGCGTGCTCGCTGTGTTATGAGAGCCATCCACTTAGACCAGGTAGCATCGGTTGCGTGATGTGGCGATGACCCCTTTCCCTTAAACATCCAGTTCAAAACTGGTAATCTGGGAGCCAAAAGAAGCTGAGAGTCTGTTCCTATTACTTCTGAAGCAGCTTTCACACCTTCATAAGCAGCAAGGATCTCTTTCTCTGTTGGTGTATAGTTTACTTCTGACCCTCTATATCCTCTACTCCAGAAACCAAGTGGTTGGCCACGTGTTTCTCCTGGGGCTCTCTGCCATAGGCACCAGGTTGGACCATTATCACTCGCAGCCGTATACAGAATGTTCTTAATGTCTGGACCAGTTCGAACAGGCCCCAAACCCATTGCATGAACTACTTCCTGTTTTATCTGATCAAAGGCTGCTTGTTGTTCAGGTCCCCACTGAAAGTTGTTTCTCTTTCGAGTTATATCATATAAAGGTTTTACAATTTGGCTGTACCCAGGGATGTGCAGCCTCCAAAATCCAACTGTTCCTAAGAAAGACAATGTGTCCTTCTTATTTGTGGGATTTGCCATGGCAGAAACCTTATTTATCACATCCATTGGAATGTGACGGCGACCATCTTGCCAACGAATTCCCAAGAACTGAATCTCTCTAGCAGGTCCTTTCACCTTGTCTCGCTTTATGGCAAAACCTGCCTTCAGCAGAATGTCAATTATTTTGTTACCTTTTTCAAAAACTTCCTGTGCCGTGTTCCCCCAGACAATGATGTCATCAATGAACTGCAGGTGCTCTGGAGCTCCACCTTTCTCCAATGCATCATGGATCACTGCATGACAGATCGTTGAGCTGTGCTTCCACCCCTGGGGCAACCGATTAAACGCATACTGAATCCCCCTCCAAGTGAAAGCAAATTGAGGCTTGCATTCTTCTGCTATTGGAATAGAAAAGAAAGCATTAGCAACATCTATGCTTGCATACCATTTGGCCTCCTTGGATTCCAGCTCATATTGGAGTTCTAACATGTCCGGCACAGCAGAACTCATGGGCGGAGTCACTTCATTTAGGCCGCGGAAATCAACTGTAAGTCGCCACTCTCCATTTCCCTTTTGCACGGGCCATATGGGACTATTGAAAGGTGAATGGGTCTTTTTAATGACGTCCTGGCACTCCAGACGACGAATCAGATCATGTATGGGCACCAAAGAGTCACGGTTTGTTCTATATTGCCTGTGGTGTACAATTTGAGTGGCAACTGGCAACTTCACATCCTCTACATTATGCTGCCCAACAACTGCAGACTCATCTGAGAGCTCAGGCCTAGCAGACAACTTCAATTTGTTTCCAACAGCTTCTACAGTTGCTATTCCAAAGGTCCACTTAAAACCCTTGGGATCTTTAAAACGCCCTTCTCTCAGAAAGTCAATTCCCAAGATGCAAGGTGCATTTGGACCTGTTACAATGACATGCCTTCGCCAATCACTCCCAGTCAAACTCATCTCTGCCTCTAACCTTGTCAATTCTTGAGAGCCTCCTGTAATTCCAGAAATAGTAATAGACTCCATTCCTTTACAGTTTGAAGGCATCAATGTGCATTGTGCACCCGTGTCCACTAGAGCCCTGTATTTCTGAATTTTCAAGGTACCAGGCCATTTAACATATACATTCCAGTATATCCTGTTGTCTTCCTGGTCCCTGGCCTCCGCCTGGTAAGAGGCAGGGCCCCCCTAATGTTGGCCATTACAATTGCAATTGGCGCAGTGTTTAGTGGTGTTAGTTGAATCATCACCAGAACCATCTGAGTCATGTGGTGAAACTGAGGCGACTACTCTTTTAGGCTTCTCACTCTGTAACTCTCTCACTCTTTTTAGGAGAGGAGAGGTAGGTTTTCCATCCCATTTATCCACATTTTCACCAAACTGGTCACGTAGGATTAACCAAAGAGACCCACATGACTGTTGTCTATTTTTTAGTGAGTTTGGTTGAATTGGTCTTCTAGGAAGACGCCTATCCCTGATGGCCGAGACATGTACCCACTCTGAGGGTGAAGAAGAAAGTTCATTGTCCTTTGCCAACTGGGATAGGGAGGTTTTAAATTCCTCCTTGAGTTGTTTCATGCTATCTTTAATCTCTTCAGTCATAGTATTTATGGCTGACACCATAGCATTAAGCGTAAGGCTATCCTCCATTTGCCTCATTTGATCAGCGAATTCACCCACAGTCATAGAAGTTGTTGCATCGTCTTTCCCCACCATCTTACTTGCCAATGTATGGGCATAACTAGAGGGGGCAAGCTGAATAAGTTTCTTTAGGAGAGCTTGGCTCATTGGTATCTCCTCAGGGTTCTCTGTTGTATAATCTCCATAGATTAGCTCTCTTATGGCCATCTCTCGCAAGCACTGAACCCCCTGTTCAATTGTATTCCAGTGTAAGGGTCTCCAGGGTAAATCATCCCTGTTAGGGTACCGCAGTACCACAGCTGTCAATACGCGTGACCAGAGGTTAGAGTTGCCACCGAGATGTCCTAAGTGTTTATCTATGCCATTGTCTCTCGAGAAAACTCCCAACTGCCTTACTGTCGGAGGGTTTATTTTTATGGTGTCCATGCCTCCATGCCAGCATCTGTTCAGCCAACTCATCAGCAGTTCTCGCTCTTTCCGGGCATAGTCTTGCCTAATATGCCTGACCTCCTTCCTTGGCAACGGGGCTCCCTCCTCATCATCACTATCGTCACTATCATCCGTCTCCTGAATATGTTTTTCCTTTGCTTTTGCCTTTCCACTCCTTGTGCCCACAAGGGTACTGGCCTTCACACCAGCCGATGTACCTTGTCCTGGATCCTCTTCCTTTTGTTCACCCTGCTCTGGTTTATCCCCATTGTCATCTGAGCTATCTCAACCCCCAAGGCTAGCTGCCATTTTTCTCCTCGTTTTAACCGGGGCAAGGGAGACCTTATCTAAGGTAAACTCTGTCGTACTCTGGGAGGTGGTTTTCACTGAATCATCTGAGTTTTGTTTGTCTGCCTGGCTCTGTTCCTCACGTGGTAGTGGGGCTGAGGCTGAGGCAGAAGGACCCTTCCCCACAGCAGCAACAGCAGCCGGCTCAGCAGAGACAAGCGGGGCTCAGGCAGGAGCAGTGGCATTAGCAGGCTTGATGGCGTTAGTGGGTTCGCCTTCTGAGGACCTCGCCGCCCCCCCTGGGACCGCTTCCAGTCCCCTGGTTGCAGGCAAAAGAGTCTTTGCCTCAGCAGCCTCTCTGCTGGCAGAGGCTCTGGTGTCAGCGACCCTCCTACAGATCAAAACATTTGAGCCGCATTTTCCACAAACCAGTTCCTCAACTTTATCTGTCCGAGGAACTTTGCCATAGCCCACACCATCTGCAGCCAGATCTGCCGCCGCCACAGCAGCCCTTTGTGACTGCACTTCTGCAGGGGTTCCATCGCCTCTACCTTTACTTTCCTCCGTTCTATTAGGTACGAATGGGAACCAGATTGTTTCCTGCCTCCATGCTTCAGGGTCAGTGGGGTACGGGCCATGTCCAACAATTTTTTCTCCTCTCAAAGGCTCCGAGGCAGGACGTTTCACTGCTCTGCGAGCAGTCCGTCTGCCCGGTGCCGTGGCCCTCCCTCCCCCGCTTCAGTTGCAGACTGTTTCTTTAACCCTTAGCTCCCCACTATTGCCTCCGGAGAAGGTAAAAACCTCACTTACAGCCTGTTTGTTCCTGCATTTCTCTCGTCTCCACACTATAACCAGACCTACAATAGCAGCCAAAAACATCAAGTTCACACATATTAGGCATGCTATTGGGTAGCTCATCTCTTCCAAATAACTCCTAGTCTCTGACACCAATGTCACATATGGCATACACTCAACGACATTCCTAAACCCTAAAATATTCCTAACAACATCTCCAACCTTCCTTAGCGCAGCTTTTACCGAGTCCCAGACCATCTTAGCAAAGAATGAACACACCTGGTAGTGCACCATAGCTGTAAAACACTGCTGAACCGACAGAGTCAGAATTGAGGCAATAATAGGCCAGAATATATCAAACAACTTCATTTTTCCCTGATGTTCTTATTCTGATTATAAATCAACAGGGGGAATGGAAAAAAAAACAAAACAACAAGCCAAGATCGTGCCCCACGTTAAGGTGCCAAAAGAATCCTGTCCTGGGTTTGGGCTGATCCCTCCCCCAGGAAGAAAATTCACAACACAAACCCCCCTACTTTTTTGAAAGTCAGGGAAAGATGAAATTGTATTTTCTTATAATATAAGTATAACAATGTAAAGAGAAATAATAACTAGAGAAGGAAGGAAGGAAGGAAAAAAAAAACAATACAATAACCTTAAGGGAGATGGGGAGGGGGTCAAGCGGCGGCGAAGCAGCAGAAGCAGCAGTAGCCAAAACAGCAGCCGGGGAAGATAGGCAAAGCTGCAGCAGCAGAAGCCAGCGGGAGAAGGGGGAGAACAAGCTGTGCTTCTAG
The DNA here is from genome assembly GCF_015220805.1 of Pogoniulus pusillus. Lineage (NCBI taxonomy): Eukaryota > Metazoa > Chordata > Aves > Piciformes > Lybiidae > Pogoniulus > Pogoniulus pusillus. The sequence continues at coordinate 4,911,808 of NC_087308.1, forward strand.
ACATTAAGTTCTTGATGCTCCAATTAAATTATATTAATTTATCTATTGTTGCCATTTATGTGGCCTATCCTTGGAATGTTCATATCTCCCCTATGTCTGAGCTAGAGGATCAGCTCAAACGGCCACAATTCTGGACTAGGAACAGGGAATGATAGAGCTTGTAGGCTAATGCCAGTCAGCTCCTTCCTCCAATAACAGATAAAGACAGGACTAGTATAGAAGTTTACTGGAACAGCTGCTAATTGCAATGAAATGAGCCTTGTGACAATTCTGACTTTTCCTTTTTCTGAGAATACCATGGGATTGTTATCTTCTTGGATTTTCTTTGCTTTATCTTGAAGTTCCTATAGCTGATAGATTCTTAGAGTAATATAAGTTAAGACTAAGGGTTTGTAGTTTTGGGAACTTAGGACATAAAGATGTTATGGGATGTTTTTCTTGGGTATATCTAGGCATTATTGAAAAGGGGAAAATGGGTTAGAGGACAGTAGGATAGCAGAAGAAATCTTTTCCTTTTCGGGATTTTTCTAATCACAGCATACAGACTAGGCCCGTGGATCTGCTAGCCTAGGCAATGGATATGTCTGCATTTGTTCTTGTATCTGCTTGTGTTTGACCATTTATCTTCACAGGCCTTGATGAAGACCAACCTGATTATGACCAACTTGTTTTTTCCTAAAGTGAGCAGAAGTCTTGCTCAGATGGCAGAACTGTGAAAGGACTTGAAAGAAGCACTGACATGATGATTGTATTTGTATGGATCTTAAAGGTTTGGACCATGGCTAATGAATTTGTGTATTTTTACGAGTTTTCAGTGATTATGGTTTAACGGAATAGGTTCAGTTTAACAGCTTTGTAAAGGCCAAGGCCCACTCAAATTGGCATAAGATGGCAATGTGACTTTTTTCTCTTGCAAGGGCCCTGCAGGAGATAAAAAAACACTGCCCTAAATTCTAAAAGCAGATGAAGAACTGTGGGAAAAGGCCTAAGTAGAATAGACTGATAGTAACATCTAGGGCATATCTTTGTATTGTATTTAGAGATTTGTAGTTCTTAAGCACAATAGTCAGACACAGCTCATAGCTAAGGAGTGTAATGAGAACATTGAGTGAATCCAGAACTATGGGAGTCTGAGACGAATACTTGACAGCTGAGTGATCTGCGAGTCTGCAGCGTCGACTGCCACACAGAGCCAGTGAAGACGTGGCACACCTGCACTCTCCTGTGACTGTGATGTTCGTCTGGAATTTTGGGTTTCTGAACGAATGACTTACTGTCGCTTGCAGAAATAGCTTTTGGGATTGTTAGCTAAGCTTGGGTTGTTAGCTTGCCAGACTAATGCTACTGATGAAAGCTCTAACAGGTTTATTCCTTTTGATTGTAACACTGTTGATTTGTAGCTGCACCATTCACCCCTGTGTTAAACAGCCTATGATAACTTCCTTAGCAATGAGGGCGGACACTGCGGTTCAAACTACAGTGACAAGGCCCATGTTAGACCCTTAGGTGCTTTTGGAGCAAACAATTGGCACAATGGTGTCAAAGCATCAAGAAGGGGCCGAGGTCATCTGTTGTGGAACAACAGAACCGCCAAGGCACTTCCCAGTGGTTTGCTCCTTATTTGTGGTGATAGAGCCTGGCAAGGCATACCAAAGAACGTTTATGGAGGTCCACTCCCTGCAGCTGCATGTGGGGGGAACTACCCAGTGCCTGGTATCTTAACTCCCAAGATGGATTCAAGGACGCTCCCAGCACGGGTTGCTCATGTTTATCATTTTGTGTCCTCTGCTAGCAAGAATCTCTCCAACAGGGGTAGTTGGTCAGGTCTGCCTCTATGTGTGTGGACAGCCCATTTCTGCTATGTAAGCCTGTCAGAAGTACATGCCCCTGTACCGAATCCACGATATAAGCACCACGCTTAGCTTCAATAAACAGATTGACCATCTATGTACCATATTGGTATGAGCCCGTGTCTTTCCCGCTCCTGCACGGCCTAAGTGAGGCCGACTCAACATTCTGGTGACCCTCAGCGTTCCTTTTCGGAATCTGAGAAACAGAACGATCTGGTGACTCTCGGCGTGTCTTTTTGGAATCTGAGAAACCCAGACTTCTGTTGAAACCCATGGGCATGTCTTTTCAGGCTTTGAGGAACTCAGCATTCATTAACCCACGGCTCAGATTCTTGGACTTCAGGGAGGGCCGAAACACAGATGATTTGGAGTTGTGGGAGGGCTCATCTACTGGCGAAGGTAGCCAGGACCATCCAAGAGAGTTGGGGACTTTGTGTGAATCCACATATAATTTATGAGTGAGCAAACGGACATCACTGCATTTGCAGTGGAAAGAGCTGCCATAAAATATTAATGCAGCTTGTGGAAAAGAGGGGCGTTTCCCTGAAGGAGAGGGACGTAGTTAAGTTGCTGCTATGGACTTTTAAAAAAGGGATTTTTAAAGGACTTAAGCCAGCTGTTTTAACAACGGAGGTCTGGCAAAAGCAAGAGATTTATGGGGTAAACATAAGGAGGCTGTATCGGGAGCGAGCCGTAAATTTGATGCTGAAGCATGAGAAGGGGGAAGAAAAAAACAGCTGTTAAAAAACTTATTCAAAACTCTTGTCTGTCTGTGAGAGAAAGTTATTCTTGCTGTGCAAAAGACTAATCTTAAAACCACCTGGGATGTGATGAGAAAAGCCCTGACAGACAACAGAAACCAGGGCTCCAAAGACTCATAAATTTGCTGCTAGGACAAAATCAGGAAAGTAACGGAAAGCCATCAGCTAACAGCTGCAAAGGTATTTGAAGAATTTCTGATGAGACAAAAGCCGTAAAAGTGCTGAGTGATTAGCTGCTGTGATGGTTTGGGTGTTCCCCGTCCTCCTACACTTTAGAAATCACCCAGACTAGACTCAGACGGCTCTGTAAATATGAATGAAGCTTATATTTACAGCTAGCACAATATATAAGTAGTTATTTACAGTATATACAGTTATATACAGAAATATACAAGATAAAAAGGTAATGCAGAAACACAACTCCCCTCTCAGAAACCTGAGAACCCAGGAGGGGCTTCAAACCACCCCTATGATTCTATGATTCTATGATACACCTTCCCCCTACCCCACTCAACCTTACCCCAGTCCCAAGGAAGTATGGAGGTTTGGCCAGGGGGTTAGGAAGCAAAGTGGATTAGAAAAGAAATGGAGGGCGAGGTTAGAGAGTAAGATGCAGCTCAGAGCTCACCAGCAGCAGAAGTGGTTATCTATGTTTTTATTTCTTGTTCCTATACATCTCAGCAAGGCTATGAGCGTAGTAGACATCACCATTGTTTTCCTTCCACAGCCTGTAATCTAGTTCTTCTCACCAAAACATTTTAGCTATCTTCAAACTAACACAACTGCCATCTGAAGCATCTGTGGCTCAAATTTGTCTGCAGAGAAAGTTAACTTTGCTGCTGCAAAGATGGAGGATCAAGAGAACAAAGCAGCGGGTCTGCTGAGCCATATCAGCTCTACTTGGGACAGTTGCGAGCCGAGGGGAGAAGCCTATTTGGCAATGGAAGTCATGGGAGTCATCGGACCCGTGGGAGGGGTGTCCCCCTGCTGGAGCGGCGGGTCCCCCCCCGCCTCCCTCCTTCTTTCTTCTTTCTTTTTTTTCTTGCAGTTTCTGCAGCAAGAAGCACTTTGTTCTTAAAGGCAAAGAGTGAGTTTGTGATAGCTATTTTGTAAATTAAAATCCTTATAATGTTTTTAGCTTTGATTGTAATAGATCTTAGAGTTTAAGAGTTTACTGGTTAAGATGTTAATTGTAATAGGATGAGTTTTGGAATAATTTTAGTAGGGTAATTGTGATAAGATTTAAGTAATTAAAATAGAATATGTTAAGTACTTGATAGCTGAACATGTTCAATAGTTCATATAATGGAATATTATGGTAAGAGTTGTTTTGTAGGTGTCTAAGTTAATGATTGTTTTTTTGTGATTTAAGGTTCCTTTTTTTTCTGAATAATAGGGTATTTTCCAGGAGCTCCATGGATGTAATATCTTCTTGATTTTCTTTGTTTTTCCTCAGTAATGATGTAATGGTTTAATTTCCTTTAGTTGATAAATAATATAGTTAAGACATAATAGGGATATTATAGGATATGGGATATAGGGATATTATAGGATATTTTTTCTTAGATTTTTTTCTATATATCAAGATAGCATTATAGGATAAGGATCATGTAAAAACAAACCAAAACAAATTTTTTAAAAAATTAAAAAAAGAGAGAGAGATGGATATCAGCTTGTTATGTTCAGAAGTTTTTTGGCAGTGAGCAGAAGTCTTGCTCAGATGGCTGTGCAGAGAAATGTATATGAGATATGGTGGGTGTATAGGTTTTGGTCACGCTTTAATCTAGGTATTTTGTTCAACCTCTTTTATTAGGGACAAACCCACTCATTGGCAAAGATGGGGAACAACTGTTTTGCTATCAATGTTTAAAGCGCTGTGTTTGTTATCTTTTTGTGAAGGGTCCTGCAAAAGACGAGAAATGATGCCTTCATCTTAAACCAAAAAGAGGAATTATGGGAATCAGGTCTATATGGATGGAGTCTGAACGAGCAGTGCTGTGACACCCACAGGTCCACTTGTCAGCCATGGATATTATTTACACTGTAGGCACTGGAGTTAGATCTAGGGTATATCTTTTGTATCACACTCAGAAATTAGTAGTCCTTAAGCACAATAGACAACAGACACAGGTCATAGCAAGGGAGTGCAGGGAAAACATCAAAATTCCTGGAATTATAGAGTGAATCCAGAACAATGGGAGTCTGAGGAAAAGACATTGGGCAACTAGGTAGAGCACAATGGAAAGCAAGGGTGCATCAGGGCTCTCCTTTTTTCATCTGTGGGGATAGAGCTTGGCCTGCTATTCCTTCACATATAAGGGGAAGACCCTGTAGTCTAGGACAACTTTCTCTGCTAACTCTAAATACATCTACGATTCTACAGCATCGATTACCACACAGAGCTGTTGTGAAGGGGTTTGTTTGGGTTTTAGGGGATTAAATATGAGGCCGAATTTAAAAGGGCTTTAAATAATTTAAAATTATATACAAAAGGAACTCCCCCCCCCCAAACTTATATACAATTAACCTACACAAGTTCTTTGTATGCGGTTGTGAAATTACTTTACAGAATGTCTATTTGCAGCAGGATTCAGGAATTTGGCAGAGGTTTGGAAAGGTTTTGGAGAGAGAGCCTTGTGGCATAAAATTGCCGCTGGTAAAGTCACTGAAAGTCAATGCTGTTCAAATCGAGATTGCTCAGTTACTCACTGGCTGGAGTCACAGTCTCGGTGATCCCAAATATGTGTAGCAAAGCCACGTTGTTGTCCCTCATGGATCTGAATAGTTCAGTTCAGGGATTATTGGGGCGCGCTGTCTGAAGAGACTCCACGGGCACGATCGAGCTGGGAATGACGGGCAGGAGCGGCCGCTGGCCGGGAGTGCCTTGGTCAATTGTTCCCTGAGCCGGTGTGAAGAACCGTGGGCTGGAATTATGCAGTGGCGATGGCCCCAAAAGCAGCAAAGAGGCTAGGAGCGGTGGGTGGAGGAGAGTGGCAGGAACACTGAATTGTCCCTTTTATGAGATATGGGCCCGAGATTGATGGTCCCTTTTGGCCACAATTCTGTCCAATAAGAGTCTGGCAGCAGGCCAAAACATGCCAAATAAGGTGAAATCCACAGGTCCGGTACCCCCAAATATGGAGGGGGCTCAGGTGGATCCACACCCTTAGCGCGTGAGCTTACACAACGTGTTTACCTCAACCTTGCAAGCAGGCAGGCCAGACTCAAAGGCACCAGGCTTATTGTGCTCCTTCGTTCCCTTAATTTGTCTTCCCCTGGTTTAGATAGAAAAACACCTTTCAGGGGAGGGGAAACACGTCTGGGCAAGAATAGACTTGCAAACAAGGCCATTTGGGCCTATGTGGCCCTCCACCACATATACCACCCCCTGGCCAATGGGCCATTAATCGAGGGATAAAGCAAATTTTCATAGTATGCAAATATAACCATTATACAAATAACCAGTTGAATATTAGATTATACAGATTGTGTACATAAATAATATATGTGTATAACCATACTGTGAACGAGGTTAAGGTAGGTCAGTTTCTGTGCCCACCCCCCTGATAACGAAATAACTTTATTATACATTTCAAACATTTGCAGGGAAAAAAAACTTATTTGTGAAAGCAATTTCAGAAATCTGGGATAATCCACCACACGCTTATGCGGTGTGTTTTCCCATTTATATCAGTTGCTTCCCACGTGTATAACCCCCTTGGTTTGGATAGGGTCATGGGCACAACTCCAATCGAAAGTAAATTTACCATTACTGGTTGGCCCACCTGTAATTTGTTTAATGAGTGCTGGGAGTGTTGTTTGGATTCACCTGGTGGGTGGTTAGTGTTTCCCACTGGCTCGGCAGGACAAAATGCTTTGATTTTTGGACTGCTGTAGTTACCCCATCTGTTGTTCACAGTGAAAACTGCATGGCGCAGGCGTTTATCCCAATTACCCTTTGAGATGTTAGCATGCCTTTTGATTAGGGCATTTGTCCTTTTCACAATGCCGTTAGCCTGGGGGTAGTAGGGAGTATGGAATACCCATCTAACCCCCTCACCCCTAGCCCAGTCTTGCACGGATAATGCTGTAAAGTGAGACCCGTTGTCACTTTGAATACATTCAGGCATTGGCAAGATACTGAACCACTGCCCCAGTGCCTCGATGGTTCGAGCACCTGTGGCAGTACTGGTGGCAGTAGCCATAACCAAACCTGAGACTACTTCCACCCCCACCAGTATGTATCTCTTTCCATGTGAGGGTCTGAGTGTACCCACATAGTCAATTTGCCATGTGCTCCATAGCTTCTTGTCTCCTCTAACGTGCTGAGCTGGGGCTAGGTTGGGGTGATTGGCTTTGAGCCTAATTTTACATTGTGGGCAGGCTGAGATGATTGCCTCACAGGTGGCTATAGAAATTGGCCATCCTCTGGATCTACACTCGTAGTAGAGGTCTGACTTTCCTGAATGTCCTCTTTTAATGTGTAGCCATTCGGCTAGTTGCCACCAATCATCTTTCTCATCACTGACCATGTTTATCTTTGCCAGGTAATCCACCTGCTCATTCCAGATTGTGGCCAGGGTTTGCTTTTTGGAGTGCCCTTTCACCCAGCCCACTTGAGGAGTCTGGATTGGCCTATCTCCAATAGCCTCTGCCAGTCAGTAGCCCTCCAAACTTCTACATTTGAAACCTTCCACTGATTCACCTCCCATTGACAAATCCACTCGGTGGCGCCCTTGAATGTGGAGTAGGAATCAGTGTAGATGGTTTCTGCTCCATGCTCAGCTGCTAGCATGAGAGCATGTAGTTCCCCCACTTGTGTACTGCCATCACCCTCCTCGGTGATAGTTTGGCCCGTGCCAATCTCCAAGGCCACGGCTTTGTAACGCCACTTGGACCCCACCCTCTGGGAGGATGCGTCCGTAAACCACACTCCTGATTTATCCGAGTCTGTGGTCATTTCAGGGGCCACCTGAATAGGAGAAGGCATATAATGCTGACCAAGCAGCACTTTATCAGGGTTTACGGGCTGCTGCAGTTTGGATACTTTTATAGGCCCTTCTCTTAATGGCAAGAGCTGTGCGATTCCCTCTAGGTAGGCGTACCACTTTCTTATGGTAGCCTTCTGGGCAATCCCTTCTGGTGGAGGAGATCCTTTGAGGGTCGCTCTCAACAGCGGGAAAGGGCCCTGCACTACGATGTCTTGTGTAGTGTGGAGTTTCTCTGCCTCCTTGACAGCTTGAGTTAGGGAAAGAAGTCCCTTTTCCCACTCCGAGTACTATGCCTCAGTCTCTTTAAATGCTGTAGAGGAAAATAAGATGGCTCTACTAGGGCCATTGGGTCCTCTCTGGAATATTCCACAGTATGAGGCGTGCTCTGAAAAACCCCATTCAGCCCTTAGGGCATCTTGTGGGTGCAGGGGCCCCAATTTCTGATAAGCCCTTAATTCGTCTTTAAGAACTTTCAGGCTCTCAGAGTGTCGTGGAGTCCAGTCCCAGACTCTGTGCTTCTTAAGCAAATCATAAAGGGGACAGGCGATTATGGAGAAACCTGGAATGTGTTTTCTCCAGTAACCCATAGTGCCCAACAATTGTTGCAGCTCTTTTTTTATTATTGGGTATATGGCCCCTTTCAATATTCTCTAAAGTATCCCCCGGTACTGATACTGCGCCTGCCACCCACCAGGATCCTAGGAATTTGACTTCCTGGCTTGGGCCTTGGCACTTATCCCATGGGATGGTCAGCCCTTGGTCAGTTAATAATTTCCAAATGGTCCCAGCTACTGAGGCAACCTGCTCTTTATCATTTCCTCCCACCAAGATGTCATCAATGTAGTGATAAACATTGACATCCTTTGGAATTTGAATGGTGTTTAGCAAAGCTGCTAATGTATTGTGCGCTATGGTGGCACTGTGCTTGTACCCCTGTGGGAGGCTGTGGAAAGTGTATTGAATACCTTGCCAGGTGAAGGTGAACTGAGGCTTGTCCTCTTCCCTCCGCGGTACCATGAAAAACATGTCTTTCACATCCATAGTCGCCATCCAGGAGTGGGAAGCCGCTTGGATTGCTGTCACTGTGGATGTTAAGCTTGGAACTGCTGCAGTGAGAGGAAGGGTGTTATTGAGTTTCCTAAAATCTATTGTCAGCCTCCACCGTCCATCTGGTTTGCGGACTGGCCAGACGGATGAATTGTATGGGGAATGAGTCCTGGTGATAATTTGTCTTTTCTCCAGGTCAGCTATCACTTCAGTAATGCCTTGCCTGGCTGCCACTGGTAGTGGGTATTGTGCAATGCAAGTAATATGTGACTTTGGCAGTGGGGGAGCAGTTTGCAAATTGCGAATATGAGCTGATTTCGCTCCCTTTGCCCTCACCCCATAAGAGCCAAAGCTCCACAGTGTGCCATCCGGAAGATGCCATCTCTTGCCAGCTAGAACATCAAACCTGAGGATATTCTCTGGGTAAGAGTCTAGGGCAACTTCCACTATGGTGCTTCGCTTGTCACCAGGTAGCCACGGCCTTGTTTTGGCTAAGTGGCAGGTGTCAGGCCATCCCGTGACACCATTATTTTTACCTTTTTCCTTGATGGCAAGATTCTCAGGCGTTTCGCCAGTTGCACATTGAGCACAGTGATTTGTGCACCCGTGTCTATTAGGTACTTCACGGCAGTCCTATCTGGTCCTGTTGGGATCATAATAAAAGGTTCTGGATTATCAGACCATTGGCAGGCATATATAAAGCAATGAATGAGGCCTGGAGCACTCACCGCTGCCTCTAGTTTTTTCGCATGCTCACAGCACCTTGCTGACCAGAAATGAAAGGGTGGTCTGTCTTATCGGGGGAAGCGGCTCTGGGACTCCTACTGCGGTTCCCTCCTGCCTCATCTCTATCAAGGAAGTTAGCCATGCGGTTTAATGCACTTCGCTCCATATGGTTAAGGTTGTCCATTTTCCTATGAAGGTTGTCAACATCAGATTTTTTTGCATATTCTTCCTGGCCCCCTGTTGGCAGATCACGGGGTTTTATCCCATATTGAGTGCTCTGCCTTTGGTAGGTGTTCTGCCCGTAATAGGGATTCTGCCCTCTGGGCTTCCCCATGAAATGTCGTCTTGGCTGTGGGCTGCTGCGTGGGCTTCCGCATGGGCTGGCTCGGGGGCTATTTTTAGGGCTACCGGGGAAGGTATTTGGGGACACTCTGGCGTGGCTCACTTTTGGCTTCTTGCCATGTGGGGCGTCCATGTGGCTGCCACCTCTAGTTCCTGAATGCTGCTTCTTGTGGGAGGACCCCGGTAAGTGCGCTGGGTTAGAATAACCCAGGTCTCGTCCCTTCGCAGACAACTCCTCTAATAATTCTTCCCACGTGGTGTGGTGGGGTATCCCCTGTGTAATTATCCAGGTCAAGTGCCCGCTCTATCTGCTCCCTTTTCGCATCGCACACGCCTTTCAGGGCTGCCGGGAGACCCCTGACTAAAAGTTTAAGTCTTTGCAGGTCCATGGGCGTGTCCAAAGGGCATGGGTGGGTTTCCCAATCATATATAGCCTGTACACACGCGAGCCTTTTAATCGCGTCCATTAATTCAGAGGAATCTGTTATGTGTACTTCCGTGGGCTCCTGCCTATTGATAGGGTCCAGAGAACCCGCCCAGAAAAATATTCTGGAACTTAACGCATAATCCCCCTCGGGACCTGCACCTAGAAACACCTCGGGACCCCACGAACATCCCTTCGCGGCTTAGAATTATGGAGTCCGCCCCCATGTCTACCACACGGCAAACATAATCTGTGATGGACTCGTGGGATCCACACGCGAATGTTTCCTGTAACTCACGGAGCTTTGTGCCCAAATAGGGCCAAATCCTCATTGTCATGGCCCTGTGTCCCTTTTTCCCTTCGATAAATTCACATTTGAATACGAGGCGGACGCGCAGGGACTTTCCTCCGGCGAATTCTTCCTCAGAGCCATATTCCATGTCGCTGCAGTTCGGCGTGTTTCCTTTGGACCGGGTCCCTTCGGACCGGGTTGCTCTCCTCTGGGGCTTCTCGGTTGCGCCGGGATGGTTCCATGTGGGGTGCCTGGGGTGCGCCCTCTCGGTGGTGACGGCGGCAAAGGGGGCGATGGCTGCAGGGATGCTGGCTTGGTTAGGAGCGCTGTAATCTCGCTCAGCGGCTTTTTTTCCGGGGCTGCTAAGTCTGGGTCTTCCCCTCTCAATTGCAGCAGCAGGTCATGGAAGCTAGGTATAAGGGATTGTGGCTCGGAATGTTCTTCCCTTTCCCTCTGCATTTCTTCAGAGAAATGTAGTTTTGGATTTTCAGACGGGACAGTGGGCTCGGCGAATTATTCTGGTGCTCTTCCTCTTTCAATTTGCAGTGCCAGCAGCTCATGTAGCCTCTGATTTTGGGCTTCTAATCTTTCATTTTTTTCTAACTCTCCAAATATTTAATTTCCCCTCTAAATTTTCTATGGTTTCTCTTAATATTTTAAATTTAGAGTTTGCACATACTATGCAAGCGTCCACTATTGTAGTTTTAATTTTATCTGCACCTTGCAAACCTGCACATAATTCGATTACATTAGCAGCCAAATTTTCGATAATTTGTTCCAGACTAATTAAATCTTGCGTAGCCCATGTTATATCCTTTAAGTCAGCAATAGGTGTCATTCTGTAAAGTAAATCAAGCATTGCATACCCTGTCTTGTCTTTCTGCACCATAATGTTGTGAAGGGGTTTGTTTGGGTTTTAGGGGATTAAATATGAGGCCGAATTTAAAAGGGCTTTAAATAATTTAAAATTATATACAAAAGGAACTCCCCCCCCCCCCAAACTTATATACAATTAACCTACACAAGTTCTTTGTATGCGGTTGTGAAATTACTTTACAGAATTTCTATTTGCAGCAGGATTCAGGAATTTGGCAGAGGTTTGGAAAGGTTTTGGAGAGAGAGTCTTGTGGCATAAAAGTGCCGCTGGTAAAGTCACTGAAAGTCTATGCTGTTCAAATCGAGATTGCTCAGTTACTCACTGGCTGGAGTCACAGTCTCGGTGATCCCAAATATGTGTAGCAAAGCCACGTTGTTGTCCCTCATGGATCTGAATAGTTCAGTTCAGGGATTATTGGGGTGCGCTGTCTGAAGAGACTCCACGGGCACGATCGAACTGGGAATGACGGGCTGGAGAGGCCGCTAGCCGGGAGTGCCTTGGTCAATTGTTCCCTGAGCCGGTGTGAAGAACCGTGGGCTGGAATCATGCAGTGGCGATGGCCCCAAAAGCAGCAAAGAGGCTAGGAGCGGTGGGTGGAGGAGGGTGGCAGGAACACTGAATTGTCCCTTTTATGAGATATGGGCCTGAGATTGATGGTCCCTTTTGGCCACAATTCTGTCCAATAAGAGTCTGGCAGCAGGCCAAAACATGCCAAATAAGGTGAAATCCACAGGTCCGGTACCCCAAATATGGAGGGGGCTCAGGTGGACCCACACCCTAAGCGCGTGAGCTTACACAACGTGTTTACCTCAACCTTGCAAGCAGGCAGGCCAGACTCAAAGGCACCAGGCTTATTGTGCTCCTTCATTCCCTTAATTTGTCTTCCCCTGGTTTAGATAGAAAAACACCTTTCGGGGGAGGGGAAACATGTCCGGGCAAGAATAGACTTGTAAACAAGGCCATTTGGGCCTATGTGGCCCTCCACCACGAGAGCCCAGTCAAAAATGTAGAGCACACACATTCTCCTATGATTGTGAAGATTGTCTGGATTTTTGGTCTTTTGAATAGCAATTCACTGCCGCTTTCTTAGCACCAGGGTAGCAGGGAGAAAAGCTTTGGGGTTATTAGATAAGCTTGGTTATTGGCTTGTTAAACAAACTAATGCTACTAGCAAAGCTTTATCGGGTTTATTATTAGACATGCTACTTTGCAAAGCAGGGCTAGCATCAACCTTCTGCCTCTAGCACAAGGCCACAGGTGTGAAGATTTCGAGGAACCTGTCGGATCATCCAGAATCAACACACGCCAGCATCCAGCGCTTGAAAGATGGTGTATCAAGACTCAAGAAAGAAGATAGAATTGGCTTGAGAAGATCTTTAGAGAATGGGGACTAACAGGATGGCTTAGAAGCCTGGTTGATATGATTGTATACGTCATTGTATTTTTACCATAAGTAGCACAATGTGTGCGAGGTATGATCAGCAGCATAATATCTGCAATATTTAAAAGAAAGGGGGAGATGCCAGAGTTGAGCAGGGCTGAGTAACTGAACAGACTTAAGTCATTGAGGGAGATGAACCAAGTAACAAGGGAGAATGGATGCAGGTACCTGCCAGAAGGAGCAAGGGTAAACCCTTCCAGCCACACTCCCATCCTCAGCTGCCCTTACACAACAGATATAGGGCACTACAGGTTGAGGGTGAGGTGGTTTTGGAGGAGGCAGAAGCATCACCAGCTGGGAAGGCAACTGAAACAAATCAGTTGCCCCCTCGCATCAGAACAAGTACCCAGAAGAAAAAGAGGAGGGTAATTGTTATTGGTGACTCCCTTCTGAAGGGAACAGAGGACCCCATATGCCGGCCAGACCCCTTCCACAGGGAGGTCTGCTGCCTCCCTGGGGCCCGGGTCAGGGATGCTACCAGGAGGCTGCCTACTGTAGTGAAGCCCTCTGATTACTATCCCTTATTAGTTATACAGGCAGGAAATGATGAGGTTGATACCAGAGGGCTAAAAGCTATCAAAAGGGACTTCAAGGCACTGGGAAAAGCAGTTGAGGGAGCAGGGGCACGGGTAGTCTTTTCATCTTTACCCTTAGTCACAGGTTGGAATGCAGTGAGGAATAGGAAAGCATATTTGATTAACAAGTGGCTCAGAGGCTGGTGACTCCAACAAAACTTTGGATTCTTTGATCTTGGGGAACTTTATATTGCCACAGGTCTGCAAGCAACAGATGGGGTACAACTGATGCAGAGAAGGAGAAGGACCCTGACACATGAGTTGGCTGGGCTTGTTGAGAGGGCTTTAAACTAGAGTGGAAGGGGGAGGGGGTTAAACACGACAGCATTAGAGATAAATCAAAGGAAATTGAGGATGATAGGCTAGAGATAGGTGTAAAAGCAGCAGCCCAGCTGAAGTGCATGTACACTAATGCACACAGTATGGGTAACAAACAAGAGGAGCTGGAAGCCTTGGTGCTGGAGGAAAACTATGATATTGTCGCCATCACTGAAACGTGGTGGGATGACTTGCATGATTGGAGTGCTGTAATCAATGGCAACAGACTCTTCAGGAGAGACAGGCAAGGGAGAAAAGGTGGAGGAGTGGCTCTGTATATTAAGGATGCTCTGGATGTCATGGAGGTAGAAATTAAGGATGATCAAGTTGAGTCTTTATGGGTGAGAATTAAGGGGAAGGCCAACAAGACCAATATCCTGGTTGGAGTCTGTTATAGACCACCCAATCAGGAAGAAGAGGTCGATTTATTGCTCTTTAAACAACTGGAGGCTGCCTCAAGATCACCTGCCCTTGTTCTGGTGGGCGACTTTAACCTACCAGACATCTGCTGGGACTTAAATAATGCAGAGAAGAGGCAGTCTAGAAGGTTTCTGCAATGTGTGGAAGACAACTTTTTATCCAAGCTGTTGCATGAGCCTACCAGGGGGGCAGCTCTGCTTGACCTGCTGCTCACAAATAGAGAGGGGCTGGTAGGGGATGTGGTGGTTGGAGGCTGCCTGGGGTCCAGTGACCATGAAATTATAGTTTTCAATATACGGAGAAACCAGGAGGGGCATCAACAGAACCTCCACACTGGACTTCCAAAGGGCAGGCTTCAGCCTATTTAAGGAACTAATTCAGAAAGTTCCTTGGGAAAGAGCCCTTAAAAACAAAGGGGTCCAGGAAGGTGTGATTTCATCAGGAACCCTCCAAGATGGTGGAATACTGAACAGTGTGTTGCATGCTTGCACGAGATGGCAGTGAGAGAAATCCTCTATGGAGAGGCTGAGACAGATGATCCTGATGAGGTACATGTAACCAGGCCTCTCTTGAAAAAGCTGATTCAGCTTACACTATCAAGTTATGCCTCTACCTTGGGAAGTATACTTATGGTAATAGAGGGAAGGAGGCATCCTTCCACTGTTAGAGATTTTGCTAACCAGATGAGGCAGCTGGCAGACAGTTTGAATAAGGATGCAATAGTCTCAGCTATTGAGACTGTGATGGAGGACATAAACTGCTTGAAAGAGAAACTGAATCCACCTCCTCCCCCTAATTCAGCCCAGATCTCAGCTATCAACAATACAGGCTCTCCTAGAAGATCGCAGAATCACAGAATTAACCAGGTTGGAAAATACCTCTATGATCATCAAGTCCAACCTATCGCCTAACCCTTCTAATTAACTAAACCATGGCACTAAGTGCCTCATCCAGCCTCCTCTTAAACACCTCCAGTGATGGTGATTCCACCACCTCCCTGGTCATCCCATTCCAATGGCCAATCACTCTTTCTGCAGAGCAGATGAGTATAATGCGGGTCCTTTGACAGCACCCCCTGCCCTTCCCCTGTTAAGTCCTGTGATGCCTGCCCCAGAGGCCTACCCTCTGCCCCTTGATGCCCCGACGCTTGGGACAGGGGCTGCGGGACCAGGGGTGATCCGATCACCAGGTGGAAAGGAATTATTAGGAATGCCCTTGTGGAGGGCGAAATGCTCCCATTGGCCTATCCGGTGGTTACAGGCCCCCAGGGCGGAGGACAGTGGGCGGCAGTATGTGCTAGTTTGAAGCAAGCTGGAATGTTTTGGTAACAGAACTAGATAACGGGCAGTGAAATGAAAACAATTGATGTCAACTTCTCTCACAGTCTCGCTGAGAACTCTGGGAAGAAGAAAGACTTTTTTCTCCATTTTGTTTCTCTCTCTTGCTTTTGCCTTAGACCTGGTAACATCTCATTAACCCTGCTCCTACTAACCTTGCTCCCTAACCTCTTGGCTGCACCTCTCTTCTTCCTGAGGACTGGGGTAAGGTTGAGAGGGACCGGGGGGAGGTGTTGGGGTGGTTTGAGAGCCCCTCCTGGGGACTCAGGTTTCTGGGAGGGGAGTTGTGCTTTTGTATTGTTTATCCTTTGTATATTTCTGTATATAATTGTATATAACTGTATATAGTGTAAATAGCTGCTTGAAATTCTGCTAGCTGTAAATAAATTGCTTCATCTATATTCCCAGGGTCCGTCTGAGTTAGCTGGGGCAAATTCAAAAGTGTGGGAGGGGCGGGGTAACCCCCAAACCATCACATTTTTAATTGGCTTTCCCAACGTGGGGCTAGATATTTTTGAGTGACTGGAAATTAGCTCTGGGAATTAAGATGAAGCTGATCAAGCAGCTATTCTATTTGGTTGGTGCATTGCTCTGGTCTGGTTTTGTTTTCTTGGCATTTAGTCGGTTAAAAGGTCAAATTGTTGCTTATTTTATTGATCTGGCTTATAATAAGGCTAAAGCTAAGGTTTCAGATATGTTCTGGAGCTGGGGTGATTTTATTCTTGGTTATGCTGGTTTTAATATCTCTGAGAATATTACCAAGGACATTACAGGAGCTCTGGTCAATAATGTGACAATCAATGGAAATTCTGCTTTAAATATGGCTCTAATGAGAGTTATTCAGCCTAAGACAGGAATTCCAACTGTTTGTTTAGGTACATGCTCGTGTAAAACTGTTTTACTTCTCACAGTTTTTAATATTTGCCTCATGATTTTGATATTCATATTAATTTTGGCATTATTGGTGAAAAATTCTAAACCAGCTTCTGTAAGAGCTAGGAAAAATTCAGTGTCTCAGAAGCAGTCTCTTTCACAGCAAAACAAGGGAACACAGTCATCGGCTTCCCCCTTGCCAGCCTCTGCCCCTCCTTCTCCAAGTGCTGGGAACACAGCCAGTGTTCCTGCCACTAACGTAAACAATGATAACGGGCAGAGTTCGGCAGGAGCCCTAGGAGGACAGGCAGGTACCCAAAATCAGAATGTTCCTAGCAACAATCAAAACACCTCAGGGTTGGCAGGCATCCCAGGAGGACAGGCAAATAATCCCACTAATGTTAATAATACTACTAGTGCTGGTAACGCTAGCCCAGTCAGTCCAAATCCTAAGGACACCAGCTCAGCCAATTCGAACCCCCAGCCAGCAGACCAGAACCAAAATCCTCCTGTTAAAAGCAAGGCAGACTTGAACTCACAAGCTCCAGGTCAGACCCCTAAGGATACAAATGCTCCAAGTCAGACCTCCAATAATTCAAATGCTCCAGGTCAGACCCCTAATGATTCAAACCCTCCAAGTCAGAATCCTAAAGATTCAAATCCTCCAGCAGACACATCCAAGTCTGTTGCTGCTCAGGCCCTTCTGGCACCTGCTAAGGCAAAAGCTAAGACAAAGAGTGGTTCGCAGGAGGATGTAAGACAGGGGACCTCTGGTGATCAGCAGCAAGAGGAGGAAGAGGAGATAGCTAGTCTGCGAGACCTCGCAAATGTGCTGAGACAACAATACTCAAGTGAGAGGAGCGCTGTGAAGTCAGCTGCCAGGAGAGAGGATGGTTCCCATGAGTTTAGGAATGCTATGAGGAAGGTTCTGTTAGGCCCAGTACCACCAGATCAACAACAGGAAGAGGAGGAGGAAGATGACATCCAAGGCTCCAAGGATCCACTCAGAGAGGTCAGGGAAGTTAGGAAGGAATACACAAGGGAATCAGGTGAGCCAATCCTAAGCTGGTTAGTGAGATGCCGTGGCATTGGTGCTAATGCTCTGCAGGTAGGAGACAAGTCTGCCAAGCAGCTGGGACCACTCACTAAGGAGAGTGGAGTGGACAAACACCTAGCAAGTCCTCTTGGTAGGGTTAGCTTGTGGACACGCCTTCTGTTGGCTGTGGCTATGAGATATCCTTCCCGAGATGATTTGCCATGGGCTGCCAAGAAGTGGAACACCGTTGAGCAGGGAATTAAGCTTCTGAAGGAATTTGCTGTGAAGGAAGTGCTTTATGGAGATCATGGTACTCATGAGCCTGACGATATTCCTTTGGGAACAGGTCTCATGAAGAAGCTGATTAAGCTTGCTCCTTCATCCTATGCTAACATCTTGGCCAGTAAGTTTCTAGCAAGGAGTGATAATGGAAGATCTTTCACTGTTGGTGAATTCACTGACCAGCTCAGGCAGATTGAGGACAGCTTGTCACATTCTGGTATAATCTGTGCCATAAAAACTATGACTTCTGAAATAAAGGGCATGAAAGACGGTTTTGAGAATACCATGAAAGAACTGAAGGAGGATCTCAAAAATCTGGTAAAAGATACCATTCCTGCATCATCTGAATGGGTGCATGTTTCTGCAGTCAGGAACAGACGCCCACCTCCTGCAAGGCAATTCCAGCCCAGGAGGAGACAAATTCCACCTAGACAGCAGCAATCACGTGCGTCACTGTGGATACTTCTGCGTGACACATACGGGGAGAACATGAACAAATGGGATGGTAAACCTACTTCAGCTCTTTCAAAGAGAGTCAGCGAACTGCAGAGCCGCAGAAACAGAGGCAATAATGCCAGGAAAGTAGCTGTCACTTCTTCAGCTCCTGAGAGCAACTGCAATTGTTCCAACAGTTGCAGTTCCTCTCACAACAACACCAATCACTGTGTACACCCTACATGCCATGTTCAGCATTAGGGGTGCCCTGCCTCCAGCCAGGAGGAGGAAAGGGATAGTGGAGAGAACCGAATCTATTGGAATGTATTCATTAGGTGGCCTGGCAGTTCAAGAGTTCGGAAATACAGGGCTTTAGTTGACACAGGTGCTCAGTGTACTTTATTGCCATCTAATTGCAAAGGGACAGAGTCCATTTCTATTTTTGGAATCACTGGTGGATCTCAAGAGTTAACTAAGATACAGGCTGAGATCAGTTTAACTGGTAAAGAGTGGAAGACACATACTATTGTAACTGGTCCTGATGCGCCTTGCATTTTGGGAATTGACTTTTTGAGACAAGGTTGTTTCAAAGATCCTAAGGGTCATAAATGGGCTTTTGGTATAGCATCTGTAGAGATTGAGGATGATAAATTGAAATTGTCTATTAGACCTGAACTTTCGGATGAATCTGCAGTTGTGGGACATCATGACATAGAGGACCTGGAAGTGCCAATTGCAACTCAAACTGTTCATCACAGACAGTACAGAACTAACCGTGACTCTTTGTTGCCCATTCATCAACTGATTCGTCAATTGGAGAGTCAGGCTGTCATCGAGAAAGCTCATTCACCTTTCAACAGTCCCATCTGGCCTGTGCGTAAACCTACGGGCGACTGGAGACTGACAGTTGACTTTCGTGCCCTCAACGAGGTGACGCCACCCATGAGTGCAGCTGTGCCGGACATGCTGGAACTCCAGTACGAGCTGGAATCGAAGGAGGCTAAATGGTATGCAACCATAGACATTGCTAATGCTTTCTTCTCTATTCCCATAGCAAAGGAGTGCAGGCCTCAGTTTGCATTCACCTGGAGAGGAATCCAGTACCAGTTCAACCGTTTGCCTCAGGGGTGGAAACACAGCTCAACCATCTGTCATTCAGTCATCCACAATGCACTGGAGAAAGGTAAAGCTCCAGAGCACATCCAGTACATCGACGACATCATTGTGTGGGGCCAAACTGCTGAGGAAGTCTTCGAGAAAGGTAACAAAATCATTGACATTCTGTTGCAAGCAGGTTTTGCCATTAAGAGAGACAAGGTCAAAGGACCTGCCAAAGAAATTCAGTTTCTGGGAGTGCGGTGGCAGGATGGTCGCCGTTACATTCCTCAGGATGTGATCAACAAAGTCTCTACCATGGCAGTTCCCACCAGTAAGGACACACTTTCTTTTCTTGGTGTGGTGGGATTTTGGAGACTACACATTCCTGGTTTCAGTCAGATTGTCAAACCTCTGCATGATGTGACTCGTAAGAGAAACAATTTCGAGTGGGGACCTGAACAACAAGCAGCCTTTGATCAGATCAAGCGAGAAGTAGTCCATGCAGTGGGCTTGGGACCTGTGAGATCTGGTCCGGACATTAAGAATATTCTGTACACGGCTGCCAGTGACAATGGTCCAACTTGGAGTCTTTGGCAGAGAGCTCCAAATGAGACACGTGGTCGTCCACTTGGTTTCTGGGGACGTTGTTACAGAGGTTCAGAGACAAATTACACTGCAACAGAGAAAGAGATTCTAGCAGCCTATGAGGGAGTGAAAGCAGCTTCTGAAGTGATTGGAACTGAGTCACAATTGCTTTTAGCTCCTAGACTGCCAGTTCTTAACTGGATGTTCAAGGGCAAAGGTTCATCACCACATCATGCCACAGATGCAACCTGGTCTAAATGGATGGCTTTGATAACCCAACGAGCACGAATGGGTAATCTTGACCGACCTGGTCTAGTAGAGGTGATCACCAACTGGCCGGAAGGCACAGACTGTTCCAAACCTCCAGAGGAGAAAATAACTCGTGCTGAGGAAGCTCCTCCCTATGGTGATCTCTCTGATCAGGAAAAGAACTATGCTTTGTTCACAGATGGTTCCTGTCGTCTTGTTGGGAACAAGCGAATATGGAAGTCAGCAGTTTGGAGTCCAACCAGGAGAGTTACCGAAACGAAAGATGGCGAAGGAGAATCCAGTCAGTTCGCTGAGGTAAAAGCTTTCCAACTTGCTCTTGATGTGGCTGAACGTGAGAATTGGCCTATCCTTTACCTCTACACCGACTCGTGGATGGTAGCCAATGCTCTATGGGGTTGGCTAAAGGACTGGAAGAAGAATGGTTGGCAGAGGAAAGGAAAGCCTATTTGGTGTACTGATCTATGGCAGGACATTGATGCACGGCTGGAGAAAACTCCAGTGAAGGTGCGGCATGTAGATGCACACATGCCTAAGAGCAGAGCCACTGAGGAACATCAACACAACCAGAAGGCAGACCAAGCTGCTAAGATTTCTCAAGTTGATACCAACTCTGAACTTGACATTGACCTTGATTGGAAACACCGAGGTGAGCTGTTCTTAGCTCGGTGGGCCCATGACTCATCTGGACATCAAGGCAGAGATGGAACGTACCGATGGGCTCGTGATAGGTCAATTGACTTGTCCATGGACGCTATCACCCAAGTCATCTATGACTGTGACATTTGTGCTGCTATTAAGCAGGCTAAGCCAATCAAGCCCCTATGGTATGGTGAGAGATGGTCAAAGTACAAGTATGGTGAAGCCTGGCAGATTGACTACATCACTTTACCTCGATCACGTTCTGGCAAGCAGTATGTGCTGACAATGGTAGAAGCCAGCACTGGATGGTTGGAAACCTATCCAGTTCCACATGCTACTGCACGTAACACCATTGTTGGTTTGGAGAGACAAATCTTGTGGAGACATGGAACTCCAGAGAGAATCGAGTCAGACAACGGCACTCATTTCAAGAACAATCTTGTGAAAAACTGGGCCAAAGAGCATGGTATTGAATGGATCTATCACATACCCTACTATGCACCAGCTTCAGGGAAGATTGAACGCTACAATGGTTTGCTGAAAACCACCCTAAAAGCCATGGGGGGTGGAACTCTGAAAAACTGGGACAAACATTTAGCAGAAGCTACCTGGTTGGTAAATAGTAGAGGTTCAGTAAACAGAGCAGGACCTGCACAATCAGATTTGGTCCAAACAGTAGACGGTGATAAAGTTCCTGTTGTACGTGAGAAGAATCTGTTAGGGAAAACTGTTTGGGTATTTTCTCCTTCGGGCGAAGGGAAACCTGTCCGAGGGGTGGTTTCTGCTGAAGGTCCTGGTCATACATACTGGGTAATGCAGGAGAATGGTGAAATCCAGTGTATTCCACAGAGAAATCTAACTTTAGCTGAGAGAGTTTAAATTCAAGCTGTTAGGAGTTTTCTGTTCTAGGTAACATCGGTGCCCAACACTCAGAGAATCTACGATAGAATCTACAGTACGTGAGCACGAACCCAACGTCACCTGGGAGTCCCTGTTCTGAGCTTTTGAATCACCTACATCTGATTGAAGTATAAACTGAACTTGTATATATTGTTTTAGATGTAGATATTGGTTTAGATTAGATTGGATAATTCTCAGCGATACTCCGAGCGAAGTAGACAGGGATGGATTGTGCTAGTTTGAAGCAAGCTGGAATGTTTTGGTAACAGAACTAGATAACGGGCAGTGAAATGAAAACAATTGATGTCAACTTCTCTCACAGTCTCGCTGAGAACTCTGGGAAGAAGAAAGACTTTTTTCTCCATTTTGTTTCTCTCTCTTGCTTTTGCCTTAGACCTGGTAACATCTCATTAACCCTGCTCCTACTAACCTTGCTCCCTAACCTCTTGGCTGCACCTCTCTTCTTCCTGAGGACTGGGGTAAGGTTGAGAGGGACCGGGGGGAGGTGTTGGGGTGGTTTGAGAGCCCCTCCTGGGGACTCAGGTTTCTGGGAGGGGAGTTGTGCTTTTGTATTGTTTATCCTTTGTATATTTCTGTATATAAGTGTATATAAGTGTATATATTGTAAATAGCTGCTTGTAAATTCTGCTAGCTGTAAATAAATTGCTTCATCTATATTCCCAGGGTCCGTCTGAGTTAGCTGGGGCAAATTCAAAAGTGTGGGAGGGGCGGGGTAACCCCCAAACCATCACACAGTAGAATGGAAAGTGATTGAAAGAGCCAAGCAGGTAATATCATCTTACGGGTTGACGTCCCCATTTACCCAGTCGATGCTGCAACACTTCTTCACAGCTCAGCTACTAACACACAGATGTTTGTAAAATCAGTACTTAGTCCCTCTCAGCAATTGTTATTCTATCACAGATGGAGGGAATTACGTGAGAGTGCTGCAGCCACACCCTGTCGGAATACAGACCCGTTGTACGGAGTTCAATCGAAGATGCTTTTGGGCCTTTTGCAAATGCGAATTTTCAAGCAGGCTTTCGAACAGAAGTGATGCAATTAGCTCAACAGCTGGTGCACTTGTCTTATTAACTATTCAAGACCCTGCGCTTTCCACACCCGCATTCACTAATATAAGGCAGGGTGACATGGAAAAGTATTCAAGTTTCCTTGATCGATTACATCAAAGTATCATGAGTAATCCGGACTTAACTGAGGAAATGAAGACCAAAATGTTTGAGATGTTGGCTTTCAATAACAGTAATGAGAAAACAAAGACAGTGTTAAGCACTTTGCCTAAAGGCGCTGGTCCCGCTCAAATGCTGGAGGCTGCCGAGCGCCTGAAGATGTCGGACAAGATGGCATGCATAGCGGCGGCAGTAAAAGCTGCTGTGAGACCTCTTGTGTGAGATAAAAGTAGGAGGGAGCACGACAGAGACAAGCAATACTTTAATTGTGGCAGGTTTGGACGTCTTAGATCCCAGTGCTCCGATCGTCCGAGAGGGGTTCAGAGCAAGACTCCACCACGCTGTGATACCTGCGGGAAGATGACTCACTCCACGTCCGAATGCAAGCATCAGGGAAATGCGGCATGGAGCGCGGATCACCCATGTGCTATGACAAAAATTCAGGGTGCCTGGACAGCAGCTGTTCAGCTACAGCAGGAGGCGCCGGAGTGGACGTGGCAACAGCAGTAGATACTACTCAAATTGATCAGACAGTTCAAGTTGTCGATACCACCCTGACAGGCCCACTTGGACATGGGCTCAGTGCTCTGATGCTAGGACGTTCATCTACTACTAGGTGAGGAATTTTTGTGCTGCCTGGAGTGATTGATGCTGATTATGCGGGCATTATAAAAATCATTATTTATACCTTGACTCCTCCTGTTTTCATTCCAGCAGGGACTAAGATAGCCCAGTTGGTGCCTTTCAGAGCGTGCGTTCCAGTGAGTGAAAATAAAGTTCGGGGAGCAGAGGGTTTTGAATTGACAGGGGCTTCACAAATCCTTTTCGCTGCCGACATAAGGAATGGAAAACCGGAGGAGTTGGTAAAGCTTACTAATCAACTTGGGGAATCTATTCACCTAAAAATGATCCTTGACACAGGAGCTGATGTAACCATCGTACCCTGTACATCGTGGCCCCTTTCACGGCCCTTAGGCGATGCTCCGACAGGAGTCTTTGGAGTGGGTGGGGTCCAAGCCACTCAAATTAGCAAACATCTAATTTCTTTTGAATTTAGGGATGGGGCGATAGTATCCACACGACCATATGTTCTCGCTATTCCGATTGCCTTGATTGGACGGGACTTAGCCAAATGAATGTGCGACTTGTTACTCAGCCCCACTTTCGGGGCGGCTGCTGTCAACAAGCAGCCAATCTTAAAAATATCCTGGAAAACAGATCAACCTGTGTGGGTCGATCAGTGGCCGCTAAAGCAAGACAGGCTGCAGAAAATCCAAGAGCTGATACATGAACAGTTGCTGGCAGGGCACATAGTGCCGTCTACCAACCCTTGGAATACCCCCGTCTTTACTATCCCTAAGAAGAGTGGCAAATGGCGATTGCTGCACGATCTGAGAGCCGTCAATGCAGTAATGCACGATATGGGAACATTGCAGCCAGGATTACCATCTCCTTTATGATACCGCAGGATTGGCAACTGTTGATCATAGACCTGAAGGACTGGTTTTTTACGATCCCACTCCACCCGCTGGACAGCCTGGTTCGGCAAGAGAGCAGGACCGAGGCTAGCTCAGCTGAAACGCGCTTTCTCAAAGCCTTTTTTCTCCTCCATTTTGAGGCTCTCTCGATCTGAGGAGCCCAGAGGGAGGCAGGAAGCAGCAGGCAGGCGCTAAGCGCTCGCAGGAAGGTGAGTCAGAGGGCAGTGCCTGGTGAGCAGCAGATTTAAATGAGGAGCGGCAGAGGCGAAGCCACAGCCTGGTTCGGCAAGAGAGCAGGACCGAGGCTAGCTCAGCTGAAACGCGCTTTCTCAAAGCCTTTTTTCTCCTCCATTTTGAGGCTCTCTCGATCTGAGGAGCCCAGAGGGAGGCAGGGAGCGGCAGGCAGGTGCTAAGTGCTCGCAGGAAGGTGAGTCAGAGGGCGGTGCCTGGCGAGCGGCAGATTTAAACGAGGAGCGGCTACTTCGGCTGAGCCCAGCGCAGCGCGCGCCGTTGGAAAAAAAAAAAAAAGAAAGAAAAAAAAAAGAGCCACCACACCTAACAACTCGCACCGGACCTTCAGGATAGCAGACATGGTTCGAACTAGGTCCAAGCTGTATAATACTTGTAAAACTGTGGGCACCCAAACAGAGCCCACCTGTAGGAATGCAGGCGTCCAGACATCTGGATGTGAGGAGTGCTGGAGCCTGGCACTCAAAGTCGAGGGAGACACAGGCAATGGCTGCATTAGGTGTGAGCAGATTGATTGTCTGCTTAACCTGGTGGCTGAACTCAAGGGAGAGGTGGAACGACTGAAGGCTGAAAGGGAATGTAAAAGAGAGCAACATGCTCTGCAGTCCCCCTTGCCAGAGGGAGACGAACAGAGCAACCAAGAAGAATGGATGCAGGTGCCTGCCAGAAGGGGCAAGGGAAAACCCTTCCAGCCATCTTCACATCCCCAGCTGCCCTTACATAACAGATATAGGGCACTAGAGGTTGAGGATGAGGTGATCCTGGAGCAGGCAGAAGCATCACCGGCTGGGAGGGCAACTGAGACAAATCATTTACCCCCTCGCATCAGAACAAGTACCCAGAAGAAAAAGAGGAGGGTAATTGTTATTGGTGATTCCCTTCTGCAGAGAACAGAGGGCCCCATATGCCGGCCAGACCCCTTCCACAGGGAGGTCTGCTGCCTCCCTGGAGCCCGGGTCAGGGATGTTACCAGGAGGCTGCCTACTGTAGTGCAGCCCTCTGATTACTATCCCTTATTAGTTATACAGGCAGGAAATGATGAGATTAATAACAGAGGGCTAAAAGCTATCAAAAGGGACTTTAAGACACTGGGGAAAGCAGTTGAGGGAGCAGGGGCACAGGTAATCTTTTCATCTATACCCTTAGTTACAGGCTGGAATACAGAGAAGAACAGGAAAGCATATTTGATGAACAAGTGGCTCAGAGGTTGGTGCCTCCAACATAACTTTGGATTCTTTGATCTTGGGGAACTTCATCTTGCCACAGGTCTGCAATCAACAGATGGGACACAACTATCACAGAAGGGGAGAAGGACCCTGGCACATAAGCTGGCTGGGCTTGTTGAAAGGGCTTTAAACTAGAATGGAAGGGGGAGGGGGTTAAACATGACAGCACCAGAGATAAATCAAAGGGAATTGAGGATGGTAGGCTAGAGCTAGGAGTAAAAGCAGCAGCCCAGCTGAAGTGCATGTACACTAATGCACGCAGTATGGGTAACAAACAAGAGGAGCTGGAAGCTTTGGTGCTGGAGGAAAACTATGATATTGTCGCCATCACTGAAACGTGGTGGGATGGCTCACATGATTGGTGTGCTGTAATCAATGGCTACAGACTCTTCAGGAGAGACAGGCAAGGGAGAAAGGGCGGGGGAGTGGCTCTGTATATTAAGGATGCTCTGGATGTCATGGAGGTAGAAATCAAGGATGATCAAGTTGAGTCATTATGGGTGAGAATTAAGGGGAAGGCCAACAAGATCGATATCCTGGTTGGAGTCTGTTACAGACCACCCAACCAGGAAGAAGAGGTTGATTTATTACTCTTTAAGCAACTGGAGGCTGCCTCAAGATCACCTGCCCTTGTTCTGGTGGGCGACTTTAACCTACCAGACATCTGTTGGGACTTAAACACTGCAGAGAAGAAGCAGTCTAGAAGGTTTCTGCAATGTGTGGAAGACAACTTCCTATCCCAGCTGTTACGTGAGCCTACCAGGGGGGCAGCCCTGCTTGACCTGCTGCTCACAAATAGAGAGGGGCTGGTAGGGGATGTGGTGGTTGGAGGCCGCCTGGGGTCCAGTGACCATGAAATTATAGAGTTTTCAATATACGGAGAAACCAGGAGGGGCATCAACAGAACCTCCACACTGGACTTCCGAAGGGCAGACTTCAGCCTATTTAAGGAACTAATTCAGAAAGTTCCTTGGGAAAGAGCCCTTAAAAACAAAGGGGTCCAGGAAGGTTGGACCTACTTCAAGAAAGAACTCCTGAAGGCACAGGAGCAGGCAGTGCCACTGAGCCGGAAGATGAGCCGACGAGGGAGGCAGCCAGGCTGGATGGGCAGGGAGCTGCTGAAGGAATTAAAGATTAAAAAGAGAGTGTATCACCTTTGGAAAAGAGGGGAGGTGTCCCAGGAGAAGTTCAAGGAAGTTGCTAGGTCTTGTAGAGGAAAAATTAGAGAGGCTGTCATGGAGAGTAGCAAAAGCTCTCTAAGCTTTTGCTACATTGTGTAGTTTCTAGTGCCTCACATTCAAGCAGAAAGCATCGAAAACCCAAAACAATCTTTCAGTCCCATGGGAATGTTTCGGCCTAAGGCGAGTAGAGGGTAAACACTGGCCATGTTTTCCTTTTACTTGTCGTCAAAATGGGATGAGAGTGGCCTTGCTTTCCAGACAAACAAGGTATTGTTTTGGTTAGTAGAAACGACTTTCTCAAGCCTGCCCAACACCTGCAGGTGGGCTGGCCTGAGGAGTGGTCTTTATATTGTTTAGGTAATGTTATCCAATTGTGTAAGTTGATTACTGTTTTTTACCAATGTATGTGAACAACGTAAAAGTGGTCTGAATTGTGGGCTAGTCCTATTTTGGAACATTATAAAAATGGTGGACAGGCCAGGATCGAGGCTTTTTGGCCCCCTAGCTTTTGGCCCCCTTGCCTTGCCTTGCCTTTCTGTTTTTTTCCCGGACTTCTAACAACAACAAACTGCTTGCCGATCTAGCCTCGCCTCGGGCGGACACCCGAGTCGCAGAGGCGGGAAGCCTGCATGCATGGACCCTCACCGGGAGAAAGGGACTCCCTACCAAGCTACAGACTGTGAGTAGCTGACGAACTGTTATCTCAAACCTCAGAGACTCAAAAGAACTCTCTTTAAACATCATAGACTCTTTAATTTGCCATTTTCGGAAATGTTGCTTTGATCTCAATCAAAAGAATTCACAGTGGTGGTGTAGTTTCGGGAAGAGGGAATTCGCAATAAATCACTGATAAAATAGTCAACGCCTCGTGTATTTCCCCCATAAACTCTGCCGTGAAACTGCGTTCCACGACAGAATTGGTGTCAGAAGTGGGATTGAGAAACTGAAGTAACAGCCGAGTTTAAAAATGGCTCAGTTCGGAAGGAGTTCTCCCGCAGCAGGAGATGCTAGACTGCCAGATATCGCAGACGCCCTGTATGACAGATTTGCTTCCGCTTTCGAATCGGCAAATCTAAGGGAAGCTGTGACAGCAGTGGCAAGTGAGCCTTTAGAGCAAATAAATGCTGGATCAGCTGATATAATCGTGTCTCTCTACGAAGCTTTTAAAGATGTTGAGGGAGTTGACAAAGAAAGTTTTTTAAAGCTGAGTGTTGGCGTGTTCAGGTCTCAAGTTGAGGTTGAGGCTTGGAAGTCAGAGGTTAAAAAGCTGGACGCAGAGAATGCCCGGAAAGAAGTACAATTGCTGAAGGCGCAGCAGGAAATCAAGTCAATGCAGAGCGAGAGAGAGGCAATGTTGAGAGACGCTATCAGGCAATGTTTGGGTTTTCGCACAGAGCCCGCTCTGACTGAAGACAGGATGAGAAATATGGAGGAAAAGTTAGACAGGTTACTAAGACGAAAGTCGCGGTCCGGGAGCAGTTCAAGTACTCCGCGAACCCGCGCGGACACACCGCAGCCGCGGTCGCGTATCGGGTCTCGGACAGAAACTCCTCAGCCCTCGACCCGAACCCGGGAGTCAACCGGTTACTTGGGCTTGCCAGCTTTTACCCCGATACATCCTGAGAAGTCACCGCAGCCCGTGGTTCGCCGGAAAGAGCCGGGGGCTCATTGGGGTTCGGTAACTACCCCCTTTCAGACCCAAGAGTCGCAACTCTTGCACTCTCCGCCCAAGGTCTCTCGTGCTGGTACGCCTTCCCACGAGCCCGACTTCTTTAAAATGTCGCCGGCAAGGCATCTTCCTTTGCCACTGAATCCCCAACCAGCGGCAGAGCTGCCCCTGTTGCCGCACAAGCCATCTGGCTCGACACCGTGCCCTCGGGAAGTGCCCAGACAGCCTACCTCGTCGACGCTGGTCCAGCCAGCCGCCACTTTGCCTCAGCCGCAGCAGCCGGCTCAAGTCCCGGTGATTCCGCCGGGGAAGCCTCTGACGCCTCCGCCGATGCCGGCGCCCCAGCCACCGGCAGCGCCGTTACTAACAGTAACGGAGCCGATAGCCCAGACACAGCCGCGATCATTGCCGTCGCAGCCACAAGTCCCGCAGCAACCGCTCGCAATGCCGAAGGCAGCGGCTACAGTGCCGCTTTCCCCGGCACAACCGTCTCCTCAATCTCAGTCCGTTCCAGCTTTCCAGCAGGTCCCGATGCCGTCTCAAGCTCAACCATCAGCAGCGCCGCCACAGCCGCCATCTTCTCAGCCATCTTCACAACAACCGCCATCTTCTCAACCGCCACGCCCCGAGCAGCCAGCGCTGAGCAGCACGCCTGCGCGCCGCCACGCCGCGTCGCAGACTGCAGCTACGTCTATTGACAGCGACACAGAAGTGGAAGAGGTGCACGGCAAAATGAAGACCTACTCCGTGAATCCTCTCTTTGCGTCTGAAACTACGCAAGGACCGAAAGGAGGCAAAACAACAACCACGAAAATCAAATCGTACACAGAAACGCAGATAGATGATCTTAGGGAAACTTATTCCCGTATGCCTAATGAACCTATAATTGAGTATGTGTATCGCGTGGTGCAAAGGGGGGCGGAAAGGATTGTTTTATCTCGTGAAGAGGTGGGGAGAACTAACTGGGGACCTGAGGTATTTCTTGGGGATGGTCCTGAGGGAAACCTTGCATTGAGTGCTAGGATCTTTCACTGGGCTAGTGTTTATGAACCTTTAGACAGGGGTGATCCTACAGAGTTTTGGATCAGATCCCCTGATGAGTTAAATGAAGCATTTACTATGGTTGCCTGTATCCAAGCTGTGAATCATAAGGGGTTATATGCACATGCAATGGATGCCCCAGTAGAGCCACAGAGGCTTGGACCCCTGATAAGGGGTATGCCTGGCTTCATAAAGGCTGAAGGCATTAGGATAAGGAGACAAATCGAGGATGCAATACAACAGAATGAAGGGCAAGGGCAAAGTTCACAAAGTGTAGTACATCATCCTACGTGGAGGGAAGTACTTACAGAACTAGCCACTCTAGGGAGACAAATGGGTTATCATGATCCTTTATCTGTGCCAGAATCTGTCTTTCAGAAGGAAAAGCAGTCTGGAGGCAGGAGCAGCTCTGCATCACGAGGAAAACACCAAACAGTGCGACATGCCTGGACATCTGGTAACCCTAATGGGAGTCCACGATCGAGCCCACGATCAAGTCCCAGGGGGAGCCCTGAGCTTAATCGTCGCTCTGAATCTGGAGTAATCTGGGTACCGAACTCTCAAGGTAGGGGTGTAATCCCACTGCAGGAGCAGAAGTATGCAGTGAAACCTCGTGATGTGTTTCAGAGGAAACAGGTAGAGCGTGATGCTGAGAAGAATGAGCTCAGTACTGTAATTAAGTCCATATCTGATATTAAAAGGATATTAGAACATTTGAAAGGAAATGGTGACGGAAAGGTGAAGCAGAACCGTAAGAAAGGCTCTGCAAATACACCTCCTACCAAGTCAGGTTCTCCTGATCGGGGAGGAGATAAGAACAAATCAAAAAACTAGGTGTGGCGGTGAATGATTCAGGCCACACTCATCGCTCTGTTTCTGAATGTCGATGGTCTGAAAACCCTGAACCCTATATCATGATTCCTACTGGACCAACTAGAGCTGCTGTCAAATACCTAATAGATACAGGTGCACAAATTACAGTGCTAAATGCACAACTAGCAAAGCATCTGAAAATATTGCCATCCCGGAGAAAGGTAAACATAACAGGTGTTACAGGACAACCTGAAACATGCTATTTAGCCAAAGCACAGCTGTGGCTACCTGGGGAGAAAAGAAGTACCCTGGTAGAGTTAGCATTGGGCTCGTGTAAACATAATATCCTTGCTTTTGATGTTCTAGCAGGTAGAAGATGGCATCTTCCTGACGGAACATTGTGGAGCTTTGGTGCTTATGAGGTGAGGAATAAGAGGCAAAGGCTAGTTCGTACTTGCGTTCGCTTATTGCAAACAGCTCCTCCATTGCCAAAGTCACACATTACTTGTGTTGCACAGTATCCATTGCCAGCTGCAGCTAAGCAAGGTATCACTGAGGTGATAGCTGATCTTGAAAAGAGACAGATTATCACTAGAACTCATTCTCCTTACAATTCACCTGTTTGGCCAGTCCGAAAACAGAATGGCCGATGGAGATTGACGGTAGATTTCCGGAAGCTAAATAGTAACACTCCTCCTCTTACTGCAGCAGTTCCTAGTCTTTCATCCACAGTGACAGCAATCCAAGCGGCTTCTCACACCTGGATGGCGACTCTAGACGTGAAGGACATGTTCTTCATGGTGCCATTGAGAGAAGAGGACAAACCGCAGTTTGCTTTTTACCTGGCAAGGTATTCAGTACACATTCAACAGTCTTCCACAAGGGTACAAACACAGCGCAACCATTGCACACAATGCATTGGCAGCTTTGCTTGACACTGTTCAACTTCCTAAGGATGTTAAGATGTACCATTACATTGATGATATCTTGGTGGGAGGGAATGACAAGGAGCAAGTTGGTGCAGTGGCTGAGAGTATCCGAGAACTGTTGACTAACCAGGGTTTGACCATTCCAAAGGAAAAGTGTCAAGGTCCAAGTCAAGAGGTAAAATTCCTGGGATCATGGTGGGTAGCAGGTGCAGTGTCTGTGCCAGACGACACTCTTCAGAGCATTGAAAAAGGCCAAATACCCCAAAATAGAAAAGAGTTACAACAATTGTTGGGTACTCTGGGTTACTGGAGGAAACACATTCCAGGTTTCTCAGTAATTGCCCGTCCTCTGTATGATTTGCTTAAGAAGAACAAGCATTGGGATTGGACTCCAGAACATTCTGATAGCCTGAGGTTTCTCAAGGATGAACTAAAGGCATATCAGAAGTTGGGGCCCTTACACCCAAAAGATGCCCTGAGGGCTGAATGGGGTTTCTCCGCGAATGCCTCATACTGTGGAATTTTCCAGAGAGGACCCAATGGGCCTAGTAGAGCTCTCATGTTTTCATCAACAGCATTCAAAGAGGCCGAGATTCGGTACTCAGATTGGGAAAAGGGACTTCTTTCCCTAACTCGAGCTGTTAAGGAAGCAGAAAAGCTTCGTACTACACAAGATGTTGTAGTGCAAGGCCCATTTCCTCTGCTAAAAGCGATCCTTAAAGGATCTCCTCCACCAGAAGGAATTGCCCAAAAGGCTACTGTTAGAAAGTGGTATGCCTACTTAGAGGGAATTTCACAGCTGATGCCGCTGAAAGAGGGACCTACAAAGGTATCCAAACTTCAGCAACCCATAAATCCTGATAAAGCTCTGCTTGGTCAGCCATATAAGCCTTCTCCTATTCAGGTAGCCCCTGAGATGACCGTAAACTCCGATAAATCGGGAGTGTGGTTCACAGATGCATCCTCTCGGAGGGTAGGGGCGAAGTGGCACTACAAAGCCGCTGCCTTGGAGATTGCTACAGGCCAGACCATCACTGAAGAAGGTGATGGCAGTGCGCAGGTAGGGGAGTTGCGTGCTCTCATGCTAGCAGCCGAGAATGGAGCCACAACTATTTACACTGATTCTTATTCCACGTTCAAAGGCGCCACTGAGTGGATTTGCCAGTGGGAAGCGAATCAGTGGAAGGTATCAGGTGCGGAAGTCTGGAGAGTCGAAGACTGGAAAAGGCTATTAGAGATTGGCCGATCCAGACCCCTCAAGGTTGGTTGGGTAGAAGGGCATTCCAAAAAGCAAACACCAGCTGCCGCGTGGAATAATCAAGCTGATTTCCTGGCAAAGATCAACATAGTGGATGAGGAGAAAAGAGAGTGGTGGAGATTAGCTGAGTGGCTTCATATTAAAAGAGGTCATTCAGGAAAAGCAGACCTTTACTTCGAGTGTAGGTCTAGAGGATGGCCAGTTTCTATGAGTACCTGTAAGGAACTCATTTCATCTTGTCCACAGTGCAGAATCAGGCTTAAAGCAAATCATCCCAATCTAGCTCCAGCACAGCATATCAGAGGGGACAAAAGGTTATGGAGCACATGGCAAATTGACTATGTGGGACCCTTAAAGCCCTCACACGGGAAGAAATACATACTGGTGGGGGTGGAGGTGGTTTCAGGATTAGTCATGGCTACAGCAACTAGTGCTGCCACAGGAGCTCAAACTATTGAGGTCTTAAAGCAGTGGTTTAGTATCTTGCCAATGCCAGAGTACATCCAAAGTGATAATGGATCCCACTTTACAGCATCTTCTGTACAAGACTGGGCTAAGGGTGAGGGGATTACATGGGTGTTCCATACTCCCTATTATCCTCAAGCTAATGGTATTGTAGAGAGAACAAATGCTTTGATTAAGAAACATGCCATGGTATCCAAAGGTAACTGGGATAAACGCTTGCCATACGCAGTTTTCATTGTGAACAACAGATGGGGTAATTATGGTAGTCCTAAAATAAGGGCATTTTGTCCTGACAATCCAGTAGAGAATGTTAGTCATCCACCGGATAAATCTCAACACTCTCAACAGTCATTACACAAATTACAGGTGGGACAACCAGTAATGGTAAACTTACCTTCAATTGGAGTTGTGCCTATGACCCTGACAAAACCAAATGGGTTGTATGCTTGGGAAGCAACTGATGTAAGTGGGAAGACTCATCGTATCAGTGCACGATGGATTCTCCCAGACTTCTGAACTGCTTTTGCATATACCAGGTTTTCTGCTTTGTAAATATTCAATAAAGCTTTGTTTATTCAGGGGGGTGGGCATAAGTATTAAGTTAGTTTGAATTAGAGTTATGCTTATGTATTAGTTAGATATAAGTTGTATTTCATTTTTGCTTTTCCGATTCTTGGCTTAATGTGAGCCAGGGGGTGGAGTATGTCATGGAGAGTAGCAAAAGCTCTCTAAGCTTTTGCTATATTGTGTAGTTTCTAGTGCCTCACATTCAAGCAGAAAGCATCGAAAACCCAAAACAATCTTTCAGTCCCATGGGAAGGTTTCGGCCTAAGGCGAGTAGAGGGTAAACACTGGCCATGTTTTCCTTTTACTTGGCGTCAAAGTGGGATGAGAGTGGCCTTGCTTTCCAGACAAACAAGGTATTGTTTTGGTTAGTAGAAACGACTTTCTCAAGCCTGCCCAACACCTGCAGGTGGGCTGGCCTGAGGAGTGGTCTTTATATTGTTTAGGTAATGTTATCCAATTGTGTAAGTTGATTACTGTTTTTTACCAATATATGTGAACAACGTAAAAGTGGTCTGAATTGTGGGCTAGTCCTATTTTGGAACATTATAAAAATGGTGGACAGGCCAGGATCGAGGCTTTTGGCCCCCTTGCCTTGCCCTTCTGGGTTTTTCCAGCCTTTCTGGTTTTTCCCGGACTTCTAACAACAACAAACTGCTTGCCGATCTAGCCTCGCCTCGGGCGGACACCCTGAGTCGCAGAGGCGGGAAGCCTGCATGCATGGACCCTCACCGGGAGAAAGGGACTCCCTACCAAGCTACAGACTGTGAGTAGCTGACGAACTGTTAACTCAAACCAGAGACTCAAAGAACTTTCTTTAAACATCATAGACTCTTTAATTTGCCATTTTCGGAAATGTTACTTTGATCTCAATCAAAAGAATTCACAGTGGTGGTGTAGTTTCGGGAAGAGGGAACTCGCATTCTTTGCAATAAATCACTGATAAAATAGTCAACGCCTCACGTATTTCCCCCATAAACTCTGCCGCGAAACTGCGTTCCACGACAGAGGCAAAAGCCCACTTGGAGCTCAGGCTGGCCACGGCTGCCAAGGAAAATAAAAAGTGTTTCTTTAAATATATGAATGGCAAGAGAAGGGCCAAGGACAACCTCCAGTCCTTACTAGATAGAGAGGGGAACATAGTGACAAAGGATGAGGAAAAGGCAGAGGTGCTTAACACCTTCTTTGCCTCAATCTTCACTAGTGGGACAGGTTGTCTCCAGGACAGCTGGACTCCTGAAGTGGTGGATGGAGTCAGGGACCAGTACAGTTCCCCTCTAATCCATGAGGAAGCAGTAATGGACCTGCTGCGTCATTTGGATCCTCACAAGTCCATGGGACCAGATGGGATCCACCCTAGGGTGCTGAGAGAGCTGGCAGCTGAGCTGGCCAAGCCACTCTCCATCATTTATCTGCAGTCCTGGCTCACTGGAGAGGTCCCTGAAGACTGGAAGCTGGCCAATGTGATTCCCATACACAAGAAGGGTCGTAAGGAGGAGCCAGAAAACTACAGACCTGTGAGCCTGACCTCAGTGCCAGGCAAGGTCATGGAACAGGTAATCTTGGGTGCCATCACAAAGCACCTACAGGATGGCCAAGGGATCAGGCCCAGCCAGCATGGGTTTAGGAAGGGCAGGTCCTGCCTCACCAACCTGATCTCCTTTTATGATCAGGTTACCCGCCTGGTGAATGTGGGGAAGGCTGTGGATGTAGTCTACTTGGACTTCAGCAAAGCCTTTGACACTGTCTGCCACAAGAAGCTCCTAGCCCAGCTGGCAGCTCATGGTTTGGACAGATTCACTCTGTGCTGGATCAAGAACTGGCTGGATGGCAGAGCTCAGAGAGTGGTGGTGAATGGTGCCACATCCAGTTGGCAGCCAGTCACTAGTGGTGTTCCCCAAGGATCAGTACAGGGGGTGAGAGAGGGAAGGACACATTCGAAAATAAAATAATTTAGGGAATGAATGTGCTGTAGATTTCATGGATACCAGCTGTTTATGTTCAGCAAAGATTTTTGCTCGGATGACTGTGTAGTGGAATGTATACTGAGATGTGGTTAAGCTTTTGGTCATGCTTAATGACTTAGGTTCTTGCTTCACA
The DNA here is from genome assembly GCF_015220805.1 of Pogoniulus pusillus. Classification (NCBI taxonomy): domain Eukaryota; kingdom Metazoa; phylum Chordata; class Aves; order Piciformes; family Lybiidae; genus Pogoniulus; species Pogoniulus pusillus. The sequence goes on from NC_087308.1 coordinate 4,947,490, forward strand.
GGCTTGTAGCACTGCTGTTTTAATGAGTAGGCAATTGCAAGAGTAGACTTGCCAGCCCGACCCTCTGTTATTAGAGCACAGAAGGACCTATGCATTGGACGAGATAAGGAGCAGCTGCCTTCGTTAGTAGTGTTTTTAGAGGTGCTGTGTTTTTCATTTCTTTTGCAAAGGATCCTGCAAACTGGATGAGAAATGCAACCTCCATTTTTAAGAAGAAACAGAAAGGGGAGATGTGGGAATGCAGGTGCAGGACTGCTGTGGGAACGGAGCAAAGAGAAGAGACAACAGGCAGATCCTTGTAATAACAAACCTTGGTTCTCACATGCAGCTGGACACCTTATCATTGACATTCTGTTGCAAGCAGGTTTTGCCATTAAGATAGACAAGGTCAAAGGACTTGCCAGAGAAATTCAGTTTCTGGGAGTGTGGTGGCAGGATAGTTGCCATCACATTCCTCAGGATGTGATCAACAAAGTCTCCACCATGGCAGTTCCCACCAATAACAAGGACACTCTATCTTTTTGGATGCAGTGGGATTTTGCAGGCTACACATTCCTGGATTCAGTCAAATTGTCAAACCTCTGCATGATGTGACTCGTAAGAGAAACAATTTCGAGTGGGGACCTGAACAACAAGTAGCCTTTGATCAGATCAAGCGAGAAGTAGTCCATGCAGCGGGCTTGGGACCTGTGTGATTTGGTACGGACATTAAAAACATTCTTTACATGGCTGCCAGTGACAATGGAGCCTTTGGCGGAGAGCTCCAAATGAGACACGCGGTCGTCCACTTGGTTTTGGGGGTCATAGGTACAGAGGTTCAGAGGCAAATAACACCCCAAAAGAGAAAGAGTGTTGAAGGCAGGAGACTGATGAGAGGCAAGATCGGGGTACTGACGAGTCGACTCAGCAGCTAGCTATGCAGTACACTTTATTAGGGCAGTGCAATGTCTTAAATAGTACTCAGGGAAGGTGTGCACAATCAGTTTGGGGCAGGCAGAAGTGAACAGTACAGATTGGCTCAGAGTTATGTAAGGTGCAGATAGGTTGCCCTGTGTCCAGACAACCTGCGGTGTCCACCCCAGGGCGCAGGCCGGCTCAGCCCCCTGTAGCTGCGTCCGCCCCAGGGGGCTGGCAGGCTCAGCCCACTGCAGGTGTGTGTGGGTTGCTCACTGTTTACAACTTAGCTTCCTTGAGCAAGCAGTGGCTCAAGGACACTCCCCAGCATGAGTTCTCATGTTTACCAGCTCATGTCCTGCTGCGGGAGAAGTCTCCCACAAAAGAGATACTAGCAGCCTATGAAGGAGTGAAAGCAGCTTCTGAAGTGATTGGAACTGAGTCACAATTGCTTTTAGCTCCTAGACTGCCAGTTCTTAACTGGATGTTCAAGGGCAAAGGTTCATCACCGCATCATGCCACAGATGCAACCAGCTCTAAATGGATGGCTTTGATAACCCAACGAGCACGAATGGGTAATCTTGACCGACCTGGTCTGGTGGAGGTGATCACCAACTGGCCGGAAGGCACAGACTGTTCCAAACCTCCAGAGGAGAAAATAACTCGTGCTGAGGAAGCTCCTCCCTATGGTGATCTCTCTGATCAGGAAAAGAACGATGCTTTGTTCACAGATGGTTCCTGTCATCTTGTTGGGAACAAGCAAACATGGAAGTCAGCAGTCTGGAGTCCTACCAGGAGAGTTACCGAAGCGAGAGATGGAGAAGGAGAATCGAGTCTGTTCGCTGAGGGAAAAGCTGTCCAACTTGCTCTTGATGTGGCTGAACGTGAAAATTGGCCTATCCTTTACCTCTACACTGACTCATGGATGGTAGCCAATGCTCTATGGGGTTGGCTAAAGGACTGGAATAACAATGACTGGCAGGGGAAAGGAAAGCCTATTTGGTGTGCTGATCTATGGCAGGACATTGATGCACGGCTGGAGAGAATTCCAGTGAAGGTGCGGCATGTAGATGCACACATGCCTAAGAGCAGAGATGTGGGAGAATTCTCCCGCTAGCAGGACATGAGCTGGTAAACATGAGAGCTCGTGCTGGGAAGTGTCCTTGAGCCCATTTCTGGCTCAGGAAGCCAAGATGTAAATAATGAGCAACCCTCACACAGCCTGCCAGCCCCCTGGGGCGGACACAGCTGCAGGGGGCTGAGCCTGCCAGCCCCCTGGGGTGGACACTGCAGGTTGCTTTGACACAGGGCAAACTATCTGCACCTTACACATAACTCTGAGCCAGTCTGTACTGTCCACTTGTGCCAGCCCCAAACTGATTATGCACACCTCTTCTACAGGGGTATATAAGCTTTGCACTACCCTAATAAAGCTGTACTGCGTTGCTTGCTACTGAGTCGACTGGTCAGTACCCCAATCTCGCCTCTCATCAGCCTCCCACAGACTGCAAAATGACACCCAAACATCGTGATTGGACCACCCTATCGCTGCACGGCCTGCATCCCAAACCATCGAGAAGCCTCCAGGCTGCGATCGAGAAAGCGCTGAGCCCAGCCATTAGGCTGTTGGGGCCCCGGTAAGGGGCTGAAATGCTACTTCATCTTCACACGGTAAGGGGCTGGCAGAGAGGGAGGGATCGGACACTAGGACACCCCCTGGTGGGGAAAGCCGTAAAGTAACAGACAGACCGTCTGCCCTATCGGAAAAGCAGTTTCCAGGCGCCCCCTGCTGGTGGGGAAAGCCATTCTCAGGTTGCCCCCTGCTGGTGGGGAAAGCTGTTACAGGCCGCCCGAGTAGTAGGTCAGGAAAGCCGTTAAAACCAGTGTATACCGGAAAAATAGGACGATTGAAGACGGGCAGCACCTTTCAGAGCAGCTGTCGCAACAGAGGGACGGGGAGACTCTTGGATGCCAAGAAAGTTCCGTTTATTGTAGCAAATCCACTATCTTTTATAGTTAATACAGTTCTGACTCCATACAGAAGGCTCTCAGTGATTGGTTCATTAAGCTTCTTGCGTATACTGCTGATTGGCTATTCCAACTCAGCTTCTTGCTAAAATTTCACAATTTCTGCTTAGCTAAGATCTCTTATCAGTACAAGAAACCATACGCTCTAACTCCTTATCAGTACAACAGACCCTGCAATAAAATTAGGTCAATGTGTCGTAAATTCCTCTTTCTTATCAATTAAGTAGGTGTCATTTTACGCAGCTCTAGCCCAAGGTTTATGGTGTAACTCCTCCAAGGTTATCAGTTGTTCCTGGCTCACAGCTCGCGACCCTACAAGCAGCTGCTGTACAGACGGGCGCCTTCTGGAGTAGCTGCCATACAGACAGGCGGCACCTTCCGGAGTAGCTGCCGTAAAGACAGCCGGCTCCTTCCCTGCAGTAACAAACGGGCAGTTCCTTCTGGGAAACACGCCGTCAAAGCTAGATAAACAACTATGGATAAAGAAGTGGCTCTCTCTCTCTTCTTATGCCTTTTTAGAAAAACGGGGACTTGCAGAAAGACAAAGGGGACATGGCAGTCGATGGCACGTCTCTATGGCTGCTGCACATGACCGGGGTCCATCTCGGACGCTTAGTAATGGTGGCTGGCGAAAGCAACAGGAACTTTTTCAGTTTAAACTGTTTCTCAGAACTACTACAGCCCTGTGTACCAACTGATTTGCTGGGTGCCGCTAATGTACTCTGCTGAGGACCCTGATGGTCTGGTTTGCCATCTGGGGGTGCAGCCCCCCATACCCCCTACCGAGCATGTGCACAGGAAAAGGAAAACACCAAAGAGACAGAGGGACGAACAGCAGAGAAGAAGAGGAAGCAGGGGCAACGGGGACAGCAGTGGAGCCCATTCCCCTCTCCCCCTGCTGGCAGAGTCTCAGAGATCGGTGAAGCAGTCACCGCCCCCCCGCCCTTCCCGTCCTTTTTTATGTTTTTTTTTCCTTACAGCTGCCACGGCACAGCGTGCTTGATTCTCAAAGAGACAGACTGAGTTAGTGATGGCCATTTTGTACACTGGAACCCTGATGCTGTTTTGGCTTTGATTGTAATATATTTCAGAGTTTAGGAGTTTACTGGATAGGATGTTAAATGATTACTAATTGTGCCAGAATTTTTAGGAGGATCCTATTCCCCCCTCTGTGCTGATTCTGACTCTGCTGTGGTACCACATTTCTTGAATTTTCTTTGCTTTTTCTCCTATTTCCTTCATTTCCTAGATCTTTAAGTTGCTAAGATAATATAGCTGAGGCTACGAGTTTGTAATATGACACTTGTAGGATTTTAGCATATAGGAATATTATAGATTTATTTTTTTTTACAATTTTTCTGTATATTTTGATACCATTAGGATGATTTACAAGCAAAACAAAAAAAGAAGGGGGAAAAGTGGGATAGAAAGACAAGGAAAGAGGTACGAAGAAAGTCTGCAGTTTCTCTAGTCACATCATACAGACAAGGCCTTAGATGGAGACCAGCTCGCTATGATCAGCCTGTTTTCTTAAAGTGAGCAGAAATCTTGTTCAGATGGCAGAATTGTGGCAAGATCTTGAAAGGAGTATTGAAATTATGGTTATATGTGTATGGATTGTAAGGTTTTGATCATGGTTAACGAATGTGGGTATTTTCATGAGTTTTCAGTGATTCTCGTTTAATGGAATAGGTAACAGCAAAATACAGATTCAGTTTAGCACCTGTTGTAAAGGCCAAAGCCCACTTAATTGGCACAGATGGCAACGTGCTTGTTATCTTTTTGCAAGGGCCCTGCAAAAGGATGAGAAACACTGCCTTAAATTTTTAAAATAAATAAAGAACTGTGGGGATAGGCCTAATAGGAAGCCTGAAGGTAACATCTAGGGCATATCTTTTTATCGTATTTAGAAATTAGTAGTTCTTAAGCACAATAGACAGACGCAACTCATAGCTAAGGAATATAATGAAAACATCAAGATTTCTGAGAATTATGGAGTGAATACAGAACAATGGGAGTCTGATGAGGAATACTGGACAACAGATACATCTGCGACTCTACGACATCGATTGCCACACAGAACCAATGAAGACGTGGCGCATATGCACTCTCCTGTGACTATGATGTTCATCTGGACTTTTGGGTTTTTGAACATATGACTTACTGTCGCTTGCAGAACAGGCTTTTGGAATTGTTAGCTAAGCTTGGGTGGTTAGCTTGCCAGACTATCGCCACCAGCAAAAAGGCTCTAACAGATGTATTCTCTTTTAACTTTAGCATTATTGGTTTGCACCTGTGTTATTCACACCTGTGTCAAACACAGCCTATGTGCGATCAGACCTGGGTTGCTCAAAAGAAAAAAAAAGGGGGTATTGTGGGAGAATTCTCCTGCTAGCAGGACATGAGCTGGTAAACATGAGTGCTGGCGCTGGGAAGTGTCCTTGAGCCCATTTCTGGCTCAGGAAGCCAAGCTGTAAATAATGAGCAACGCACACACAGCTGCAGGGGGCTGAGCCTGCCAGCCCCCTGGGGTGGACACCGCAGGTTGCTTTGACACAGGGCAAACTATCTGCACCTTACACATAACTCTGAGCCAATCTGTACTGTCCACTTGTGCCAGCCCCAGGCTGATTGTGCACACCTCTTCTAAAGAGGTATACAAGCTTTGCAGTACCCTAATAAAGCTATACTGCGTTGCTCGCTACTGAGTCGACTGGGCAGTACCCCAATCCTGCCTCTCACCAGCCTCCCGCAGATTGCACAGAGACCCTGAGAAACACCAACACAACCAACAGGCAGACCAAGCTGCTAAGATTTCTCAAGTTGATACAAACTCTGATCTTGACCTTGATTGGAAACACCGAGGTGAACTGTTCATAGCTCAGTGGGCCCATGATTCATCTGGACATCAAGGCAGAGATGCAACATACTGATGGGCATGCAATAGGTGAATTGACTTATTCATGGATGCTATTACACAAGTCATCCATGACTGTGACATTTGTGCTGCTATTAAGCAGGGTAAGCAAATCAAGCCCTTATGGTATGGTGAGAGATGGTCAAAGTACAAGTATGGTGAAGCCTGGCAGATTGACTACATCACTTGACCTCAATCTCATTCTGGCAAGCAGTATGTGCTAATGATGGTAGAGGCCAGCACCAGATGGCTGGAAACCTATCCAGTTCCACATGCTACTGCACATAACAGTATCACAGTATCACAGTATCACAGTATCACCAAGGTTGGAAGAGACCTCACAGATCATCAAGTCCAACCCTTTACCACAGTGCCCAAGGCTAGACCATGGCACCAAGTGCCACATCCTACCTTGCCTTGAACTGCCCCAGGGACGACGACTCCACCACCTCCCCAGGCAGCCCATTCCAGTGCCCAATGACTCTCTCAGTGAAGAACTTTCTCCTCACCTCGAGCCGAAATTTCCCCTGGCGCAGCCTGAGGCTGTGTCCTCTTGTTCTGGAGCTGGCCACCTGAGAGAAGAGAGCAACCTCCTCCTGGCCACAACCACCCTTCAGGTAGTTGTAGACAGCAATAAGGTCACCCCTGAGCCTCCTCTTCTCCAGGCTAAACAACCCCAGCTCCCTAAGCCTCTCCTCGTAGGGCTTGTGCTCGAGGCCTCTCACCAGCCTCGTCGCCCTTCTCTGGACACGCTCAAGCATCTCAATGTCCTTCCTAAACTGGGGGGCCCAGAACTGAACGCAGTACTCGAGGTGTGGTCTGACCAGTGCAGAGTACAGGGGCAGAATGACCTCCCTGCTCCTGCTGACCACACCACTCCTGATGCAGGCCAGGATGCCACTGGCTCTCTTGGCCACCTGGGCACACTGCTGGCTCATGTTCAGGCGGGTATCAATCAGTACCCCCAGATCCCTCTCTGTCTGGCTGCTCTCCAGCCACTCCGACCCCAGCCTGTATCTCTGCATGGGGTTGTTGTGGCCAAAGTGCAGCACCCTGCACTTTGAGCTATTGAACCCCATCCCATTGGCCTCTGCCCATCTGTACAGGCGGTCAAGGTCCCGCTGCAGAGCCCTTCTGCCCTCCAGCTCAGTCACATCTGCCCCCAGCTTAGTGTCATCTGCAAACTTGCTGATGACTGACTCGATGCCCTCATCCAGATCATCTATGAAGATGTTAAAGAGGATGGGGCCCAGCACTGATCCCTGAGGGACACCACTAGTGACTGGCCGCCAGCTGGATGTGGCACCATTCACCACCACTCTCTGGGTCCGGCCCTCCAGCCAGTTCCTAACCCAGCACAGAGTGTTACCATCCAAGCTGCGGGCTGACAGCTTAGCCAGCAGTTTGCTGTGGGGGACAGTGTCAAAGGCCTTGCTGAAGTCCAGATAGACCACATCCACAGGCCTCCCCACATCCACCAAGCGGGTCACCTGATCATAGAAGGAGATCAGGTTAGAAAGGCAGGATCTGCCCTTCCTAAACCCATGCTGGCTGGACCTGAGATCCTTGCCATCCCTCAGGTGCGCAGTTATTGGCCCCAAGAGAACCTGCTCCATCAGTTTCCCTGGCACTGAGGTCAGGCTGACGGGTCTGTAGTTCCCAGGTTCCTCCATCCGACCCTTTTTGTGGATGGGGACCACGTTGGCCATTTTCCAGTCTCCTGGGACCTCTCCGGTGAGCCAGGACTGCTGGAAAATGATGGAGAGTGGCTTGGCCAGCTCAGCTGCCAGCTCTCTCAGCACCCTGGGATGGATCCCATCTGGTCCCATGGACTTGTGGGTGTCCAGGTGGCTCAGCAGGTCCTGAACTAATTCCTCATGAATTTCCAGGGGAACACACTGCTCCCCGACCCCATCCCCCAGTTTAAGAGGCCATTTGCCTCCTCCTCCTCTCTCCTTACTGTTGAAAACTGAGGCGAAGAAGGCATTCAGGACCTCTGCCTTTGCTTCATCATCAGTTATAGTGTTCCCCTCCCGGTCCAGTAAGGAGTGGAGGCTCTTCTTGCCCTTCCTTTTAGCGTTGATAAATTTATAAAAGTGTTTTTTGTTAACTTTCACGGAAGTGGCCAGCCTAAGTTCTAGCTGAGCCTTAGCCTCTCTAATTTTTCTCCTACATAGTCTGGCTACCTCCTTAAACACATCAGGAGAAGCCTTCCCCTCCTTCCAGAGGCGATACACCCTCTTTTTTTCCCCCACTTCCTTCAGGAGCTCTTTGCTCATCCAGGCTGGTCGCCTCCCCCTGCGGCTCATCTTTCGGCACGTGGGAACTGCCAGTTCCTGTGCCTTCAAGAGCTCCTGTTTAAAGTAAGTCCAACCATCCTGGACCCCTTTGTTCTCAAGAACTGCTGCCCAGGGGACATTGGAAATAAGTTCCTTGAGCAAATTGAAGTTTGCCCTCCTAAAGTCCAAGGTGTAGGTTTTGTTGAAGTGCCTCCCTACCTCCCTGTATATTGAAAACTCCACTAACTCGTGGTCGCTACACCCCAGGCAGCCTCCCACTATCACATCTCCTACCAGCCCTTCTCTGTTGGAGAGCAGCAGGTCAAGCTGAGCTTGACCCCTGGTAGGCTCGTTTAACAGTTGGGTCATGAAGCTGTCCTCCATGCACTCCAGAAATCTCCTGGACTGCCTCCTCTCTGCCGAATTAAGTTCCCAGCAGATATCTGGCAGGTTAAAGTCACCCACAAGGACAAGATCTGAAGATCTTGAGACAGCCTCCAACTGTTTGTAAAATATCTCATCTGTTCCCTCATCCTGGTTGGGTGGTCTGTAACAGACTCCAACCAGGATGTCAGATTTATTAGTCCTGCCTCTGATTTTAATCCACAGGGTCTCTACCCCTTCATCCCTCACTTCTAGCTCAATGGCATGGAGTGACTCTCTAATATACAGGGCCACCCCTCCTCCTCTTCTCCCTTGCCTATCTCTCCTGAAAAGGTTATATCCCTCCAGTATAACAGCCCAGTCCTGTCTGTCGTCCCACCAAGTTTCTGAAATGGCAACTACATCGTAGTCCCCCTGGTGGACCAGGACTTCCAGTTCCTCCTGTTTGTTACCCAAGCTGCGTGCATTGGTGTAGATACACTTCAGCTGGGCTCTCGATTCAATTGTCCTTAGTTTCCTTCCATCTCTCTCCTTCTCAGAGAGAGTAATTTCCTCACCCACCCCCTTCAGACCTAGTTTAAAGCCCGCCTAATGAGCCCTGCCAACTCCAGTGCCAGGACTCTCCTGCCCTTCCTAGATAACTGCACCCCATCACAAGCCAGCAGGTCCGGCGCAGTAAAAGTTCCCCCATGGTCAAAAAACCCAAAACGCCGCCGCTCGCACCATCCCTTCAGCCATTTGTTGATATCGTAGGTTCTGCTATTCCTCTCTGTGAACTCCCTTGCCACAGAGGGAACTGAGCAGAACACCACCTGCGCTCCCGCCCCATCTATCAATTTCCCCAGGGCTTTAAATTCCTTTTTAATTGCCCTGGTCCCCTTCTTTTCCATTTCGTCGCTGCCAGCCTGTATTACCAACAAGGGGTAATAATCAGAGGGCTGGATTAGGTTTGGGAGTCTCCTGGTGATGTCCCTAACCCGGGCACCAGGAAGGGAGCAGACCAAGCAACACCATTGTTGGCTTGGAAAGACAAATCATGTGGAGACATGGAACTCCAGAGAGAATCAAGTCAGACAATGGCACTCATTTCAAGAACAATCTTGTGAAAAACTGGGCCAAAGAGCACAGTATTGAGTGGATCTACCACATACCCTTGTTGTGGAGGGGATTTCTCTTATTCCTTCCTTATTAGGGGAAGGTGAGAAATTAATTCCCTTCAGGCGAAGGGAAACCTGTCTGAGGGGGGGTGTCTGCTGAAGGTCCTGGTCATACCTACTGGGTAATGCATGAGTGTGGATGAATTTCTCACCAGTAGAGGACATGAATTGATAAACAGGAACAACTCATGCTGAGAAGTGTCCTTGGGACACTGCTGGCCCAGGAAACCAAACTGTAAACAGTGAGCACCCCACACACAGCTACAGTGGGCAGAGTTAGCCAGCCAAGGGGGCTGGATTAGGTGGCCTGGAGGGCTGACCCTTTAGAATGTTATTTTATATTAACCTATGTACGCCTTACATGTAACCTTGAACTCTTCACATGTAACCAATCTTAGTTGTGCACGCCTCTTGCAAGAAAGCATATAAGTCTCTGCATCATGGAAATAAAACGGATTTTGACCATCTAACCATATTGGTGAACAAAGAGTCATTTTACCCAAGCGCTCCACTGGCAAATGGCACCTGAACAGTGAATCAGACATTCGGGTCAGACTGAGGCAGGCCGGCAGTGGGTAGAACTGTGTTCAAGAGGGATGGGGTTGACAAATGTGCCGACCACTCTGCGGACGTTTTCATATCAAAAAACTATCGTCACCGGTGCCGCTGGACCAGAGGACATTGCCCAAGGAAGGGGAGCAATAGCTGGATGCTCAAGCCACGGTTGGGCACACCGAGTTAAACAGGTAAGGCCATTATGGAAGCAGATGTGGCACTGTCCCTGCTGGCGTGCATACTCTCAAAGAGAGGGGTTCCATCAAACATGAAAAAGCTCCAAGAGTTGTTGACCTGGGCGCGTGTGCAGGGTCATATGTGTGAGCCTCCCATGATTTTTAAACCAGAAGAGTGGTGGGAGGTTGGAGACATGCTGTGGGATGCGGTTATTACTGAGGGCAAAGACTCTAAGATCGCTCAAAAGCTAGGTCCCACTGTCCCGGGTTTGGGCTGATTCCTCCCCTGGGAAGAAAATTCACAACACAAACCCCCTTTTTTTTGAAAGTCAGGGAAAGATGAAATTGTATTTTCATATAGTATAAGTATAACAATGTAAAGAGAGATAATAACTAGAGAAGGAAAGAAGGGAAAAAAGGAAGAAAAAAAAAAAACAATAACCTTAAGGGAGATGGGGGAGGGATCAAGCGGTGGTGAAGCAGCAAAGCAGCAGTAGGCAAAACAGCAGCCGGGGGACGACAGGCGAAGCTGCAGCAGCAGAAGCTACCGGGAGAAAAAAGGGAGAACAAACTGTGCTTCTAGACATTAAGTTCTTGATGCTCCAATGAAATTATATTAATTTATCTACTGTTGCCATTTATGTGACCTATCCCTGGAATGTTCATATCTCCCCTATGTCTGAGCTAGAGGATCAGCTCAAACGGCCACAATCCACCCCTTTAATATAATTTACCATTGCAGCAACAAGTCATTCTATGTAACTTGGGATAACATCAGTATCGTAGATGGTCATTTTCCAGGCTTCAAGCATCTTTCTTCAATTTTCGGTCATTCATCTTCTTATTTCCGTCTGTCTCAGGCATTGGCTAGCTCAATGTTTTGTTTTTTTCTAGAACAGTCAGATGTTTTCTTCAATGAGTGGAACAAAGCAGGACTCTTGACACTCTCAGGGGTCATGCTCATGGATAGCGGGCTCTTCATGGCTTTTGGGCACCACAATCATCTGCAAAAGAACTCATAACAACATATCTACATTCCTTCTGCCAATGTCAGATTCTTTTGTGGCACACATTGTATTCCACCATTTTTCTGCATAACCCAATATGTATGACCAGGTCCTTCAGCAGAAACCACCCCTCGGACAGGTGTAGCCTCCCCCGAAGGGGAGAATACCCAAACAGACTTGCCCAACAAATTCTTTTCACGAATGACAGGAATCCTGTCACCTTCTACCTTTTGTAAGACCTCTGAATGAGCTGGGCCAGCTCGGTTGGTGGAACCTCTACTATTCACTACCCAAGTGGCTTGGGCTAGATGTTTCTCCCAGTTCTTTAAGGTTCCTCCCCCCATTGCCTTGAAAGTTGTTTTCAGCAAGCCATTGTAGTGTTCAATTTTGCCTGAGGCGGGTGCATAGTAGGGGATGTGATAGATCCACTCAATGCTGTGCTCTTTGGCCCAAGATTTTATGAGATTGTTTTTAAAGTGGGTACCATTATCTGATTCAATTCTTTATGGAGTGCCATGTCGCCACAGGATTTGTCTTTCCAAGCCCAAAATGGTGTTACGTGCAGTAGCATGGGAAACTGGATAGGTTTCCAACCATCCGGTACTTGCTTCTACCATCGTCAGCACATATTGCATTCCAGTCCAAGAACGAGGTAGAGTGATGTAATCAATCTGCCACGCTTCACCGTATTTGTACTGTCTTGGGTTCAAATGCAGGTTCCCAGAGACTCTAATAAATTTAGTAGACCCAATGACAATTTATATAATTTATAGAGTGCCCTCCCCTCTTCCCCCTCCTTTTCCCAAAGATAGGGAGAGAGAAAAGAGATAAGCACACCCCAAAAAATCAATCTCACTCGATTTGGAAGTTAAAAAAAGGAAAAGTTTAACAATAACTTAGAAAAGGGTATTGGAGGTAGGGGAGTTTACAAAGGATAAGGAAGGGAAAACAGCAAAATACAACAAGGGATGGATACAACCCGAGTAGTGTGATGGTGTCTCTGCCTCGTGGCTGCCGTGTGGTGTGCTGGTATGCAGTATGAGTGTGTGTGGTCAAGAGGTAGCGCAGGAAAAGAGGAGGAGACAGGAAACTCCTGTCTCTTTTATACCACAGGAAGTGGGGGGAGTGGGCTAACCATCACCTGGAGTGTGGCCCACCCCTGGGGAGGGGCCAAGACCCCCAGGGTCAGGTTCAGGGTTACTCCCCCAGGAGTGTTAACCCTATACATGTACTTTGCCCATCGCTCACCATACCACAAGGGCTTCAGACGCTTGGCTTGTTTAATAACAGCACAAATATCACAGTCATGTATAACTTGTGTTATAGCATCCATGGAGATGTTGATTGCTCTATCCCGTGCCCATTGGTAGGTAGCATCTCTGCCTTGATGTCCTGAGGAATCATGGGCCCACCGGGCTAAGAACAGTTCACCTCGGTGTTCTCAATCTAAATCCAAATCACAATTTACATCGGTCTGAAACACCTTGGCAGCCAAATCTGCCTGATGGTTGTGCTGATGTTCCTCAGTAGCTTTAATTTTGGGCATGTGAGCGTCTGTGTGTCATACTCTTACAGGGATTTTCTCTAGATGAGTAGCAATGTCCTGCCATAAGCCAGCAGCCCAAATTTGCTTTCCTTTCCATTGCCAATTATTTCTTTTCCAGTCCTTTAGCCAAGCCCATAAAGCATTAGCCACCATCCACAAATCAGTATAGAGGTAAAGCATGGGCCAGTCCTCAAGTTCAGCCACATCAAGAGCAAGTTGGATAGCTTTTACCTCTGCAAACTGGCTCGACTCACCTTCTCCAGCTTTTGCTTCAGCCACTGCTCATATAGGGTTCCAAACTGCAGCTCTCCATTTTCGCTTGTTTCCAACAAGGCGACAGGAACCATCAGTAAATAGAGCATAGTTCCTTTCTTCTTCAGACAAATCACTGTAAGGAGGAGCTTCTTCAGCCCGACTTACTCGCTCCTCTGGAGGATTTATACAGTTTGTGCCTTCTGGCCAGTTGGTGATCATCTCCACTATGCCAGGTCGTTCAAGACTCCCCATGCGTGCTCGCTGTGTTATGAGAGCCATCCACTTAGACCAGGTAGCATCGGTTGCGTGATGTGGCAATGACCCCTTTCCCTTAAACATCCAGTTCAAAACTGGTAATCTGGGAGCCAAAAGAAGCTGAGAGTCTGTTCCTGTTACTTCTGAAGCAGCTTTTACACCTTCTTAAACAGCAAGGATCTCTTTCTCCGTTGGTGTATAGTTTACTTCTGACCCTCTATATCCTCTACTCCAGAAACCAAGTGGTCGACGACGTGTTTCTCCTGAGGCTCTTTGCCATAGGCACCAGGCTGGACCATTATCACTCACAGGCATATACAGAATGTTCTTAATGTCTGGACCAGTTCGAACAGGCCCCAAACCCATTGCATGAACTACTTCTTGTTTTATCTGATCAAAGGCTGCTTGTTGTTCAGGTCCCCACTGAAAGTTGTTTCTCTTTCAAGTTATATCATATAAAGGTTTTACAATTTGGCTGTACCCAGGGATGTGCAGCCTCCAAAATCCAACTGTTCCCAAGAAAGACAATGTGTCCTTCTTATTTTTGGGATTTGCCATGGCAGAAACCTTATTTATCACATCCATTGGAATGTGACGGCGACCATCTTGCCAACGAATTCCCAAGAACTGAATCTCTCTAGCAGGTCCTTTCACCTTGTCTCGCTTTATGGCAAAACCTGCCTTCAGCAGAATTTCAATTATTTTGTTACCTTTCTCAAAAACTTCCTGTGCCGTGTTCCCCCAGACAATGATGTCATCAATGAACTGCAGGTGCTCTGGAGCTCCACCTTTCTCCAATGCATCATGGATCACTGCATGACAGATCGTAGAGCTGTGCTTCCACCCCTGGGGCAAACGATTAAATGTATACTGAATCCCCCTCCAAGTGAAAGCAAATTGAGGCTTGCATTCTTCTGCTATTGGAATAGAAAAGAAAGCATTAGCAACATCTATGGTTGCATACCATTTGGCCTCCTTGGATTCCAGCTCATACTGGAGTTCTAACATGTCCGGCACAGCAGAACTCATGGGCGGAGTCACTTCATTTAGGCCGCGGAAATCAACTGTAAGTCGCCACTCTCCATTTCCCTTTCGCACAGGCCATACGGGACTATTGAAAGGTGAATGGGTCTTTTTAATGACGTTCTGGCACTCCAGATGACGAATCAGATCATGTATGGGCACCAAAGCGTCAGGGTTTGTTCTATATTGCCTGTGGTGTACAATTTGGGTGGCAACTGGCAACTTCGCATCCTCTACATTATGCTGCCCAACAACTGCAGACTCATCTGAGAGCTCAGGCCTAGCAGACAACTTCAATTTGTCTCCAACAGCTTCTACAGTTGCTATTCCAAAAGTCCACTTAAAACACTTGGGATCCTTAAAACGCCGTTCTCTCAGAACGTCAATTCCCAAAATGCAAGGTGCATTTCGACCCGTTACAATGGCATGCCTTCGCCAATCACTCCCAGTCAAACTCATCTCTGCCTCTAACCTTGTCAATTCTTGAGAGCCTCCTGTAATTCCAGAAATAGTAATAGACTCTATTCCTTTACAGTTTGAAGGCATCAATGTGCATTGTGCACCTGTGTCCACTAGAGCCCTGTATTTCTGAATTTTCAAGGTACCAGATCATTTAACATATACATTCCAGTATATCCTGTTGTCTTCCTGGTCCCTGGCCTCCGCCTGGTAAGAGGCAGGGCCCCCCTAATGTTGGCCATTACAATTGCAATTGGCACAGTGTTTAGTGGTGTTAGTTGAATCATCGCCAGAACCATCTGAGTCATGTGGAGAAACTCTTTTAGGCTTCTCACTCTGTAACTCTCTCACTCTTTTTAGGAGAAGTGAGGTAGGTTTTCCATCCCATTTATCCACATTTTCACCCAAATGGTCACGTAGGATGTGATGGTTTGGGCTCTTACCCGCCCCCCCACACTTTGTATTTGCCCCAGCTAACTCAGCCGGACCCTGGGAATAGAGAAGAAGCAATTTATTTACAGCTAGCAGAATTTACAAGCAGCTATTTACAATATATACAGTTATATACAATTATATACAGAAATATACAAAGGATAAACAATACAAAAGCACAACTCCCCTCCCAGAAACCTGAGTCCCCAGGAGGGGCTCTCAAACCACCCCAACACCTCCCCCGGCCCTCTCAACCTTACCCCAGTTCTCAGGAAGAAGAGAGGTGCAGCCAAGAGGTTAGGGAGCAGGGTTAGTAGGAGCAAGGTTAATGAGATGTGAGTAGGTCTAAGGCAAAAGCAAGAGTGAGAGACAAAATGGAGAAAGTTTACTTCTTCTTCCCAGAGTTCTCAGTGAGACTGTGAGAGAAGTTGACATCAATTGTTTTCATTCCACTGTCTGTTATCTAGTTCTTTTACCAAAACATTCTAGCTTGCTTCAAACTAACACATAGGATTAACCAAAGAGACCCACATGACTGTTGTCTATTTTTTAGTGAGTTAGGTTGAATTGGTCTTCTAGGAAGACGCCTATCCCTGATGGCCGAGACATGTACCCACTCTGAGGGTGAAGAAGAAAGTTCACTGTCCTTTGCCAACTGGGATAGGGAGGTTTTAAATTCCTCCTTGAGTTGTTTCATGCTATCTTTAATCTCTTCAGTCATAGTATTTATTGCTGACACCATAGCATTAACCGTAAAGCTATCCTCCATTTGCCTCATTTGATCAGCGAATTCACCCACAGTCATAGAAGTTGTTGCATCATCTTTCCCCACCATTTTACTTGCCAATGTATGTGCATAATTAGAGGGGGCGCGCTGAATAAGTTTCTTTAGGAGAGCTTGGCTCATAGGTATCTCCTCAGGGTCCTCCGTTGTATAATCTCCATAGATTAGCTCTCTCATGGCCATCTCTCGCAAGCACTGAACCCCCTGTTCAATTGTATTCCAGCGTAAGGGTCTCCAGAGTAAATCGTCCCTGTTAGGGTACTGCAGTACCACAGATGTCAATACGCATGACCAGAGATTAGAATTGCCACCGAGATGTCCTAAGTGCTTATCTATGCCATTGTCTCTCGAGAAAACTCCCAACTGCCTTACTGTCGGAGGGTTTATTTTTATGGTGTCCATGCCTCCATGCCAGCATCTGTTCAGCCAACTCATCAGCAGTTCTCGCTCTTTCCGGGCATAGTCTTGCCTAATATGCCTGACCTCCTTCCTTGGCAACGGGGCTCTCTCCTCATCATCACTATCATCACTATCATCCCTCTCCTGAATATGTTTTTCCTTTGCTTTAGCCTTTCCACTCCTTGTGCCCACAAGGGTACTGGCCTTCACACCAGCCGATGTACCTTCTCCTGGATCCTCTTCCGTTTGCTCACCCTGCTCTGGTTTATCCCCATCGTCTTCTGACCTATCTCGACCCCCAAGGCTAGCTGCCATTTTTCTCCTCGTTTTAACCGCGGCAAGGGAGACCTTATCTAAGGTAAACTGTGTCTTACTCTGGGAGGTGGTTTTTACCGAATCATTTGAATTTTGTTTGTCTGCCTGGCTCTGTTCCTCATGTGGTAGTGGGGCTGAGGCTGAGGCAGAAGGACCCTTCCCCACAGCAGCAACAGCAGCCAGCTCGGCAGAGACAAGCGGGGCTAAGACAGGAGCAGCGGCATTAGCAGGCTCGATGGCGTTAGTGGGTTCGCCTTCTGAGGACCTCGCCGCCTCCCCCGGGACCGCTTCCAGTCCCCTGGTTGCAGGCAAAAGAGTCTTTGCCTCAGCAGCCTCTCTGCTGGCAGAGGCTCTGGTGTCAGAGACCCTCCTACAGATCAAAACATTCGAGCCACATTTTTCACAAACCAGTTCCACAACTTTATCTGTCCTAGGAACTTTGCCATAGCCCACACCGTCTGCAGCCAGATCCGGCGCCGCCACAGCAGCCCTTTGTGACTGCACTTCTGCAGGGGTTCCATCGCCTCTACCTTTACTTTCCTCCGTTCTATTAGGTACGAATGGGAACCAGATAGTTTTCTGCCTCCATGCTTCAGGGTCAGTGGGGTACGGGCCATGTCCAACCATTTTTCCTCCTCTCAAAGGCTCTCAGGCAGGACGTTTCGTTACAGCACCATAGCTGTAAAACACTGCTGAACCGATAGAGTCAGAATTCAAGCAATAATAGGCCAGAATATATCAAACAACTTCATTTTCCCCCGATGCTCTTATTCTGATTATCAATCAAAAGGGGGAAAGAAAAAAAAAAAAAAAAAAGCCAAGATCCTGCCCCACGTTGGGCGCCAAAAAATTTCTGTCCCGGGTTTGGGCTGATTCCTCCCCTGGGAAGAAAATTCACAACACAAACCCCCTTTTTTTTGAAAGTCAGGGAAAGATGAAATTGTATTTCTTATATGTGCTAGTTTGAAGCAAGCTAGAATGTTTTGGTAAAAGAACTTGATAACGGGCAGTGAAATGAAAACAATTGATGTCAACTTCTCTCACAGTCACGCTGAGAACTCTGGGAAGAAGAAAGACTTTTTTTCTCCATTTTGTCTTCTCACTCTTGCTTTTGCCTTCAGACCTGGTCACATCTCATTAACCCTGCTCCTACTAACCTTGCTCCCTAACCTCTTGGCTGCACCTCTCTTCTTCCTGAGAACTGGGGTAAGGTTGAGAGGGGCCGGGGGAGGTGTTGGGGTGGTTTGAGAGCCCCTCCTGGGGACTCAGGTTTCTGGGAGGGGAGTTGTGCTTTTGTATTGTTTATCCTTTGTATATTTCTGTATATAATTGTATATAAGTGTATATATTGTAAATAGCTGCTTGTAAATTCTGCTAGCTGTAAATAAATTGCTTCATCTATATTCCCAGGGTCCGTCTGAGTTAGCTGGGGCAAATTCTCCAAGTGTGGGAGGGGCGGGGTAACCCCCAAACCATCACACCACTCGACAAACATCTGCTGGGGGCTGACCCCTGGGTGGTTCCATAAGTTGTTTTTGGTGAGAATTAGCCAATTGTATAGGTTGATTACAACTTTGTACCAATCTGTAAAGTTAACGTGAGTCTGAGTTGGTTGAACACACCTCTTCTGAAATACTATAAAAAATGTACCCACTTGTACCTCTTGCTCCTTACCTTAACTGAACTGGCCCCTCGCTTTCTACCCTGCACCTCTTTTGCTCGATACCCTGATCGCTGATTACACACGCACACACACGCGGCATTCGCATCGCAAACAACCAGCTCAAGACTGCACCGTTCCAGACAAGGGCCTGATCCTTACGAGCCCCGGGAGTCAGCATTCAGCTCGACCGGACCCGCGGAGCCTCGGACAACGCGCCTTGAAATCCATAAAGACTTTGAAACTTCTCTGTACTGCATTCGGGACAGTGAGTAATTGATAAACTTCTATTTGAAACTGAATAACTTCTCAAGACTTCAATGAACTCTCTCATATCATAGACTCTCTTCATTTTAGTCATTCTGTATATTAAATCTCAACTACGAACCAAGAATCTACACGGGATAATTACAAATAAGTTTGGGGAAGGGGATTTCTAGTGTATAATATTAAATCATTTATACCTTTTTGTAAACATCGGCCTCGCATATCATTACTTCAAACCTCCCCCCCCCCCAAACAAACTTTCCCGTCCGCGACAGAGACCTTCAGGAATTCACTTTCCTGTTGACACCTTTGTGTGGCTAACGACCCTTAACGATCCTTAATGATTCCTGCAGCCGCTGGAAAGGAAGAGAAGGACAGACCGCACGAGGCAGCCTGAGTGAGTTATTTGGCTTAGCTTAATTTAATAAGAAACTGCTATTAATTAATAGCTGAGTCCTTTTCCAACTTCTGACTTCCAATATAGTCAGATTTTTGATGGTATCCGTGTAGATTAATTCTCATGCAACTGAATCTGCTTATCAAACTAAATTAGTCTTTGTATATATAGTTGTGGGGGCGGGTTTTTTGGAAAATAAAAAAATAACTATTTTTGATAAATTCCCGACTCAGCCACGAATTAATTCCTGCCCTCCGCAACACTATCGCTGCCAGCGGTTCAGAAAGAGAGTTCCGTAGCTCGTTTTTTTTGCCTTAGTCGTGCTGCCCCAGTCAAGGGCATGACTGGGAAGATTGCCAACTCAGTGGCAGAGTTGAAAAAGAGCATGCAACACGATCCTGGCAGACAGCCATGTTGTTCACTCCAAGCTCCACCTCTGCCCCCCCCGACTGGGGCCTCGCCCGCTAGACCAATCGTTGACACCTCTGAGCCTGACGGTGGTGCTGCACCCGGAGGTATGTGCTCTCAAGGCTCGGCATGCGTTAGCGGCCATCAGTCGCCCACAGCTGCCGCTGATGATACAAAGCGGTCGCTGGAACAGGTGGTTAAGATGTTAGAGAAATGGACACCCGAACGTGTGAAACAACAGGACAGGCTGCTGTGCCCCGTGACTCTGGCCGCCTCGCCGCCCCCTCCTTCCCAGCGGCTCGGCCACTGGCCGAGCACCTTCAGGAGCTCCAGGAGCCGGACGCTGTGACTCGGGAAAAAGCATTACAGCGTAATATAAAGTGGTCCGTCGTCATCAAAAACGCCCTGTTTGAGGGTGAATGGCAGCCTGGGCAGTCCATGGATTTTCCTGTGATAACCAGGGCAAATGGCAAGACATGCTGGGACACCTGGGAGTTGAAACCCCTGGAGTGTGTGCAGAAGGCGGTTAAAGAATTCAGGATACGATCAGAACCCGCCAGGCAGATGCTAGATTGACTGTTTTCTGCCGATCGCTGCATGCCAGTAGACTGCCATAACTTGGCCAGGCCAGTCTTATCCTGACCCCTTCCCAGTTTCTCCTATGGGAAAGAGAATGGTTTCGACAGGTGAGCAAGGAAGTTGCTCGGCACCAGCGAGAGGGAGATCCCCTGAACGGGCTCATGCCCGACATTCTAACTGGCCAGGGCAACTACCAGTCTACCGAGGTACAGCTGCGCTTCCTTCAGGAACTTCACGATCTGTCTGCCGGTTTGGCATTGCAAGCCTTTTATACCACTCCTGGCTTAACGCCTGGTCCCTCCTATGCGGGAATCAGGCAGGGGACGAACTAGGAGTACAGGCACTTTATCGAATGGCTGTAGGCAGCTTTAACACGTGAAGGGGAGTTGGATGATAGCACCAAAGCAGGGCTGATCAAGAGTATGGCATTTGAAAATGCAATCCCAGGACCAGGGGCATTTTAGCCATGTTGCCCACAGGGGCATTGGAAGAAGACATGTTAGAGTGGGTGGCTTGTGCCCAGGGTCGGGAGCAGTACGCTCTTGTGGCAGACACTGTGCATGTGTCTAATCAAGCTACGGCAGGAGAATTAGCCCAAGCGGTAGGACATGCGATCGAGTCCACACTTGACAGAAAGATACTTCTTGTCTCAGCAAGACCGCGGAAGGGCTGTCTGATGCCACTGGGCTGCTATAGCTGCGGCCAGCTGGGTAACACGAGACGACACTGCTTGATCTCAGTGTGGTGCGACCTCTGCCAGTCTCCTGGCCATGCCACAGCAGTCTGCCAGACGGGAAACTTCAAAAACAGCGCAAGAAGCCACACAAAGATAACAGTAGCTGTGGCGCAGAACAAGACGAAGAGTACCTGGATACCCACCACCCAGCCACCAGTGGGAGCCTCAGGGTTGACCTGGCAACAGCAGTAAGTGTCACCTTGCAGGATACACAAGTCACGAAAATCCCTGCCACCGCTTCGGGTCCCCTTTCTATGTTGCAAGGCTCTTTAGGGGCGCTTCTCCTTGGACGGTCATCGGCCAGCCTCAAAGGTCTTATTGTGATACCAGGACTCATCGATGCTGACTATAAGGGGCTGATAGCAATAATGGTGTACACTATTGCCCGGCTCCTGTTTATCCCTGCTGGAAGTAAAATAGCACAACTTGTTGCATTCTCTAAACAACGGCCGTTGGCTCCCCCTGACAGTAAGCCACGGGTAAGAGGGTTTGGCTCCACCAGACCGGCAGTTTGCTTCACTAAGGTTCTGTCCCAGAGACCCATGATCATGCTAGAAGTGCCTGCCCATGGGGTGTCGGTGGAGCGCTATGGGTAAAATGACTCTTTGTTCACCAATATGGTTAGATGGTCATAACCCACTTTATTTCCATGATACAGTGACTTATATGCATTCTAGCAAGAGGCATGCTCCACCAAGATTGGTTACAATCAGAGGGTACAGGGTTACTTGTAAGGCATCAAAAGGTCAGCATACCATAACATTCTAAGGGTCAGCCCTTCAAACCACCTACTCCAGCCCACTTGGCTTTCTAACTCTGCCCACTGCCACTGTGTATGGGACGCTCACTTCTTTACAGTTTGATTTCCTGGGCTAGCAGCATCCCAAGGCCCTTTCTCAGCACAGTTGCTCATGTTTATCATTTCTGTGTCCTCAGCTAGCAAGAATTCTCCAACAGGCTTGGGACCTGTGCAATCTGGTCCAGACATTAAAAACATTCTGTACATGGCCACCAGTGACAATAATCCAACTTGGAGCCTTTGGCAGAGAGCTCCAAATGAGACACATGGTCTTCCACTTGGTTTCTGGGGTCGTAGCTACAGAGGTTCAGAGGCAAATTACACCCCAACAGAGAAAGAAATATTAGCAGCCTATCAAGGAGCGAAAGCAGCTTCTGAAGTGATTGGAACTGAGTCACAATTGCTTTTAGCTCCTAGACTGCCAGTTCTAAACTGGATGTTCAAAGGCAAAGGTTCAGCACCTCATCATGCCACAGATGCAACCTGGTCTAAATGGATGGCTTTGATAACCCAACGAGCACAAATGGATGAACTTGATCGACCTTGTCTGGTGGAGGTGATCACCAACTGGCCGGAAGGCACAGACTGTACCAAACCTCCAGAGGAGAAAATAACCCGTGCTGAAGAAGCTCCTCCCTATGGTGATCTCTCTGATCAGGAAAAGAACTATGCTTTGTTCACAGATGGTTCCTGTCGTCTTGTTGGGATCAAGTGAAGATGGAAGTCAGCAGTCTGGAGTCCAACCAGGAGAGTTACTGAAGCAAGAGATGGTTACAGTGAATCCAGTCAATTCGCTGAGGTAAAAGCTGTCCAACTTGTTCTTGATGTGGCTGAACATGAAAATTGGCCTATCCTTTACCTCTACACTGACTCATGGATGGTAGCCAATGCTCTATGGGGTTGGCTAAAGGACTGGAAAAAGAATCGTTGGCAGAGGAAAGGAAAGCCTATTTGGTGTGCTGATCTATGGCAGGACATTGATGCACGGCTGGAGAGAATTCCAGTGAAGGTGCGGCACGTAGACACACACATGCCTAAGAATAGAGCCACTGAGCAAAGCCAACACAACCAGCAGGCAGATAAAGCTGCTAGGATTTCTCAAGTTGATACCAACTCTGATCTTGACCTTGACTGGAAACACCAAGGTGAACTGTTCCTAGCTCGGTGGGCCCATGATTCATCTGGACATCAAGGCAGAGATGCAACATACTGATAGGTCAATTGACTTGTCCATGGATGCTATCACCCAAGTCATCCATGACTGTGACATTTGTGATGCTGTTAAGCAGGCTAAGCAAATCAAGCCCTTATGGTATGGTGTGAGATGGTCAAAGTACAAGTATGGTGAAGCCTGGCAGATTGACTACATCTCTTTACCTCAGTCTTGTTCTGTCAAGCTGTATGCGCTGACGATGGTAGAGGCCAGCACTGGATGTCTGGAAACCTATCTGTGGGAAAAACCGCTCGGTGGAGCGCTATGGGAAGATGAATCTATGTTCACCCATATGGTTAGATGGTCAAATCCACTTTATTTCCATGATACAATGACTTATATGCACTTCTAGCAAGAGGCGTGCTCCACCAAGATTGGTTAGTCAGAGGGTCCAGAGTTACATGTAAGGCATGCATAGGTTAACTTATCACAACATTCTAAGGGTCAGCCTCCATCACCACCCACTCCAGCCCCTTTGGTTATCTAGTCTCTGCCCACTGCAGCTTTGTGTGGGGTGCGCAGCTGTTTACAGCTCGATTTCCTGAACTAACTGGGAACCAAGGACATTCCCAGCACGGGTTGCTCATGTTTATCAATTCTTGTGTGCTGTGCTAACAAGAATTTCTCCAACACCTATCCAATTCCACATGCTACTGCACGTAACACCATTGTTGGTTTGGAGAGACAAATCATGTGGAGACATGGAACTCCAGAGAGCATCGAGACAGACAATGGCACTCATTTCAAGAACAATCTAGTGAAAAACTGGGCCAAAGAGCATGGTATTGAGTGGATCTACCACATATCCTACTATGCACCAGTTTCAGGGAAGACTGAGTGCTACAACAGTTTGCTGAAAACCACCCTAAAAGCCATAGGGGGTGGAACTCTGAAAAACTGGGATACAATCAGACTTGGTCCAAACAGTAGATGGTGATAAAGTTCCTGTTATATGTGAAAAGAATCTGTTAGGGAAAACTGTTTGGGTATTTTCACCTTCAAGTGAAGGGAAACCTGTCCAAGGGGTGGTGTCTGCTGAAGGTCCTGGTCACACCTACTGGGTGATGCAGGAGAATGGTGAAATCCAGTGTATTCCACAGAGAAATCTAACTTTAGCTGAGAGAGTCTAAATTCAGAGTGTATAATACAAGCTGTTAGGAGTTATCTGTTTTAGGTGCCATCGGCGTCCAACAATTGAAAGAAGCTACGAGAGAATCTACAGCATGTGAGCACGAACCCAATGTCACCTGGGAGTCCCTATTCTTGTCTCATCTGTGAGGAGACAAACTGTTCTGAGCTTTTGAATCCCCTACACCTTAGATAGCCAGAATGAAGTGTGAACTGAACTTGCTATATTCATTAGTGTAAATATTGGTATAGATTAGATCAGATAATTCTCAGCAAAACTCTGAGTGAAGTAGACATGGGTGGATTGTGCTAGTTTGAAGCGGGCTAGAATGTTTTGGTGAGAAGATCTAGATCATAGGATGTGAAAGGAAAACAATGGTGATGTTTACTCCCCTCAGAGTCTTGCTGAAGAAGAAATAAAAACATTAGATAACACTCTCGCCATTTTGTTACACTCTGATTTGGGCTGCTGACTGAGCTGCATCTCCCTAACCTCACCTTCCATTTGGCCTAACTAACCTTTGCTTCTCAACCTCTTGGCTGAACCTCTATTCTTCCTTAGGACTGGGTAAGGTTGAGAGCTCCTCCTGGGGACTCAGGTTTCTGGGAGGGGAGTTGTGTTTCTGTTTTATCTTTTACCTTTTATATTTCTGTCTATCACAGCATATACTGTAAATATCATCTTGTATATTGTGCTAGCTGTAAATAAATAGCTTCATTTATATTCCCAGAGCCGGCTGAGTCTAGTCTGGGTATTTTCTAAAGTGGGGGGGGGGCGGGGAATACCCAAACCATCACAACGATCGGCGAAGCAGTCGCCCCCCCTCCCTCCCCCCCTTGCTTTCAGAGTCTCAGCGGTCCAGACGAGCGATCATTCTGCTGGGCATGGCACCGGCAGAGCCACCCCCCCGACCTGCGGAGCTCAGCGGAGCCCATTCCCCCTTCCCCCCCCCCCCCGCTTGTGGTTCTGTTGTCGGTTTCATGCCCACATGCCCCCCCTCCTTCCTCCGTGCATGATGGAGCAGCGCGCTCAGCCCCCACCTTCTCCTGCCTCCTCCTGGCGCAGGCTCCGTGGGACACAGGCACCCTTCCCCCCCCCTTTCCTCCCCTCCTCTGCAGGACTGGAAGGCCTCCCCTGGCACGCGAGCTGTGAGCACGGCCACCTGCACCCCCCCAACCCTGCATCCTCTCAGCAGGAGATGGGCAGCTTGATTCTTAAAGTGACAGATTCGTATTTTTGTATCTTGCTACCTGAATGATTATTCATGTCAATCTTGATGATGTTTCTATCCTTTTGATTGTACTGGATCTTAGAGGTTAGGAGTTTACTGGATAGGATGTTAAATGATTACTGATTGTGCCAGAATTTTTAGGAGGATCTTATTCCCCCCTCTGTGCTGATTCTGACTCTGCTGTGGTACCACATTTCTTGAATTTTCTTTGCTTTTTCTCCTATTTCCTTCATTTCCTAGATCTTTAAGTTGCTAAGATAATATAGTTAAGGCTAAGAGTTTGTAATATCACAATTGAAGGATTTTAGCATATAGGAATATTATAGATTATTTTTAAGATTTTTTCTGTATATTTTGATACCATTAGGAGCATGTACAAACAAAAAAAAAAAAAGAAAAAAAAGGGGGGGGAAAGGGAGGTTGAAAGACAAGGAAGGAGGTACGAAGAAAGTCTGCAGTTTCTCTAGAAACATCACACAGACAAGATCAATGGATTTGTTAGCCTAGGCACTGAATATGTTTGATTTTGGTTTTGTATTTATTTGTGTTTGACCATTTATCTTCACAGGCCTTAAATGGAGACCAGCCTGTTTTCTTAAAGTGAGCAAAAGTCTTGCTCAGATGGCAGAATTTTGGCAAGATGTTGAAAGGAGTATTGAAATGATGGTTATATGTGTATGGATTGTAAGGTTTTGATCATGGTTAACGAATGTGGGTATTTTCATGAGTTTTCAGTGATTCTCGTTTAATGGAATAGGTAACAACAAAATACAGATTCGGTTTAGCACCTGTTGTAAAGGCCAAAGCCCACTTAATTGGCACAGATGGCAACGTGCTTGTTATCTTTTTGCAAGGGCCCTGCAAAAGGATGAGAAACACTGCCTTAAATTTTTCAGAAATAAATAAGGAACTGTGGGGATAGGCCTAATAGGAAGCCTGAAGGTAACATCTAGGGCATATCTTTTTATCGTATTTAGAAATTAGTAGTTCTTAAGCACAGTACACAGACGCAACTCATAGCTAAGGAATATAATGAAAACATCAAGATTTCTGAGAATTATGGAGTGAATCCAGAACAATGGGAGTCTGAGGAAGAATATTGGACAGCGGATACATCTGTGACTCTACAACATCAACTGCCACACAGAACCAACAAAGACATGATGCATATGCACTCTCCTGTGACTGTGACGTTCATCTGGACTTTTGGGTTTTTGAACGTTTGACTTACTGTCGCTTGCAGAACAGGTTTTTGGGATTGTTAGCTGAGCTTGGGTGGTTAGCTTGCCAGACTATTGCCACTAGCAAAAAGGCTCTAACAGATGTATTGTCTTTTAACTTTAGCATTATTGATTTACACCTGTGTCAAACACAGCCTATGTGAGATCAGACCTGGGTTGCTCAAAAGAAAAAAAAAAGGGGTACTGTGGGAGAATTCTCCCACTAGCAGGACATGAGCTGGTAAACATGAGAGCTGGTGCTGAGAAGTGTCCTTGAGCCCATTTCTGGCTCAGGAAGCCAAGCTGTAAACAATGAGCAACCCACACACACCTGCAGGGGGCTGAGCCTGCCAGCCCCCTGGGGCAGACACCACAGGTTGTTTTGACACAGGGCAACCTATCTGCAACTTACACATAACTCTGAGCCAATCTGTACTGTCCACTTGTGCCAGCCCCAGGCTGACTGTGCACACCTTTTTCTGAGTACTATATAAGCTGCACTGCCCTAATAAAGTTGTACTGTACTGCATAGCTAGCTGCTGAGTCGACTCGTCAGTACCCCAGTCTCACCTCTCACCAGCGTCCTGCCTTCGACAACAGATTGATTGTCTGCTCAACCTGGTGGCTGAACTCAAGGGAGAGGTGGAATGACTGAAGGCTGAAAGGGAAGGTACAAGAGAGCAACATGCTCTGCAGTCCCCCTTGCCAGAGGGAGACGAACAGAGCAACCAAGAAGAATGGATGCAGGTGCCTGCCAGAAGGGGCAAGGGAAAACCCTTCCAGCCATCTTCACATCCCCAGCTGCCCTTACATAACAGATATAGGGCACTACAGGTTGAGGATGAGGTGATCCTGGAGCAGGCAGAAGCATCACCGGCTGGGAGGGCAACTGAGAGAAATCAGTTGCCCCCTTGCATCAGAACAAGTACCCAGAAGAAAAAGAGGAGGGTAATTGTTATTGGTGATTCCCTTCTGCAGGGAACAGAGGGCCCCATATGCCGGCCAGACCCCTTCCACAGGGAGGTCTGCTGCCTCCCTGGAGCCCGGGTCAGGGATGTTACCAGGAGGCTGCCTACTGTAGTGCAGCCCTCTGATTACTATCCCTTATTAGTTATACAGGCAGGAAATGATGAGATTAATAACAGAGGGCTAAAAGCTATCAAAAGGGACTTTAAGACACTGGGGAAAGCAGTTGAGGGAGCAGGGGCACAGGTAATCTTTTCATCTATACCCTTAGTTACAGGCTGGAATACAGAGAAGAACAGGAAAGCATATTTGATGAACAAGTGGCTCAGAGGTTGGTGCCTCCAACATAACTTTGGATTCTTTGATCTTGGGGAACGTCATCTTGCCACAGGTCTGCAATCAGCAGATGGGATACAACTATCACAGAAGGGGAGAAGGACCCTGGCACATAAGCTGGCTGGGCTTGTTGAGAGGGCTTTAAACTAGAATGGAAGGGGGAGGGGGTTAAACATGACAGCACCAGAGATAAATCAAAGGGAATTGAGGATGGTAGGCTAGAGCTAGGAGTAAAAGCAGCAGCCCAGCTGAAGTGCATGTACACTAATGCACGCAGTATGGGTAACAAACAAGAGGAGCTGGAAGCTTTGGTGCTGGAGGAAAACTATGATATTGTCGCCATCACTGAAACGTGGTGGGATGGCTCACATGATTGGTGTGCTGTAATCAATGGCTACAGACTCTTCAGGAGAGACAGGCAAGGGAGAAAGGGCGGGGGAGTGGCTCTGTGTATTAGGGATGCTCTGGATGTCATGGAGGTAGAAATCAAGGATGATCAAGTTGAGTCATTATGGGTGAGACTTAAGGCGAAGGCCAACAAGGCTGATATCCTGGTTGGAGTCTGTTACAGACCACCCAACCAGGAAGAAGAGGTTGATTTATTACTCTTAAAGCAACTGGAGGCTGCCTCAAGATCACCTGCCCTTGTTCTGGTGGGCGACTTTAACCTACCAGACATCTGCTGGGACTTAAACACTGCAGAGAAGAAGCAGTCTAGAAGGTTTCTGCAATGTGTGGAAGACAACTTCCTATCCCAGCTGTTACGTGAGCCTACCAGGGGGGCAGCCCTGCTTGACCTGCTGCTCACAAATAGAGAGGGGCTGGTAGGGGATGTGGTGGTTGGAGGCTGCCTGGGGTCCAGTGACCATGAAATTATAGAGTTTTCAATACATGGAGAAACCAGGAGGGGCATCAACAGAACCTCCACACTGGACTTCCGAAGGGCAGACTTCAGCCTATTTAAGGAACTAATTCAGAAAGTTCCTTGGGAAAGAGCCCTTAGAAACCAAGGGGTCCAGGAAGGTTGGACCTACTTCAAGAAAGAACTCCTGCAGGCACAGGAGCAGGCAGTGCCACTGAGCCGGAAGATGAGCCGACGAGGGAGGCAGCCAGGCTGGATGGGCAGGGAGCTGCTGAAGGAATTAAAGATTAAAAAGAGAGTGTATCACCTTTGGAAAAGAGGGGAGGTGTCCCAGGAGAAGTTCAAGGAAGTTGCTAGGTCTTGTAGAGGAAAAATTAGAGAGGCAAAAGCCCACTTGGAGCTCAGGCTGGCCACGGCTGCCAAGGAAAATAAAAAGTGTTTCTTTAAATATATGAATGGCAAGAGAAGGGCCAAGGACAACCTCCAGTCCTTGTTAGATAGAGAGGGGAACGTAGTGACAAAGGATGAGGAAAAGGCAGAGGTGCTTAACACCTTCTTTGCCTCAATCTTCACTAGTGGGACAGGTTGTCTCCAGGACAGCTGGACTCCTGAAGTGGTGGATGGAGTCAGGGACCAGTACAGTCCCCCTCTAATCCATGAGGAAGCAGTAAGGGACTTGCTGCGTCATTTGGATACTCACAAGTCCATGGGACTGGATGGGATCCACCCTAGGGTGCTGAGAGAGCTGGCAGCTGAGCTGGCCAAGCCACTCTCCATCATTTATCAGCAGTCCTGGCTCACTGGAGAGGTCCCTGAAGACTGGAAGCTGGCCAATGTGATTCCAATACACAAGAAGGGTCGTAAGGAGGAGCCAGAAAACTACAGACCTGTCAGCCTGACCTCAGTGCCAGGCAAGGTCATGGAACAGGTCATCTTGGGTGCCATCACAAAGCACCTACAGGATGGCCAAGGGATCAGGCCCAGCCAGCATGGGTTTAGGAAGGGCAGGTCCTGCCTCACCAACCTGATCTCCTTTTATGATCAGGTTACCCGCCTGGTGAATGTGGGGAAGGCTGTGGATGTAGTCTACTTGGATTTCAGCAAAGCCTTTGACACTGTCTGCCACAAGAAGCTCCTAGCCAAGCTGGCAGCTCATGGTTTGGACAGATTCACTCTGTGCTGGATCAAGAACTGGCTGCATGACAGAGCTCAGAGAGTGGTGGTGAATGGTGCCACATCCAGTTGGCAGCCAGTCACTAGTGGTGTTCCCCAAGGATCAGTGCTGGGCCCAGTCCTGTTCAATATCCTTATTGATGATCTGGACGAAGGCATTGAGTCCAGCATCAGTAAGTTTGCAGATGACACCAAGCTAGGAGCAGGTGTTGATCTGTTGGAAGGTAGGAGAGCCCTGCAGAGGGACCTGGACAGGCTGGATGGGTGGGCAGAGGCCAATGGGATGAGATTTAACAAGGCCAAGTGCAGGGTTCTGCACTTTGGCCACAACAACCCCAAGCAGCGCTATAGGCTGGGGACTGAGTGGCTGGAGAGCAGCCAGGAGGAAAGGGACCTGGGGGTACTGATAGATAGTAAGCTGAAGATGAGCCAGCAGTGTGCCCAGGTGGCCAAGAGAGCCAATGGCATCCTGGCCTGCATCAGGAACAGTGTGGCCAGTAGGACAAGGGAGGTTATTCTTCCCCTGTACTCAGCACTTGTCAGGCCACACCTTGAGTACTGTGTCCAGTTCTGGGCCCCTCAATTCAAGAAAGATGTTGAGGTGCTGGAACATGTCCAGAGAAGGGCAACAAAGCTGGTGAGGGGCCTGGAGCACAAATCCTATGAGGAGAGGTTGAGGGAGCTGGGCCTGTTTAGCCTGGAGAAGAGGAGGCTCAGGGGTGATCTTATTACTGTCTACAACTACCTGAAGGGGCATTGTGGCCAGGTGGGGGGTGGCCTCTTCTCCCAGGCAACCAGCAATAGAACAAGGGGACACAGTCTCAAGTTGTGCCAGGGTAGGTATAGGCTGGATATTAGGAAGAAGTTCTTCACAGAGAGAGTGATTCCCCATTGGAATGGGCTGCCCAGGGAGGTGGTGGAGGCACCGTCCCTGGGGGTCTTCAAGAAAAGACTGGATGAGGCACTTAGTGCCATGGTCTAGTTCACTGGATAGGGCTGGGTGATAGGTTGGACTGGATGATCTTGGAGGTCTCTTCCAACCTGGTTGATTCTATGATTCTATGAACAGTCTGCAAAAGAAGTGGTGTCTTGGGTTAAAATGCAGGTTCCCAGAGAATCTAATAAATTTAATAGACCCAATGACAATTTATAGAATTTATAGAGTGCCCTCCCCTCTTCCCCCTCCTTTTCCCAAAAGACAGGGAGAGAGAGAAAGGTAGGGACACCCAAATAAATCAATCTCACTCGATTTGGAAGTAAAAAAGGAAAAGTTTAACAATAACTTAGAAAAGGTATTGGAGGTAGGGGAGTTGACAAAGGATAAGGAAGGGAAAACAGCAAAATACAAAAAAGGGATGGATACAACTCGAGTAATGTGATGGTGTCTCTGCCTCGTGGCTGCCACGTGGTGTGCTGGTATGCAGTATGAGTGTGTGTGGTCAAGAGGGAGCGCAGGAAAAGAGGAAGAGACAGGGAGGTCCTGTCTCTTTTATACCACAGGAAGTGGGGGGAGTGGGCTAACCATCACCTGGAGTGTGGCCCACCCCTGGGGAGGGGCCAAGACCCCCAGGGTCAGGTTCAGGGTTACTCCCCCAGGAGTGTTAACCCTAAACATTCCACCCCTTGGTTAGACCACTTCCACCTTCCTACGAACAGTCTTCTTCTCCAAAGATGCGAAAAGTGTCCATGGGTTAAGAGTTCGTGAAGTCCTTCTTGGTCCCCGGCTGTATCCCAAGGTGATGTGCTCCTCTGGTCCGGTGCAGGTTGGTGAGGTGTGAGCAGGACAGGAACGGAAGAAAAGTCAGTGAAACAGGAACAGTTCTTGTTGGAACTCAGGAAAGAGTCTTTTCCCTCTGTGAAGAAAACATCAGGAACAGTCTCTCACTGCAGGGCATCAGTGACAAATCAGGTGCAGGGTTCTGGTTGGACGCCTCGTTGTGATGCGATGCTGTAGGACTCTGGATAGCTGCTGCTGTGATGTAGGTTCTGTTGGACGCCGTGTAGTGGTGAGGGTATAACTACAAAAACAACTTGTAACCCCTTATGAACTATAATACAACTATTGCACAACTATGATACAACTATTATACAACTATAATACAAGATAACCTGAAATATCTGGAACACATGGAATCAACTCTGAAATTTCAAACCTTTTCAGCTAAAGAGAGGTTTCTCTGAGGGACACACTCGATAACACCAGTTTCCAGCATTACCCAGTATGTGTGACCAGGACCCTCTGCAGATACCACCCCTTTGATAGGTTTTCCCCCACCAGAGGCAGGAGCAACCCA
This sequence comes from Pogoniulus pusillus, assembly GCF_015220805.1. Taxonomy (NCBI): domain Eukaryota; kingdom Metazoa; phylum Chordata; class Aves; order Piciformes; family Lybiidae; genus Pogoniulus; species Pogoniulus pusillus. The sequence goes on from NC_087308.1 coordinate 4,979,625, forward strand.
CACAGTCTTTCCCAGTAGATTCCTTTCACAGACTACAGGAACTCCATCTCCCTCAACTATGGGCAGTAGGGCAGACTGAGCAGGACCAGCTCTCTTAACTGATCCCCTGCTGTTCACCAGCCAAGTGGCTTCTGCAAGGTGCTTCTCCCAGTTTCTGAGAGTTCCACCTCCCATAGCCTTCAGGGTGGTTTTCAGCAGGCCATTGTGTCGCTCAATCTTTCCTGCAGCTTGTGGGTAGTATGGGATGTGATAAACCCATTCTATCCCATGCTCTTTTGCCCAGTTGCTTACAAGGTGGTTCTTGAAATGGGTCCCATTGTCTGACTCAATTCTCTCTGGGGTACCGTGTCTCCACAGGATGTGTCTCTGCAGGCCCAGAATGGTGTTACGGGCAGTAGCATGAGGTACTGGGTAGGTTTCCAGCCACCCCGTGCTTCCCTCCACCATGGTTAACACATACTGCTTGCCACTGCGAGACCGAGGCAGAGTGATGTAATCGATCTGCCAGGCCTCCCCATACCTGTACTTTGACCACCGTCCCCCATATCACAAAGGCTTCATGCGCTTAGCTTGCTTTATGGTGGCACAGATGTCACATTCATGGATAACCTGAGTTATGGCCTCCATGGATATGTCCACGTATCTCTCTCGGGCCCATTGGTATGTGGCATCTCTTCCTTGGTGGCCAGAAGAGTCATGTGCCCACCGAGCTAAGAACAGTTCACCTTTGTGTTTCCAGTCCAGGTCAATCTGGCAGATGTGGGCAGCCAGGTCAGCTTGGTGGTTATGCTGCTGTTCTTCAGTGGCTCTGCTCTTTGGGATGTGAGCACTGATGTGTCGGATTTTAACTGGTAGTTTGTCCAGGCGTGCAGAAATGTCTTGCCAGAGATCAGCAGCCCAAATAGGCTTCCCTTTTCTCTGCCAATCATTTCTCTTCCACTCCTTCAGCCACCCCCATAAGGTATTTGCTACCATCCATGAGTCGGTGTAGATGTATAGCATTGGCCACTGCTCTCGTTCTGCAATGTCCAGGGCCAGCTGGATGGCTTTCACCTCAGCATACTGGCTGGATTCACCTTCTCCATCTCTTGCCTCTGCAACCCTGCGTGTGGGGTTCCAGATGGCAGCCTTCCATCTCCGCTTGCTGCCTACCAGGCGGCAGGATCCATCTGTGAACAGAGCATATGCCTTTTCCTCCTCAGGGAGGTCACTGTATGGGGGGGCTTCCTCGGCACGGGTCACTGCCTTCTCTTCTGCTGGTTTTCCAAAGTCAGTGCCCTCTGGCCAGTTGGTGATGACCTCTACAACGCCTGGGCGCTCGAGAGTCCCCATCCTAGCCCTCTGAGTTATCAGAGTCATCCACTTACTCCAAGTGGCATCTGTGGCATGGTGCAGTTGAACCCTTCCCTTTAAACATCCAAGTCAGGACTGGAAGCCTTGGAGCTAAAAGGAGTGGTGACTCCATCCCAATCACCTCAGAGGCAGCTCTAACTCCCTCATAGGCAGCTAGGATTTCTTTCTCTGTGGGGGTATAATTGGTCTCTGAGCCTTTGTACGCCTTGCTCTAGAACCCGAGTGGGCGGCCTCGTGTCTCATCAGGAGCTTTCTGCCATAGGCTCCAGCTAGGACCATTCTCACCGGCTGCTGTGTAGATAATGTTCTTAATCTCTGGGCCGGTTCGAACTGGTCCCAAGGCCATGGCATGGACCACCTCTCGTTTGATCTGGTCAAATGCCACCTGCTGCTCAGGTCCCCACCCAAAGTTATTCCTCTTTCTTGTAACGTCAAAGAGGGGTTTCACAATTTGACTGTACCCGGGAATGTGCATCTTCCAAAAGCCCACATACCCCAGGAAGGATTGTGTCTCCTTCCGGTTAGTGGGTTCCACCATAGCGGCCACTTTATTCACCACATCCATAGGGATGTGGCATCAGCCATCCTGCCATCGAACTCCCAGGAACTGGATCTCTCTGGCAGGCCCTTTCACTTTGCTTCTCTTAATGGCAAAACCTGCATCCAACAGGATATTAATGATCTTCTCACCCTTCTCGAAGACCTCCTCTGCTGTCTCACCCCATACAATGATGTCATCGATGTACTGCAGATGTTCCGGAGCTCCACCCTTCTCCAGTGCAGTCTGGATGAGGCTATGGCAGATTGTAGGGCTGTGCTTCCACCCTTGAGGCAGTCTGTTCCAGTGGTACTGGACTCCTCTCCAGGTGAAGGCAAACTGTGGCCTACATTCTTCTGCAATGGGGATGGAGAAGAAAGCATTAGCAATGTCGATTGTGGCATACCATTTGGCCTCCTTCGTTTCCAGTTCATACTGCAGCTCCAACATATCAGGCACGGCTGCGCTGATCGGAGGAGTCACTTTGTTCAGGCCTCGGAAGTCCACAGTCAGTCTCCATTCCCCAGTCTCCTTCCGCACTGGCCATATCGGGCTGTTGAAGGGCGAGTGGCTCTTGCTGATGACAAGCTGCTGCTCCAGGCGGCGAATCAGCTGCTGTATGGGTAGCAGGGAGTCTCTGTTGGTGCGGTATTGCCTGCAATGAACTACATGAGAAGCAATAGGTAACTTAACATCTTCCACCTTGTGGGTACCAACCACGGAAGGGTCATCTGACAAGCCAGGCATGATAGACAGCTGCTCTTTGTCTGCAGTCTCTACAGCTGCTATGCCAAATGCCCACTTGTTCCCCTTCGGATCTTTAAAGTACCCTTCCCGGAGAAAGTCGATCCCCAGGATGCAAGGTGCATCAGGGCCAGTTACTATGGTGTGCTTCTCCCACACATTCCCGGTGAGGCTTATCACAGCCTGCAGCACAGTCAACTCCTGAGACCCCCCTGTGACTCCTGAAATTGTAATAGTTTCTGTCCCCCTGTGGCTGGAGGGGATCAGAGTGCATTGGGCACCGGTGTCTACCAACGCTCTGTACTTCTCGGCTTCAGAAGTGCCAGGCCATTTCACAAACACATCCCAATATACTCTGTTATCCCTGGCCTCCGCCAGGGCGTGTGTTCCTTAGAGCTGAGACTTGCACCCATTCTGAAGGTGAAGAGCAGTCATCCTCTGCCTTCTGCAGTTCAGAGAAAGAGGCTTTTAGCTCATTCACTTCTTGGGTGAGGGTCTCTACAGTGGCAATTAAGGTTTTCCTCAACAAACTGTCTTCAAACTGTCTCAGGTCATTCACAATCTCCCTGATTGTGGGAAGGTTGTTGGGGTCTCTGCCCAGCAGCAGTGCTCCCAGTGTAGGGGCATATGTGGAAGGGGCAGACTGTGTCAGTTTCTTTAAGAGTGCTGGCTTCATGCGGACATCATCAGGGTCCGAGGGCATCTGGCCGGCTCCATAGATTATCTCCTGCACAGTCATTTGCCTCAGGTATGAGATACCCTGTTCCATATCTGTCCATTTAAGGGGATGGAAAATCATGTCATCCTTAGTCGGGTACCTGTACCTGACAGCTATCAGAAGCCTGGCCCAAAGTGAGTGGGTACCATCCAGTCTTCCCAGCTCTTTATCTACACCCCCATCCCTCGACAAGGATCCCAGCTGCTTTGCCTCCCTCTGATCTAGGTCCACGGTTTCTGCTCCTGCATCCCAACATTTCAAAAGCCAGGCTAAAAGGGACAGTCCGTTTGCCCTTGCATACTCCTGCCTTGTGTGCCTGATTTCCTTTCTGGGCGTGGAGCTGATAAGGATAACTCCATTATCAGGTCCATTTCCAGCTGGTTGCTGTTGCTGGGGGGTGCTGGTTCCCGAAGAGGTCCCTTGCCCTGGATCTGTGTCTGTGGGAGGGTTCGGGTTTGATCTGACTTGCTGCGTGGTAATGGGAGCCAGGTGGAGGGGGCTGGGCTGTGGGGGCAGGGTCCGGGGGGCTGCTCTGGGCGGGACCGGGGGCGGAGCCGCGCTAGGGGCGGTGCTGGTGCTCGGGGCTGCCGGACCCGTTGGACCGGTCTGACCTGTCGCCCACCCCCCGCAGTTGCAGCTCAGGCAGTGTGCACCACCCCTCCCCCTAAGCATCCCAATGGCGGCGCCCACCCGGGGTCTCCACGTGTTCCAGCTCAGAGCTACATTGTAAATTCCCAAACCCACATTTACACACAGTGAAATAACAGCTATCCAGTACCATTTCTCCCCCAAAATATCTGGAGCTTCTGTGTCCCAACACATATACTCAGACTGATTCCATGTTCCAGAAACATTTCTAAACACAGTGAGATTACTAACAGAATTCAGGAAATAGGCATAGACTCGGACAGGCAAATGCTTAGAATATTCCCAGACCATATCAATGACAATCCAGAAGACATGGTAACTTATAAACTTTAACAGCCAGGCCCAAAACAGCCATGCAAAAGCATGAATGATTAAGACTCTCAGAATATCCATTTTTTAACTTCCAAATCTTCTCTGAAAGAATTCTTTCTACCTAGCCCCACATTGAGACGTCAAATAAATTGTCTTGGGTTCAAATGCAGGTTCCCAGAGACTCTTATAAATTTTGTAGACCCAATGACAATTTATAGAATTTATAGAGTGCCCTCCCCTCTTCCCCCTCCTTTTCCCAAAGATAGGGAGAGAGAAAAGAGATAAGTACACCCCAATAAATCAATCTCACTCGATTTGGAAGTTAAAAAAAGGAAAAGTTTAACAATAACTTAGAAAAGGTATTGGAGGTAGGGGAGTTTACAAAGGATAAGGAAGGGAAAACAGCCAAATGCAAAAACGGGATGGATACAACCCGAGTAATGTGATGGTGTCTCTGCCTCGTGGCTGCCACGTGGTGTGCTGGTATGCAGTATGAGTGTGTGTGGTCAAGAGGGAGCACAGGAAAAGAGGAAGAGACAGGGAGGTCCTGTCTCTTTTATACCACAGGAAGCGGGGGGAGTGGGCTAACCATCACCTGGAGTGTGGCCCACCCCTGGGGAGGGGCCAAGACCCCCAGGGTCAGGTTCAGGGTCACTCCCCCAGTAGTGTTAACCCTATACAAGTGGTCTGATTGTCGCCCCAGAAAAGATACAGCAGCAGAGCCCTTGGAATTATTTGGGCTGGAAAATTACTGAGACCACAATCAGACCTCAAAAGATTGACATACACACAGCCTTGAAAACACTGACAGATGTCCAAAAGTTTATGGGTGATGTTCAGTGGGTCCAAAAGATAGTGGGAATAACCAATGAGGACTTAGAACCATTGCTGCCTCTGTTGCAGGGCACAGATGCGCACAGGCGCATCTCCTTAACGACCCAACAGCAGTTGGCAGTCAAGTTGATAGCTGATAAATTCTTGACCGGTGTATCCTCTCATCGCCTTGCCGACCAACCCCTAGTGCTTCTATGTGTCAATAGGCAGCGACATCCTTTTGCACTCATTGCTCAGTGGCAAAAAGAAGATGGGGAAATTGCTAGGGGCAGGAGAGATGCCAGTGCCACTGACAATGAGTGGAAGATCATAGAATAGGTATTCTTGCCCACTCATCCAAAGAACACCATACAGACCCGTGCAGAGGCACTTGCTGAACTAATTAAAAGGGGTAGGCTTAGAGTCATTGAAATCGATGGAAAGGAGCCAACTATGATTTATGTACCATTGACCAGTGATCAGCTGGACTGGTGCCTCTACAACTCTGCACTGTTACAGGATGCCCTGTTGGGGTTTACAGGGAAGATAAATAATACGTATCCAGCTGGAAGGACCTGGCAGGTGGTTAAAGACCTACAGTGGTTTAGAATTCCAAAATTAAGCCCCATACCTGTACTCGGACAAACAGTATACACAGATGTGGGAAGGGGAAAAAGGAAAGCAGTAAGTACATGGTATAATGGTGATCGACGGCATCATCACCTTATGGTAGGAACTAGAGATGACTCCCTACAGACTCTAGAATTAACAGCAGTAGTGTGGGCATTTAAAAACTGGGCACAATAGCCATTGAATGTGGTCACTGACTCTCTTTATGTTGCAGGTGTAGTCGCCGGAATTGAAGATTCTTTGCTAAAAGCACCAAAAAGGGAAAGACTACTGTAGGGTCGCGCGCTGTGAGCCAGGAACAACTGATAACCTTGGAGGAGTTACACCATAAACCTTGGGCTAGAGCTGCGTAAAATGACACCTACTTAATTGATAAGAAAGAGGAATTTACGACACATTGACCTAATTTTATTGCAGGGTCTGTTGTACTGATAAGGAGTCAGAGCGTATGGTTTCTTGTACTGATAAGAGATCTTAGCTAAGCAGAAATTGTGAAATTTTAGCAAGAAGCTGAGTTGGAATAGCCAATCAGCAGTATACGCAAAAAGCTTAATGAACCAATCACTGAGAGCCTTCTGTATGGAGTAGAACTGTATTGACTATAAAAGATAGTGGATTTGTTACAATAAACGGAACTTTCTTGGCATCCAAGAGTCTCCCCGTCCCTCTGTTGCGACAAATGGTGACCCCCGACGTGATTACGAAGGGACCCTGACGTGACGACAGGCTATCAACTGCGAAAATAAGGCAGCCGGTCGCAAGTCTCCGAGGACCGAGGAGGAAGACTGGAAGAAGTCTTAAAGGGTGGCCACCCGTCTTGTCCCCGCCAAGGATTGGCAGGTGAGCTCGGAGAAACCGTTTAATATGGGTAATCATAGTTCCCATGAAGAAAGGGACGTTTATAAAATGATGAAAGAATTAATGAAGAAACATAATAAGGACATATCGGGCCATGAACTGAAATTGATACTAAACTGGGTCCGGGATAAATTTTCAGATGTCACCTCGGTAAACATCTTTGAGCATGACTTTTGGGATCGTGTGGGGGTTCGACTATGGGACCTTGGGACGAGGGGAGACTCTGATGCTCTAAAGCTGCTTTCCCCATGGCGGAAAGTGTACGAAGGAGTTAAACATCAGACTCTAGGAAAGGAGGCGACACCACCGTCAGCTCCTCCTTTAAGCGGTGAAAGTCCGAGTGGGGCTCTAAACCCCCCGGAGAAAAAGAAAGAGACCAAACACATAAATACGACTATTGCCGCTCAATCAACACCTCCTAGTGAGGATCCCTTCGAACCCGATCCCTTTGATCCTGAGCAAGAGCCAGACTTGTTTCCCGATGACTACGATCCAGGCATGATATGGGTTACGATTAAAAAACAAGCTCTGGAGGCTGGGGACGTGGACATGGCTTCTGCCATTCAAATCCCCCCGTGCCCTCCACGCCGTAAGTTTGGCTGAAATAACCCTTTTGTGGCCCCGGTAACATACCCCGCCAGAGGAGACCCTGTCTGGGGGCCGCTTAACTTTTCCATCACAAAAGAACTGAGGAGAGTTGCTGCCGAGAACGGCTTGGGCTCGCATTACTTCACGGGACTGTTAGAATCAGTTTGTGAAGGGCAGGTACTTACTCCTTTCGATGTAAAAACTTTGGCTCGTCTTCTCTTAAACTCATCGCAATACATGCTGTGGGAATCTGCCTGGAGGCAGGGGGTAGAGAAGGTGCTGCAACAATTTGCCGCCAGCAACAATCAGGCTCTGCAGGCTATGATCGCAGACCACCTCCTGGGAACGGGGCAGTTTTTGGACCCAACAGCTCAGGTGAGAGACTGCCCGAGAGAAGCCTTAATCGCTACCACACAAGAGGCTAAGAGAGCCTTCTTAAAAATTCCAGATGTAAATAAACCGCAGAGGGCCTTCACTATAATCATACAGGGACCTAAAGAGCCTTACATGGACTTTATTTCAAAACTACAAGGGGCTCTGGAGAAACAGATCGATAATTTGGAAGCCAGAAATATTCTGCTGCTTAAGTTGGCAGTCAAGAATGCCAATGCAGACTGCAAAAGACTCCTAAAGTCTCTACCAAATCCAAATCCTACCTTGGTGGAGATGATGGAGGCGTGTAACTGCTTCAGAACTTCAGAATATAAATATGAAACAATGGCAAATGCCTTTGCGGCAATGAGGGGGCCAATACAAGCATCAACAGAAGAATTGACTTGCTATGGGTGTGGACAAAGAGGCCACATAAAAAAGAATTGCTTTAAAACACCCATCTGCAGTAGATGCAATAAGGGCAGACACCTCACTAGTCAATGCCGCTTGAAATTTAACAAGCAAGGTCAGCCGATCTCACAGCAGGGAAACTGGAGGCAGAGCGCGGGACAGCACCGCGCTCAGACACAAATCCCTCAGCCGCAGACAACACAGCTACCGCTGATAAACTTGGTCTTGAACGAGCAACCAGCGGCAGTGCCGGATTGGATTTGTCAACCCAGTACACAGTTGTCATAACTGACTCTTCTGTGCATCTCTTAGAGACAGTCTTTCAGGGACCACTGCCAGAGGGAATGTTCGCCTTCGTAATAGGAAGATCGTCGACTACTTTAACGGGTCTTTTTGTGCTGCCCGGCATTATCGACAATGATGCCTTGGAAATCAAGATCATGGCATGGACACCTACACTGCCCTGTGAGGTACCGGCGGGCAGTAAGATCGCACAACTTATTTTGTTCCCCTTGGACAGTGTTTCTCCATCCACAGGTGTTACCAGACAAGGTGCTTTTGGTTCCACGGGCCAACCCCAGGTTCTATGGACACAAACAATATCAAAAGATCGACCTATGAAACAGTGTCTAACGAAACAGGACGGTCAGCAGGTGTCTGTTACAGGACTTATAGATACCGGAGTAGATGTTACAGTAATATCTCGAGCTAAATGGCCTCGTCAGTGGCCACTTACTCATACCTCTCAGCCATTAGCAGGGGTGGGGGGGTGTGGGAAACAGCTATCAAAGTGTGGGGATTGTTCAAATTGTTGGACCTGAGGGTAGAATAGCTAACATTCGACCATATGTAATGCCCATACCACTGGTCTTGTGGGGAAGAGACGTTTTGTCTCAATGGGGAATACAATTGGAATCGCTTTTTTAATAGGGGCCACTGAAGAAGGGCGCGAGACCCCAAAATTAAAATGGAAAAAACAAGACCCAGTGTGGGTCAATCAGTGGCCCTTATCAAAAGAAAAGCTTAGCGCCCTGGAACAACTAGTCCAAATTCAATTGAAAAAAGGACATCTGATTCCTACTTTTAGTCCTTGGAACACCCCCGTTTTTGTAATACAGAAGAAAACAGGAAATTGGCGTTTAATTCAGGACCTGCGAAAAATAAATGAAACAATGGAAACTATGGGACCCTTACAGCCGGGTCTCCCTTCTCCAACAATGATCCCCCGAGACTGGCATTTAATGGTGATTGATTTAAAAGATTGCTTTTTTGACATTCCACTGCACCCTGAGGACACTCCTAGATTTGCATTCTCAGTGCCAAGCATTAACATGGGTGAACCGCTAAAACGCTATCATTGGACTGTGTTACCTCAGGGCATGAAAAATAGTCCCACTATATGTCAATGGTATGTGGCAAAGATACTCACTCCTGTGCGTTCGGAGTACCCTACTGTTACATTGTATCATTACATGGATGATTTGCTCATTGCTGCAGCATCAGAAGACGAGTTAAAAAATGCTACACAAGCTACTATGCAGGCAATTCAGGGGGCAGGTCTACATGTTTCTTTAGAAAAGATCCAAAAGACAGAACCGTATAATTATTTGGGGTGGAGGATCACAAATCAGTCAATTACACCACAAAAAATATACATAGATGTCCAAATTAAGACCCTTAATGATGTTCAAAAGCTTTTGGGCTCTATAAATTGGATACGACCTCTTTTAGGGATCTCTAATCAGGAATTAGCCCCATTGTTTGACCTATTGAAAGGGGATACTAACTTGTTAGCCCCGAGGAAACTGACGCCTTCTGCAGAAACAGCATTGAGCAAGGTTCATGATGCGATTTCGGAATGAAAAGCTTTTCGATGGGATCCTGATTTACCTGTTTACTTAATAGTCTTAAAAGATGATGACAAATTTTCAGGGATGATTTTTCAATGGGACATTAAGATGAAAGATCCTTTGTTGATCATAGAATGGGTCTTTTTACCCCATCAGTCTTCAAAGACAATTTGGCAACTCTCAGAAATGCTTTCACACATTGTTATGAAAGCCAGGAGCCGAGTGTTATCTCTTTCCAGTCAAGACTTTGCAATTATTTATGTGCCTGTGGTTGACTCATACCTCTCTTTTCTCATGCAGAACTCACTCCCTTTCCAGATTGCAGTTCAAGGATTTTCAGGGCAGTTCTCTAATCATCCCTTGCCACATAAACTTTTCCACTTATCTTTTACTTTAGCTGAACATCCGAAAAGAAGTGAAACACCGTTGGAGGCTGTTACTCTTTTTACAGATGGGTCAGGAGCCTCTCATAAAGCAGTTGTCGCCTGGAAGTGCTCTACTGATGAGAATTGGCAATCTGACATTACTTTTCATCCAGGCTCTCCACAAATCGTGGAATTGGCTGCAGTTGTTCAAGCTTTTACGTTGTTCCACGATCACCCTTTTAACCTGGTAACGGACTCTGTGTACGTAGCAGGTATTGTAATGAGGGCGGAGGCTTCTGCCCTTAAAGAAGTCTCTAATTTACAGCTATTCCATCTGCTTAAAGATTTGATCACGCTTATTAACAACCGAAAATGTGCCTTTTTTGTGACGCACATTAGATCTCACACAAACCTTCCAGGATTTATAGCCGAAGGCAACAGAGTTGCTGACTCTTTAGCAATGCCGGTTTTGACAGCCTCTCCCCTACCTGATAGGTTAGGGCAAGCGTGAGTGAGTCATGCGTTCTTCCATACTAACGCGAAAGGATTAAGGAGGCAGTTCGATCTAACCGCGCAGCAGGCGGCAGATATCATCTCTGCCTGCCCAGAGTGCCACCGCTTCAGTGTACAGTCTCAAGCCACAGGGATCAACCCCAGAGATTTACAGAGCCTTGAGCTATGGCAAACTGATGTTACACATTTTTCTGAATTCGGCCGACTCAAATACATACATTCCTCCATAGATACCTTTTCAGGCGCACTTTTTGCCTCCTGTCATACAGGAGAAAGAGCTAAAAATGCTAAATGACATTTCTTAAAAGCATTCGCCACTTTAGGCGTACCAAAAACGATAAAAACCGATAATGGTCCAGCTTACTCATCCCAGTTTTTGAAGAACTTTTTTATGGAATGGGGGATACACCACGTTACCGGCATCCCGCACTCACCTACAGGGCAATCCATCATTGAAAGATCACACCAAACACTAAAAACACTATTAGGAAAACAGAAAGGGGGAGGGGGTATGATAGACACACGTTTACAGAAAGCCATGTACACTTTCAATTTTTTGAACTGCTTTGCAGAAGATACCCCCCCTATTGCACAACAATTGGCAACAGAAAGGAAAGCAAATTTGGGCTGCTGACTTATGGCAGGACATTGCTACCCATCTAGAGAAAATCCCTGTAAGAGTACAACACATAGACGCTCACATGCCCAAGAGTAAAGCTACTGAGGAACATTAGCACAACCATCAGGCAGATTTGGCTGCCAAGGTGTTTCAAAATGATGTGAATTGTGATTTGGATTTAGATTGGGAACACCGAGGTAAACTGTTCTTAGCCCGGTGGGCCCATGATTCCTAAGGACATCAAGGCAGAGATGCTACCTACCAATAGGCACGGGATAGAGCAATCAACATATCCATGGATGCTATAACACAAGTTATACATGACTGTGATATTTGTGCTGCTATTAAACAGGCCAAGCGTCTGAAGCCCTTGTGGTATGGTGAGCGATGGGAAAAGTACAAATACGGTGAAGCGTGGCAGATTGATTACATCACTCTACCGCTGTCGTGGAACGCAGTTTCGCGGCAGAATTTATGGGGGAAATACGCGAGGCGTTGACTATTTTATCAGTGATTTATTGCAAAGAATGCGAATTCCCTCTTCCTGAAACTACACCACCACTGTGAATTCTTTTGATTGAGATCAAAGTAACATTTCCGAAAATGGCAAATTAAAGAGTCTACGATGTTTAAAGAGAGTTCTTTTGAGTCTCTGGTTCGAGTTAATAGTTCGTCAGCTACTCACAGTCTGTAGCTTGGTAGGGAGTCCCTTTCTCCCGATGAGGGTCCAGGCATGCAGGCTTTAGCCTCTGCGACTCGGGGTCCGCCCGAGGCGAGGCTAGATCGGCGATCGGCAAACAGTTTGTTGTTGTTAGAAGTCCGGGAAAAAAACAGAAAGGCTGGAAAAACCCAGAAGGCTAGGGCAAGGGTGCAAGAGCGCAAGGGCCCCGATCCTGGCCTGTCCACCATTTTTATAATGTTCCAAAATAGGACTAGCCCACAATTCAGACCACTTTTACGTTGTTCACATACATTGGTAAAAAAACAGTAATCAACTTACACAATTGGATAACATTACCTAAACAATATAAAGACCACTCCTCAGGCCAGCCCACCTGCAGGTGCTGGGCAGGCCTAAGATAGTCGTTTCTACTTAACCAAAACAATACCCTGTTGTCTGGAAAGCAAGGCCAAGTGAAAAGGAAACATGGCCAGTGTTTACCTTTCACTTACCCTAGGGAGAAATCTTCCCATGGGACTGAAAGATTGTTTTGGTTTTTCGATGCTTTTGGCTTGAATGTGAGGCACTAAAAACTACACAATATAGCAAAAGCTTAGGGAGCCTTTGCTACTCTCCATGACATAATCCACCCCCTGGCTCACATTAAGCCAAGAATCGAAAAAGCAAAAATGAAATACAACTTATATTTAACTCTTAACATAACTAATACATAAGCATAACTCTTATTTAAACTAACTTAATACTTATGCCCACCCCCCTGAATAAACAAAGATTTATTGAATATTTACAAAGCAGGAAACCTGGTATATGCAAAAGCAGTTCAGAAGTCTGGGAGAATCCATCGTGCACTGATACGATGAGTCTTCCCACTTACATCAGTAGCTTCCCAAGCATACAACCCATTTGGTTTTGTCAGGGTCATAGGCACAACTCCAGTTGAAGGCAAGTTTACCATTACTGGTTGTCCCACCTGTAATTTGTGTAATGACTGTTGAGAGTGCTGAGATTTATCTGGTGGATGACTAACATTCTCCACTGGATTGTCAGGACAAAATGCCCTTATTTTAGGACTACCATAATTACCCCATCTGTTGTTCACAATGAAAACTGCGTATGGTAAGCGTTTATCCCAGTTACCTTTGGATACCATGGCATGTTTCTTAACCAGAGCATTTGTTCTCTCTACAATACCATTAGCTTGAGGATAATAGGGGGTATGGAACACCCACGTAATCCCCTCACCTTTAGCCCAGTCTTGTACAGAAGATGCTGTAAAGTGAGATCCATTATCACTTTGGATGTACTCTGGCATTGGTAAGACACTAAACCACTGCTTCAAGACCTCAATAGTTTGAGCTCCTGTGGCAGCATTAGTTGCTGTAGCCATGACTAATCCTGAAACCACCTCCACCCCCACCAGTATGTATTTCTTCCCGTGTGAGGGCTTTAAAGGACCCACATAGTCAACTTGCCATGTGCTCCATAACCTTTTGTCCTCTCTGATATGCTGTGCTGGAGCTAGATTGGGATGATTTGCTTTAAGCCTGATTCTGCACTGTGGACAAGATGAAATGAGTTCCTTACAGGTACTCATAGAAACTGGCCATCCTCTAGACCTACACTCGAAGTAAAGGTCTGCTTTTCCTGAATGACCTCTTTTAATATGAAGCCACTCGGCTAATCTCCACCATTCTCCTTTCTCCTCATCCACTATGTTGATCTTTGCCAGGAAATCAGCTTGATTATTCCAGGTGGTAGCTGGTGTTTGCTTTTTGGAATGCCCTTCTACCCAACCAACTTTGAGGGGTCTGGATCGGCCAATCTCTAATAGCCTTTTCCAGTCTTCGACTCTCCAGACTTCCGCACCTGATACCTTCCACTGATTCGCTTCCCACTGGCAAATCCACTCAGTGGCGCCTTTGAACGTGGAATAAGAATCAGTGTAAATAGTTGTTGCTCCTTTCTCGGCTGCTAGCATGAGAGCACGCAACTCCCCTACCTGTGCACTGCCATCACCTTCTTCAGTGATGGTCCGGCCTGTAGCAATCTCCAAGGCAGCGGCTTTGTAGTGCCACTTCGCCCCCAAACTCCGAGAGGATGCATCTGTGAACCACACTCCCGATTTGTCGGAGTCTGCAGTCATCTCAGGGGCTACCTGAATAGGAGAAGGCTTATATGGCTGACTAAGCAGAGCTTTATCAGGATTTATGGGTTGTTGTAGTTTGGATACCTTTGTAGGTCCCTCCTTCAGCGGCATCAGCTGTGAAATTCCCTCTAAGTAGGCATACCACTTTCTAACAGTAGCCTTTTGGGCAATTCCTTCTGGTGGAGGAGATCCTTTAAGGATCGCTTTTAGCAGAGGAAACGGGCTTTGCACTACAACATCCTGTGTAGTACGAAGCTTTTCTGCTTCCTTAACAGCTCGAGTTAGGGAAAGAAGTCCCTTTTCCCAATCCGAGTACCGAATTTCGGCCTCTTTGAATGCTGTTGAGGAAAACAAGAGAGCTCTACTGGGACCATTGGGTCCTCTCTGGAAAATTCCACAGTATGAGGCATTCGTGAAAAAACCCCATTCAGCCCTCAGGGCATCTTTTGGGTGTAAGGGCCCCAACTTCTGATATGCCTTTAGTTCATCCTTGAGAAACCTCAGGCTATCAGAATGTTCTGGAGTCCAATCCCAATGCTTGTTCTTCTTAAGCAAATCATACAGAGGACGGGCAATTACTGAGAAACCTGGAATATGTTTCCTCCAGTAACCCAGAGTACCCAACAACTGTTGTAACTCTTTTTTATTTTGGGGTATTTGGCCCTTTTCAATGCTCTGAAGAGTGTCGTCTGGCACAGACACTGCACCTGCTATCCACCATGATCCCAGGAATTTTACCTCTTGACTTGGACCTTGACACTTTTCCTTTGGAATGGTCAAACCCTGGTTAGTCAACAGTTCTCGGATATTCTCAGCCACTGTACCAACTTGCTCCTTGTCATTCCCTCCCACCAAGATATCATCAATGTAATGGTACATCTTAACATCCTTAGGAAGTTGAACAGTGTCAAGCAAAGCTGCAAGTGCATTGTGTGCAATGGTTGCGCTGTGTTTGTACCCTTGTGGAAGACTGTTGAATGTGTACTGAATACCTTGCCAGGTAAAAGCAAACTGCGGTTTGTCCTCTTCTCTCAATGGCACCATGAAGAACATGTCCTTCACGTCTAGAGTCGCCATCCAGGTGTGAGAAGCCGCTTGGATTGCTGTCACTGTGGATGAAAGACTAGGAACTGCTGCGGTAAGAGGAGGAGTATTACTATTTAGCTTCCGGAAATCTACCGTCAATCTCCATCGGCCATTCTGTTTTCGGACTGGCCAAACAGGTGAATTGTAAGGAGAATGAGTTCTAGTGATAATCTGTCTCTTTTCAAGATCAGCTATCACCTCAGTGATACCTTGCTTAGCTGCAGCTGGCAATGGATACTGTGCAACACAAGTAATGTGTGACTTTGGCAATGGAGGAGCTGTTTGCAATAAGCGAACGCAAGTACGGACTAACCTTTGCCTCTTATTCCTCACTTCATAAGCACCAACACTCCACAATGTTCCGTCAGGAAGATGCCATCTTCTACCTGCTAGAACATCAAATCCAAGGATATTATGCTTGCACGAACCCAATGCTAACTCTACCAGGGTACTTCTTTTCTCCCCAGGTAGCCACAGCTGTGCTTTGGCTAAATAGCATGTTTCAGGTTGTCCTGTAACACCTGTTATGTTTACCTTTCTCCGGGATGGCAAGATTTTCAGATGCTTTGCTAGTTGTGCATTTAGCACTGTAATTTGTGCACCTGTATCTATTAGGTATTTGACAGCAGCTCTAGTTGGTCCAGTAGGAATCATGACATAGGGTTCAGGGTTTTCAGACCATCGACATTCAGAAACAGAGCGATGAGTGTGGCCTGAATCATTCATCGCCACACCTAGTTTTTTGTTTTGTTCTTATCTCCTTCCCGATCAGGAGAACCTGACTTGGTAGGAGATGTATTTGCAGAGCCTTTCCTACGGTTCTGCTTCACCTTTCCGTCACCATTTCCTTTTAGATGTTCTAATATCCTTTTAATATCAGATATGGACTTAATTACAGTACTGAGCTCATTCTTCTCAGGATCACGCTCTACCTGTTTCTTCTGAAACACATCGCGAGGTTTCACTGCATACTTCTGCCCCTGCAGTGGGATTACACCCCTACCTTGAGAGTTCGGTACCCAGATTACTCCAGATTCAGAGCGACGATTAAGCTCAGGGCTCCCCCTGGGACTTGATCGTGGGCTCGATCTTGGACTCTCATTAGGGTTACTAAATGTCCAGGCATGTCGCACTGCTTGGTGTTTTCCTCGTGATGCAGAGCTGCTCCTGCCTCCAGACTGCTTTTCCTTCTGAAAGACAGATTCTGGCACAGATAAAGGATCATGATAACCCATTTGTCTCCCTAGAGTGGCTAGCTCTGTAAGCACTTCCCTCCACGTAGGATGATGTACTACACTTTGTGAACTTTGCCCTTCATTCTGTTGTATTGCATCCTCGATTTGTCTCCTTATCCTAATACCTTCAGCCTTTATGAAGCCAGGCATACCCCTTATCAGGGGTCCAAGCCTCTGTGGCTCTACTGGGGCATCCATTGCATGTGCATATAACCCCTTATGATTCACAGCTTGGATACAAGCAACCACAGTAAATGCTTCATTTAACTCGACAGGGGATCTGATCCAAAACTCTGTAGGATCACCCCTATCCAAAGCCTCATAAGCACTAGCCCAGTGAAAGATCCTAGCACTCAATGCAAGGTCTCCCTCAGGACCATCCCCAAGAAATACCTCAGGTCCCCAATTAGTTCTCCCCACCTCTTCACGAGACAAGATAATCCTTTCTGCCCCCCTTTGCACCACGCGATACACATACTCAATTATAGATTCATTAGGCATGCGGGAATAAGTTTCCCTAAAATCATCTATCTGTGTTGCTGTGTACGGTTTGATTTTCGTGGTTGTTGTTTTGCCTCCTTTCGGTCCTTGCGTAGTTTCAGACGCAAAGAGAGGATTCACGGAGTAGGTCTTCATTTTGCCGTGCACCTCTTCCACTTCCGTGTCGCTGTCAATAGACTTAGCTGCAGTCTGCGACGCGACGTGGCGGCGCGCAAGCGTGCTGCTCAGCGCTGGCTGCTCGGGGTGTGGCGGTTGAGAAGATGGCGGTTGCGGCGGCGCTGCCGATGGTTGAGCTTGAGACGGCATCGGGACCTGCTGGAAAGCTGGAACGGACTGAGATTGAGGAGACGGTTGTGCCGGGGAAAGCGGCACTGTAGCCGCTGCCTGCGGCATTGCGATCGGTTGCTGCGGGACTTGTGGCTGCGACGGCAATGATCGCGGCTGTGTCTGGGCTATCGTCTCCGTTACTGTTAGTAACGGCGCTGTCGGTGGCTGGGGCACCGGCATCGGCGGAGGCGTCAGAGGCTTCGCCGGCGGAATCACCGGGACTTGAGCCGGCTGCTGCGGTTGGACCGGCGGCAAGGTAGGCTGTCTGGGCACCTCCCGAGGGCACAGTGTCGAGCCGCATGGCTTGTGCGGCAACAGGGGCAGCTCTGCCGCTGGTTGAGGGTTCAGTGGCAAAGGAAGATGCCTTGCCGGCGACATTTTAAAGAAGTCGGGCTCGCGGGAAGGCGTACCGGCACGAGAGACCTTGGGCGGAGAGCGCAAGAGTTGCGACTCCTGGGTCTGAGAGGGGGTAGTTACCGAACCCCAATGAGCCCCCGGCTCTTTCCGGCAAACCACGGGCTGCGGTGACTTCTCAGGATGTATCGGGGTAAAAGTTGGCAAGCCCAAGTAACCGGTTGACTCTCGAGTTCGGGTCAAGGGCTGAGGAGTTTCTGTCCGAGACCCGATACGCGACAGCGGCTGCGGCTGCGGTGTGTCCGCGCGGGAACTAACGGTTGACTGCGTTCGCGGAGTACTTGAACTGCTCCCGGATCGCGACTTTCGTCTTAGTAACCTGTCTAACTTTTCCTCCATATTTCTCATCCTTTCTTCAGTCACAACGGGCTCTGTGCGAGAACCCAAGTTTTGCCTGACAGCGTCTTTCAACATCGCCTCTCTCTCTCTCTGCAGTGACCTGATTTCCTGCCGCGCCTTCTCCAAATGCAATTCTTGCCGGAATCTCCGCATTCAGCTTTTTGACCTCTGACTTCCAAACATCAATCTCATGTTTACAAGCCTCTATATCAACTTGAGACCTGAACACGCCAACACTCAGCTTTAAAAAACTTTCTTTGTCAACTCCCTCGACATCTTTAAAAGCTTCGTAGAGAGACACGATTATATCAGCTGACCTAGCATTTATCTGCTCTAAAGGCTCACTTGCCGATGCTG
The DNA here is from genome assembly GCF_015220805.1 of Pogoniulus pusillus. Classification (NCBI taxonomy): domain Eukaryota; kingdom Metazoa; phylum Chordata; class Aves; order Piciformes; family Lybiidae; genus Pogoniulus; species Pogoniulus pusillus. The sequence goes on from NC_087308.1 coordinate 4,998,044, forward strand.
TCACAGCTTTCCTTAGACTTGCCGATTCAAACGCGGAAGCAAATCTAGCATACAGGGCGTCTGCGATATCTGGCAGTCTGGCATCTCCTGCTGCGGGAGAACTCCTTCCGAACTGAGCCATTTTTAAACTCGGCTGTTACTTCAATTTCTCAATCCCACTTCTGACACCAATTCTGTCGTGGAACGCAGTTTCGCGGCAGAATTTATGGGGGAAATACGCGAGGCGTTGACTATTTTATCAGTGATTTATTGCAAAGAATGCGAATTCCCTCTTCCCGAAACTACACCACCACTGTGAATTCTTTTGATTGAGATCAAAGCAACATTTCCGAAAATGGCAAATTAAAGAGTCTACGATGTTTAAAGAGAGTTCTTTTGAGTCTCTGGTTCGAGTTAATAGTTCGTCAGCTACTCACAGTCTGTAGCTTGGTAGGGAGTCCCTTTCTCCCGATGAGGGTCCAGGCATGCAGGCTTTAGCCTCTGCGACTCGGGGTCCGCCCGAGGCGAGGCTAGATCGGCGATCGGCAAACAGTTTGTTGTTGTTAGAAGTCCGGGAAAAAAACAGAAAGGCTGGAAAAACCCAGAAGGCTAGGGCAAGGGTGCAAGAGCGCAAGGGCCCCGATCCTGGCCTGTCCACCATTTTTATAATGTTCCAAAATAGGACTAGCCCACAATTCAGACCACTTTTACGTTGTTCACATACATTGGTAAAAAAACAGTAATCAACTTACACAATTGGATAACATTACCTAAACAATATAAAGACCACTCCTCAGGCCAGCCCACCTGCAGGTGCTGGGCAGGCCTAAGATAGTCGTTTCTACTTAACCAAAACAATACCCTGTTGTCTGGAAAGCAAGGCCAAGTGAAAAGGAAACATGGCCAGTGTTTACCTTTCACTTACCCTAGGGAGAAATCTTCCCATGGGACTGAAAGATTGTTTTGGTTTTTCGATGCTTTTGGCTTGAATGTGAGGCACTAAAAACTACACAATATAGCAAAAGCTTAGGGAGCCTTTGCTACTCTCCATGACAACCGCGTTCTCGGACTGGAAAGCAATATGTGCTGACTATGGTAGAAGCAAGCACTGGATGGCTGGAAACCTATCCAGTTTCCCATGCTACTGCACATAACACCATTTTGGGCTTGGAAAGACAAATCCTGTGGAGACATGGCGCTCCAGAGAGAATTGAATCGGATAATGGTACCCACTTTAAAAATAATCTCATAAAATCTTGGGCCAAAGAGCACGGCATTGAGCAGATCTATCACATCCCCTATTATGCACCCGCCTCAGGCAAAATTGAACACTACAATGGCTTGCTGAAAACAACTTTAAAGGCAATGGGGGGAGGAACCTTAAAGAACTGGGAGAAACATCTAGCCCAAGCCACTTGGGTAGTGAATAGTGGAGGTTCCACCAACCGAGCTGGCCCAGCTCATTCAGAGGTCTTACAAAAGGCAGAAGGTGACAGGGTTCCTGTCATTCGTGAAAAGAATTTGTTGGGCAAGTCTGTTTGGGTATTCTCCCCTTCGGGGGAGGCTACACCTGTCCGAGGGGTGGTTTCTGCTGAAGGACCTGGTCATACATATTGGGTTATGCAGAAGAATGGTGAAATACAATGTGTGCCACAAAAGAATCTGACATTGGCAGAAAGAACGTAGATATGTTGTTATGAGTTCTTTTGCAGATGATTGTGGTGCCCAAAAACCATGAAGAGCCCACTATCCATGAGCATGAACCCTGTGAGTGCCAAGAGTCCTGCTCTATTCCACTCATCGTAGAAAACATCTGACTGTTCTAGAAAACCATTGAGCTAGCCAACGCCTGAGACAGACGGAAATGAGAAGATGAATGACCGAAAATTGAAGAAAGATGCTTGAAGCCTGGAAAATGACCATCTACGATACTGATGTTATTCCTAGTTACATAGAACAACTTGATGCTGCAACGGTAAATTATATTAAAGGGGTGGATTGTGCCCGTTTGAGCTGATTCTCTAGCTCAGACATAGGGGAAAGATGAAGACTCCAGGGATAGGCCACATAATGGCAACAATAGATGAATTAATATAATTTCATTGGAGCATCAAGAGCTTAATGTCTAGAAGCACAGCTTGTTCTCCCCCTTCTCCCACTGGCTTCTGCTGCTTCAGCTTTGCCTATCTTCCCCGTCTGCTGTTTTGGCTGCTGCTGCTTCTGCTGCTTTGCTGCCGCTTGACCCCTCCCCCATCTCCCTTAAGGTTATTGTATTGGTTTTTTTTCCCTTCCTTCTCTAGTTATTGTCTCTCTTTACATTGTTATACTATAAGAAATACACTTTCATCTTTCCCTGCCTTTCAAAAAAAAGGGTCTGTGTTGTGGTGAGTTTATTTCTCCCCGGGGGAGGGATCTGCCCTAACCCGGGACACACAGGTAACTGGAATCTTAAGGAGCGCTCGCTTAGCAGCGTCCTTAGTGGCCTCCAGAGCATCTCTTGGATAGTCTCTTGCCTGAGCAACAGGATCAGCTAACGGACCTGTGCCCATCAAATGATCCAATGTTAAGGCTTGCAGGGCTGCATTATTCCCCGCCCTCCCTCTGCAGGGCTCTCCTGATCTGTTGGAAGGTAGGAGAGCCCTGCAGAGGGACCTAGACAGGCTGGATAGGTGGGCAGAGGCCAATGGGATGAGATTTAACAAGGCCAAGTGCAGGATTCTGCACTTTGGCCACAACAACCCCAAGCAGCGCTACAGGCTGGGGACTGAGTGGCTGGAGAGCAGCCAGGAGGAAAGGGACCTGGGGGTACTGATAGACAGCAGACTAATGATGAGCTAGCAGTGTGCCCAGGTGGCCAAGAGAGCCAATGGCATCCTGGCCTGCATCAGGAATGGTGTAGTCAGCAGGAGCAGGGAGGTCGTTCTGCCCCTGTACTCAGCACTGGTCAGGCCACACCTTGAGTACTGTGTCCAGTTCTGGGCCCCTTGATTCAAGAGAGATGTTGAGGTGCTGGAATGCGTCCAGAGAAGTGCGACAAAGCTGGTGAAGGGCCTGGAGCATAATCCCTATGAGGAGAGGCTGAGGGAGCTGGGGTTGTTTGCTTGGAGAAGAGGAGGCTCAGGGGTGATCTTATTACTGTCTACAACTACCTGAAGGGACATTGTAGCCAGGTGGGGGGTGGCCTCTTCTCCCAGGCAACCAGCAATAGAACAAGGGGACACAGTCTCAAGTTGTGCCCGGGTAGGTATAGGCTGAATGTTAGGAGGAAGTTCTTCACAGAGAGAGTGATTGGCATTGGAATGGGCTGCCCAGGGAGGTGGTGGAGGCACCGTCCCTGGAGGTGTTGAAGAAAAGACTGGATAAGGCACTTAGTGCCATGGTCTAGTTGACTGGATAGGTCTGGGTGATAGGTTGGACTGGATGATCTTGGAGGTCTCTTCCAACCTGGTTGATTCTATGCAAACCTTTGTAAAACAATTTCTAGACTCTGACGCCATCCCGACTCCCAAAGCATGTATTGAGAAGAATTTAAAAGCAATTTAGCTATTGTCTTCAAATCATAAGGTGTTAAAATGTAGCTTTCACAAACAGACTCAAACAATCCCGCAAAATAATGTGAACCCAGTCCATTGTCAGTGGCAACACAGCACAATTCTTTGATAAATGAAAAGCTGAGAGCTTCCCACTGGGGGTTGCCACCATGCCCTGGATAGATCACTGGTGCTGTGATAATGTGAGCTGATGCTGTGGCAGGTCAGGGCGGAATCGTAATTCGTCCTGCCATGTCGGCATCCCCTTCGTCTAAATCTTGTTGTTTAATAGCTGCCCACACCACCCGGGTATCATGACCATCCGGTGGATATAAGTTCAGTTCCTCTTCAGGATCAAAGGGATCTAACTCAAAAGGGTCTTCACTAAATGATGTTGACTGCAAAGTTTCCACAGTGGGCTTAAATCACCCTCGGGGCTTAGGCACCGGTAGGATAGGAGAGACGTTAGTATCAAAAGGCAGGGGAGGGACAGAGGGTTGAATTGAAGCATTTGTCTGCATTCCCTCCTTCTTTACGTCTAAGGGATTAAATGCTCTCTCCGACTTCCCCTCTTGTTCTTTAACAGCCTCAAACATCCTTCGCCATGGTGCAAGCTAACACTGTGCTTCTAAATCACCATTTGTAGAAAGATTCCACAAACAGACCCCCTCTTTATCCCACAGTTCCAACTCAAAAATAGTAATTTCTGTAGTGTCAGGGAAATTGTCCCTGACCCATTTCATAAGTAATTCCAGCTCATAACTGGATATCTCTTTCTTATGTTCATGTACAATTTTTTTCATGAGCTTATAAACATCCCTTTCTTCATGTGAGCTTTGATTCCTCATGTTTAAGTTTCCCTGAGCTCACCTACCAATCTTGAGGAGGTGATGAAGTGTGGGCCCACAATCTGCTTCCTCTCAGCAACTTTTAGTTCCCAGAGACTCACGGCCATTTGTCCTCATATCCTGGACGATGAGCGCCGATATCACGTCGGGGGTCACCATTTGCCACGATGAAGGGATGGGGCAATGACTTGATGCAAGCCAAAATTCCACTTTATTAGAAAAATAGGCAGGTATATATTCTTTCAGAAGGGCTAGCGTGTTAATCATTGATTGGTTAAAGTTACAGTAAGAAAGTTAGTAACTACTATATGATTGGTTAACATGCTCTGTTCATGCGAAAGACGCTGTTTCTTTCTTCGTTATTTTCCCTGCTCTTTGGTTTGTGTTGCCATGCAACTATCTGAGCAGTCCTAACCACAGGATCCTATTTATCTTTCTCTTCTGAGGTCTGACTGACCCACACATTCCATGCCCAAGGTCTATGCTCTATTTGTTTCATCTTGAGCAACTGTTCCTTACTAACAAACCATTCCCCTATTCCTGCACTCCTAAACACCCTTCCACCTTCTCCCACCCCTCTACCTTACCCCAGACTGCCTTATGTTCAAGGTGAGTTTGGAGGTTCAGCCAGGGGGTTAGTAAGCAAAGTGGATTAATCAGAGAAAAACAGCAGAGAGGCTAGAGAGAGAGAAAAATGCAGCTTTGAGCTCCCCAGCAGGAATACTGCCTTGTCTGTGTTTTGATTCTTGTTTTTATACATCTCAGCAAGCCTATGAGGGAAGTAGACATCACCATCGTTTTTCTTTCACATCCTGTAATCTAGTTCTTCTCACCAAAACATTCTAGCTAGCTTCAAACCAGCACAGTTATGTGATATACAGAAGGACTATGGCCAGCAACTGAACAAGCCCATTGTCATTTGGCTGCTCCAATGATGGGATATGTGAGCTAATAATTTGGAGTTGGAAGACAGGGAAGTCAACCAGTTGGAATCCCTGTACAGGGAAGCAGGCATCGACGGGGTTATCAAGAGATCAGTACATACTCTCAGCCTCTTGGAAATGGCTTCTAGAAGGCATGAAGCATATATACCTCACCAAACATGATATGATCATTTTGGGAGACAGATTACCATGGAGAAAGGCATCTAATACTTGAGGGAACTGGCTGTGCTGGAGATGCTCCATAATGAGATGAATGACAATCCACAGCCTGTAGACCCAGATGAGGTAGTGTGGTGGTTTGGCCCAGGTTCCCTTAAGAAAGCCATAGAGCTCTCCAGGAGGACCAGAAAGGTCCAGGAGTTGGACCCCAGAAATCCTAATTTTGTTATTCAATCCCATAATTCTACTATCTCTTTATAAGTGGGCAGCAAAGCCAAATATTTTCTCTTTTTCTTCCTTCTTCAGCTCTCTGGAGGGTGCCCTTATCTGTTAACCAATGTGGGAGTAACCTGCCTACAACCTTCGAGGCTGCAATGAATTTACTGCTGTGTATTTCCAGGACTTCTAGTCTTGGCAAGCGACTTTCAGGTGCAGGCAGGATGTCTTGAGATGTGCAGGCATTTATAGCCTGTTCCTGGTAAGCTCTCCAGGCAAATTCAGGATGCAAAATGAGACATCAGCCCACATGCTACCTGCTTATCCCTGTTATCAATATCCAGACTGAGATTAGTGGGGCATTGGACATAGATTAGCTAATTGCAACAACACTTTGCCAGACTTCATCATATTAGGTAAGGCCAGGGCTTTTGCCCTCCCCTCCCACACTTGCTTCCCCCAGCACAGAAGGAGGCAGGGCAGGGGAACATGTCTGGGCATGGATAAGCCCATGTTTGCTCTATAGAATCATAGAATCATAGAATCAACCAGGTTGGAAGAGACCTCCAAGATCATCCAGTCCAACCTATCACCCAGCCCTAACCAATCAACTAGACCATGGCACTAAGTGCCTCATCCAGTCTTTTCTTGAAGACCCCCAGGGACGGTGCCTCCACCACCTCCCTGGGCAGCCCATTCCAATGGGAAATCACTCTCTCTGTGAAGAACTTCTTCCTAATATCCAGCCTATACCTACCCTGGCACAACTTGAGACTGTGTCCCCTTGTTCTATTGCTGGTTGCCTGGGAGAAGAGGCCACCCCCCACCTGGCTACAATGCCCCTTCAGGTAGTTGTAGGCAGTAATAAGATCACCCCTGAGCCTCCTCTTCTCCAGGCTAAACAGGCCCAGCTCCCTCAACCTCTCCTCATAGGATTTGTGTTCCAGGCCCCTCACCAGCTTTGTTGCCCTTCTCTGGACATGTTCCAGCACCTCAACATCTTTCTTGAATTGAGGGGCCCAGAACTGGACACAGTACTCAAGGTGTGGCCTGACCAGTGCTGAGTACAGGGGAAGAATAACCTCCCTTGTCCTACTGGCCACACTGTTCCTGATGCAGGCTAGGATGCCATTGGCTCTCTTGGCCACCTGGGCACACTGCTGGCTCATCTTCAGCTTACTGTCTATCAGTACCCCCAGGTCCCTTTCCTCCTGGCTGCTCTCCAGCCACTCAGTCCCCAGCCTATAGCACTGCTTGGGGTTGTTGTGGCCAAAGTGCAGAACCCTGCACTTGGCCTTGTTAAATCAAGCATACCACCACATTAGGTGTTAAGAATTCATGTATTCTGTATTTTCCTGTATTCCCCACAAATCCAGAGCATCTTTATGCCTGGGCTGCATCAGGAGAAGTGTGGCCAGCAGGTTGAGGGAGGTGATTCTCCCCCTCTATTCTGCTCTGGTGAGACCCCACCTAGAGTTCTGTGTCCAGTTCTGGAGCCCCCATTACAAGAAGGATGTGAAGATGCTGGAGCGTGTCCAGAGACGGGCCACTGGGATGATCAGAGGGCTGGAGCACCTCTCCTATGAGGACAGAATGAAAGAGTTGGGGCTGTTCAGTCTGGAGAAGAGGAGGCTCCCAGATGACCTTATTGTGGCCTTCCAGTATCTGAAGGGGGCCTACTAAAAAGCTGGGGAAGGACTTTTCAGGACATCAGGGAGTGACAGGACTAGGGGGAATGGAGCAAAGCTGGTGATGGGTAGGTTCAATAGAACAAGGGGACACAGTCTCAAGTTGTGCCGGGGCAGGTATAGGCTGGATGTTAGGGGGAAGTTCTTCACAGAGAGAGTGATTTGCTATTGGAATGGGCTGCCCAGGGAGATGGTGGAGGCACCATCCCTGGAGGTCTTCAAGAAAAGACTGGATGAGGCACTTAGTGCCATGGTCTAGTTGATTGGATAGGGCTGGGTGATAGGTTGGACTGGATGATCTTGGAGGTCTCTTCCAACCTGGTTGATTCTATGATTCTATGATTCAGGCTGGATGTGAGGCGTAAGTTCTTCACCATGAGAGTGGTGAGACCCTGGAATGGGTTGCCCAGGTAGGTGGTTGAGGCCCCATCTTTGGAGGTGTTTAAGGCCAGGCTGCATGGGGCTCTGGCCAGCCTGATCTAGGGTAGGGTGTCCCTGCCAACGGCAGGGGGGTTGGAACTAGATGATACCTGTGGTCCTTCCAACCCTGACTGATTCTATGATTCTATGATTTTACTTCCTCCGAGAGTAAAATAGCTTATTTCTGTCCACTCTTAAGACTTAGATAGGTAGCATGCACACCAACCATGTGGAAAAAGTTACTACGAGCTGCAGCACCATCATTGCTCATTGGCAATGTCAGTCTGGGCCAAGGACAAACAGTGGATGAACTGGTTAGCCTGCTCTGGCAATATGAGGGAAGTCACTCTCCTAATCTACAGGTCTGTGTTTCAGCTGTGGAGGAAATGACTCAAAGGGTCGCCCAACTCCTACTCCACACAGAGCCTAGGTGTCTGCCTGGGGTATGCACCAACGTATGCCAATACCTAGGGTTTCAACTATTAAATGCAGATGTCTCCCCATCCAAGAGGGGGAATCTGGGAAGCAGACACCTCAAAGCATCCACTGGTTTTACTTACTTGACCAGGTTTGAGAACATTAAAAAGTGGGATGAAAAAGTCCACTTGAGCTCTAGCTACTTGAGTCTGTGGATTTCTAGGAAACTCTTCTCAGAAGAATATTGCCCCTGTTTCCAGTGGGAAATCATCCAAAAAGAACCAAAATGTGATGGTTTCGGAGTTACCTGTCCCTTCCCTCCCAATGAAAACCCCCAGACTAGACTGAGAATGCTGGGAGTTAAGGAATGAAGATGTAGTGGTTTGGATGTTACCTGCCCCCCACATATTTGAAGTCACCCAGACGGCTCTGGAAAATTTGAATGAAGCTTATATTTACAGCTAGAACAATATGCAAGCAGATATTTACAGTATATACATTAATATACAGAAATGTACAAGGTAAAAGGTAATACAGAAACACAACACCCCTCCCAGAAACCCGAGTCCCCAGGAGGGGCTCCCAGCCACCCTTTCACCTTCTCCCACCTCTCTCAACCTTACCCCAGTCCCAATGAAGAATGGAGGTTTGGCCAGGGGGTTAGGAAGCAAAGTGGACGGCTGTATAGGGTTAACACTCCTGGGGGAGTGACCCTGAACCTGACCCTGGGGGTCTTGGCCCCTCCCCAGGGGTGGGCCACACTCCAGGTGATGGTTAGCCCACTCCCCCCACTTCCTGTGGTATAAAAGAGACAGGACCTCCCTGTCTCAGTCTCTTTTTCCTGCGTTCACACACACACTGATACTGCATACCAGCACACCACGTGGCAGCCACGAGGCAGAGACACCATCACAGTACTCGGGTTGTATCCATCCCTGTTTTGTATTTTGCTGTTTTCCCTTCCTTATCCTTTGTAAACTCCCCTACCTCCAATCCCTTTTTCTAAGTTATTGTTAAACTTTTCCTTTTTAACTTCCAAATCGAGTGAGATTGATTTATTGGGGTGTCCCTACCTTTCTCTCTCTCCCTGTCTTTTGGGAAAAGGAGGGGGAAGAGGGGAGGGCACTCTATAAATTCTATAAATTGTCGTTGGGTCTACTAAATTTATAAGAGTCTCTGGGAACCTGCATTTGAACCCAAGACAATTTATTTGGCGTTTCAACGTGGGGCTAGGTAGAAAGAATTCTTTCAGAGAAGATTTGGAAGTTAAAAAATGGATATTCTGAGAGTCTTAATCATTCATGCTTTTGCATGGCTGTTTTGGGCCTGGCTGTTAAAGTTTATAAGTTACCATGTCTTCTGGATTGTCATTGATATGGTCTGGGAATATTCTAAGCATTTGCCTGTCCGAGTCTATGCCTATTTCCTGAATTCTGTTAGTAATATCACTGTGTTTAGAAATGTTTCTGGAACATGGAATCAATCTGAGTATATGCATTGGAACACAGAAGCTCCAGATATTTTGGGGGAGAAATGGTACTGGATAACTGTTATTTCACTGTGTGTAAATGTAGGTTTGGGAATTAACAAGGCAGCTCTGAACTTGGACACGTGGAAGTATCGGGTGGGCGCCGCCATTGGGATGCTTAGGGGGAGGGGTGGTGCACACTGCCTGAGCTGCAGCTGCGGGGGGTGGGCGACAGGTCAGACCGGTCCGATCGGTCCGGCAGCCCCGAGCGCAGGCACCGCCCCTAGCGCGGCTCCGCCCTGAACTCTGCCCCCGGTCCCGCCCAGGGCAGCCCCCCGGACCCTCCTCCCACAGCCCAGCCCCCTCCATCTGGCTCCAATTACCACCCGGCCAGCCAGATCAAACCCGAACCCTCCCACAGACACAGATCCAGGGCAAGGGACCTCTTCGGGAACCAGCACCCCCCAGCAACAGCAACCAGCTGGAAATGGACCTGATAATGGAGTTATCTTTATCAGCTCCACGCCCAGAAAGGAAATCAGGCA